>NC_022013.1:12954754-12974987 GCF_000317375.1 Microtus ochrogaster | reverse complement strand
CCACACTCAGACAATTTACAGCCGTTGACAGTCCCAACTGACTGGAACCACACTCAGACAATTTACAGCCGATCGACAGTCCCAACTGACTGGAACGACACTTGGGTGTTCGGGGAGCTGTCTATACTATGACTTCAATAGTGACAGTCGTCCTGAAGAACAGCATCTTGCAAGCAAACTAGGCCCAGGTGGGACTGGTTATAAACCCTGTCACTGCCGTTTGCCAGTTGTGTGACGACAAGCATGACACTTACGGTCTCTGGGACATGCTTTGCTGCAGCCCTTCAGGATTAGCGCTCATCCATATACTGTCATGGTGTAGATGATGTGGGCAGTGCCACCTTGCTTGTTTGGGTGCTGCACCCTCAACTCTCAGTGTTTCCTTCCACTCTAGGCCGGTACTCCAGCACCGCATCTTCCTTGGATGTGAAACGCCAACTTGCTTTCTCCCCTCTGTCTCTGTCACAGTGCTCACTGGTGTCGTCCCCCTCCAGCCAGGCTGACCTCGCGTTTCCTTTGCTGGGACCACATAAAACTTAAGATTCTAGTTCATGATCTCAAGAGTTTCAATTCATCATGATGAGGAAGGCAGGGTGGGGCCACTGAGTCCATGGTGCTGGGACTTGGTGGTGGAGGCTGTTCATGTCCCAATTGCCTGGGAAACAGAAAGAAAGGAAGAATTAGGGACCCCTGAGTATAACCTTCAAAGAGCCACCCATTTCTGGTGACCTACTTCCAGCAGCTAGACCCTACCTACTGAAGGTTCTACAGCCTCCTCTCAAGATAGCACTGTCCACTGGGAGTCAAATATCCAAAGGAGGAGGCAGTGGAGGACCATCCGGATTCAAATCATAATGATTATCCCATAAGGAAATCAGTGTTAGGCATGGGTTCTGGCACATGAGTGAGTAATTAAGTTATTAGTTACCTATTAGATATTTCTTTTCGCGCTTACTATTTACTTTGCTATTGAACGGATGAGCCCAAGAGAAAACATTGTTGCAATGAGGCACACACTGTCACAGAGACAGCAGGGGGGCACATGCAAGCTTCCGACCCAGTCACATTCTAATTTGCGGTCCTACAAATTGCCCAAACATATCAGAACCGGAGAATATGAGTCCGCCAAGCAGTTGCCTGTGCAGAGACTGATAGGACTGGGGAGTGCTGAAAATAGAACTGCCTTCCCACCAAGCCAAAGAAAGCTGTCCTGTGTGCACGTGGAAGGGGTGTTCAGATAGCAACCTGTGGTATCTCCTTCACGCAGGGTCTGTGGCAGGCCAGGGGCTGCGTTCCTGATGTATTTTTGACATAAATCTGTTTTTTTTTTCAAATTTGCCAACACATTCCAAAATAAAACTCCTTACTGGGCTGGGGAGATGACTTAGTCAGTGGAGAGCTTGCCACACTCGCATAAGGACAGAAGTGCTGTCTCCCAGAACTACATAAACATTCCTATAGTCCCTGAACTCTGAAAGGTCAGGGCAGGTAGATCCCTGGGGTTTGCTGGGCAGCCAGTCCAACTGAGTCTACATACACATGCGTGTGCACACCTGTGAGGACACACACACACATGCACACAGACACATGCACACACACACGCACTCACACACACATATGCTCATACACACACACACATGCACACACATGCACACACACACGCACTCACACACACATATGCTCATACACACGCACACACACACGAGCACACACATGCACACAGGCACACAACTACGTACTGGCTTACTGACAGAAACTTCTGCTGTGCAGTATCACTTCTGGGCTTCCACACCCACATCTTGGACAGCAATTCATCATTTCCAGAATATTCTCTCCCACCTCAGAAACAGGCAACGGGGCTGACTAACCCTGTCACTCACAGTGTAAGTGAAGGGGGACGATGGCTTCAGGTGATCTGATAGCAAGAGCAGAGTGGTATTATCAAGTCTGTTTAGAAGACAAGATCCAGGAGGGACTACTGAGTGCTGCTGCTCCTGTGACAGGTTTGAGCGGGAAGAGTACTGTTTCACAGACTCCAGGGGCAGGAACAAGAGCACACAGAGCAGAAACTGGAGTCCCAGCTAGCTGGTGTGAGCCAGCAGAGGAAATGAAATCACAGTGTTTAGACAACGTGTCACAGATACTCATGGACCTTTAGAAGTTGTTCTTCATTCTGATCAGGACAACCTTACAAAATCAGGGTTATAATGACCCTGTTCTACCGGTGAGGCAAACTGAGGCTGTAAACAGGTGAGTCCCAAGCCAAGCAGCTAGGAAGTAAGAGATCAAGGTCTCATATGGACACCAGGCCTTTGGAACCAAGAAGCGGAAAAGTGTAAAAAACCACGCATCTCTCAAAAGCTTTAAGATTACACGAATTTTACCTGTATGTTGATTTATCAGAGAAAACCCACAAATGTTTGGGGGAGGAGGAGTCCCTTACACTGCTATCTACATTTACAAATGCTTCCCATTTGTTAATTTATTAATCTGGCAAAATTCCTGACAAACGCAACTTAAAGAAGAAAGGACTTACTTTGGCTCACGGGTTCAAGGCAGAGTCCACAATGGAGGGGAAGTTAGAGCAGCAGAAGCTGGAGGCAGCTGCTCACAGGGCACCCACAGCCAGGAAGTGGAGAGGGGTGAACTCTGGCGCTCAGCTCACTTTCTCCTTGTTGCTCAGTCCAGTTCCCACCCATGATGGGTGCCACCGACAGTAGGATGTATCTTCCCACTTCAGTTAACCTGATCAATAAAATCCTTTGAAGTAATGACCAGAGGATCATCTCTAGGTGACTTTAGATCCTGCCAAGTTGACGATTAATATTAATTATCACATGTATCCAAATATTATCAGAGACCAGATTCATCCATATAATGGCAGTGGACCCAAACATCCCTTGTTTCCCAGTCTCTGAGCCTTGGCCTCTGAGTGCTGTATTGAAAGCAACCACAGAAGCCTGGTTGGGGTTTGCCTTGTAAGGAGGTGGCACAGGCTGCTCTTAAAATGAGTTTCCTGACTTCTGATTCTGAGAAACTTCAACCAAAAGGCTTTTTTTCTCTGACTGGAGTTCAGTGCTTTGTGCCATGCATCCATTTGGAGAATTCTGTCTGTCTGCAGTGCACAGAATGGGATGTTTCTGAGATCTTTTTGCAAAAAAAAAAAAAAAAAAAAAAGGCACCCCTCTCTGCTTTACAGCTAAGCTACAGTTAGAAGTGGCCCACTGGAAACAAACAAGCTCATCCCTGAGGAACATCTTGGAATAATCATCAAAATCCAGTTTTCCTCTAGCTATGCGTGGTCTGTCAGCTCACTGGAGATGTTCAGGGCCAGGAAGACCTACAGGCTGTGCGCTCAAGTGGTTGTTGCTTCTTGTCAGAGGTATTTAACTCAGGAAGCAACACTCCCAGCATCCTCTTCCTCCTCTCCATCATGCTACTTCTTAGACTGTGTCACAGATGGTACAGCTATGTGATGGCGCAGCCTGCATCATCCCAGAGACATGGCAGACCGTGGAAAGCAAAGCCTTCTGGTAACCATGGTGCTAGCCTGACTATCAGGTTCCTACATGATACAGTTTCCTTGGAATAGCAGAGCTTAAGATGGCCCTGGCTGGGCTATTTTATGGTCATTGCCATGAAAGATACATGGGCATCTCTGACATCCATCCGGAGAGTAGGGGATCTGAGTGTGTAACAGTAGTTTGTTTATTTATTTTTTTACATTACTGAGAATTGAACCAGCTCCTCCCCTCCCAACACACACACACACTAAGCAAGTGCTATACACTAAGCTACATCGCCAGACCACATTTTACTTTTTATTTGATTCAGTATCACAGCCTGATGCACAGCCTGACCCTGAACTCACCCTGTAGGCCAGGAAGACCTTTACCTCTTCAGCCCACTGCCACGACCTCCAAAGTATCCAGGATAACAGACCTGGTTGTAGCATTTCCAACTCCACAGTATTTCTATATTTCTAAAATCAAAATAAACACTGTACATAGATAAGATGTAGGATTGTAGCCATTAATATGCATGATGCTTGTTATCAGCTTTTAGAGATAAAAGTACTAAGAAATTAAAGTTTATGGAGAGTATTCACATATGTGAGTTGGGCTATAAATCTAGAAGATGCTGATTCCAGAGTGTGGGGCTTTCAGCACGTGACATGATCTGCCCACTCAGAGTGCTCTAATGTGATGATTGAACAGATCACAGATATATAGATTAAACAGACAGACAGACCAATAGGTGTAAAACATCATGATGTCTTCCTTTAGTAGGAGAGATAAATTATCTTGGGAGATGTGCAGAAAAGATACAAATACATGCAGTATATACCCGTGTGTTATATATAAGTATATATTTACATATATACTTATAAAATCAACAGTTAAATGAATATTGAGAGCTGACTATTTGGAATCCAGACTTATTCACACTTATGACCCATGTGACTGTGAGCAGCTACCCTTTCTTCCCTGTGTGATGGTAATGAAAGTGAAATTCCCTTCCTTGGGTTTTGTGAGGATTCAGTGAGCTAGATTGGGAAAAGCTACTGACGGGGCCTTGTTTCCGTTATTTATAGGTGGTCTGTGGAGAGAAATAAGAAACCACTGGGGGCAAAGGGCAGCATCCTCATGCCCTTTCCTCTGCTAGAACCACCCACCTCATCCTCTTCAGCCCCACCAACTCCCTGCTCCTTGAAGGACAGTGGTTGGAGGGAGCAGTATCTCCTGGAGGAAGATAGCCCCGCTCTCCCTGCTGGCTGGGCTGAGTGGAGACTGAGAGGATTCTGTTCCTTAAACGCCAGGCTGGTTCCCAGCTCTTAGTCACTCAGCGGAAGGTGGGGCAGAACATCAGTAAAACAAACATCAAAGAAATAACCGCAGAACCCCTTTCTGGCTTCCGACCCCAAGCCCGCAGTGTTACTCCCCACACAGTGCTGTGTTCAGCATCGCTCAGGGCTTTCGCCAAGCTTCTCTGTCAAAGGCACCTTGTCACCTTGACCTCATTAGTCTTCCAGCTGAGGAAATGCTAATTATAATGGCATAATTACTATGCTAGTAACACTTGAGACTTGTGTCATTTATGTCATCCACTAACATCTTGTGATGTTGGGATGTGCGCAGACAGCAGAGATAATGGGGTCTACACGTTACAAATGAAGAAAGAAGCGCGAGTGTCACCCAAAAGTCATGTGTGGGAAACAGTCCTGTGGCCTTTCCTCAGGAGAAGCAGACAAATGTCTACTCAGCTCCGAGCGAGGGCACTTGGCCACAGACCAAAGAAATGTTTTCACCCAACACTAGCTCAGTGAATCAGTGAGTAGAAAGGGGAACAGGTGACACATGGCATCAATTGAAAGCCCACTGCAGTGTAGAGGACCATGCATGAGAGCTGCAACCTTGGCCAGCTTGCAGACAGCTCAGCTGAGTGGGGGTCCTCCCGTCCAGGCTGTTACCTAGGGAGGGGTTCTCTGTACACTGTAAGTTTCAGGAACTTCCTGAGACTTGCCAGCAAGTTTGTACTTTGGGAACCTGATGGAGGAAGGTCATTGGTTAATTAAATAAAGAAGCTGCTTGCCCTGATAGGTTAAAACATAGATGGGAGGAGTAAACAGAACAGAATGCTGGGAGGAAGAGGAAGTGAGCTCAGACTCCACAGCTCTCCTCTCGGGGGCAGAGGCCTCAGAGAGACATGATGCTCCACTCTTGCAGGCAGAGGTGAGAGCTGTGCTCTCTGAGGCACACGTGATGAAGCTCCGACCCAGGATGGACGTAGGCTAGAATCTTCCCGGTAAGCGCACCTTGGGGTGCTACACACAGATGATTAGAAATAGTCTAGTCCAGGTGCGAGAGTTAGCCTAGAAGAGGCTAGATAGAAATGGGCCAAGCGGTGATTAAAAGAATACAGTGTCCGTGTAATTATTTCGGGGCATAAGCTAGCCATGCAGGCGGCCGGGGTGCTGGGGACGCAGCCCCGCCGCTCATATTACTACAGGAACCTTGTGAGTTTTCTTTACTTTTGAATCTTACAGAGAGAGCCCTGCTCTGAAGGGGAGTGTTTATGTCCAGATTAAATAGCTCCAGCGCAGGAAATGCAGCAGCATTAGGGAGGAAGACTACTGAGAGGTGTTTCAGCCAGGAGTGAGGTTAAGGGACTTGAGGCTGCCAGCACCATCTCCCTTACTTTCTCCTGTCTCCTGTTGCTATAACAGCTAGAAGACTCTCACTCTCACGAGATATCCGCACTGCACTGACCAGGTGCCCGCACTCACCAGGTGCCCGCACCCACCAGGTGCCCGCACCCACCAGGTGCCCGCACCCACCATGTGCCCGCACCCACCACGTGCCAGCACCCACCACGTGCCAGCACTCACCAGGTACCCGCACCCACCAGGTGCCCGCACCCACCAGGTGCCCGCACCCACCAGGTGCCCGCACCCACCATGTGCCCGCACCCACCACGTGCCAGCACCCACCACGTGCCAGCACTCACCAGGTACCCGCACCCACCAGGTGCCCGCACCCACCAGGTGCCCGCACCCACCAGGTGCCCGCACTCACCAGGTGCCCGCATTCACCAGGTGCCCACACTCACCAGATGCCAGCACTCACCAGGTGCCCGCACTCACCGGATGCCCGCACTCACCAGAAGCCCGCACTCACCAGGTGCTCGCACTCACCAGGTGCTCACACTCACCAGATTCCCACACTCACGGGATGCTTACACTCACCAGGTGCCCGCACTCACCAGGTGACCACACTTACGTGCTGTACTTTCCAGCCTGCAGAACTGGAGGAAATCAATTCTTTTTCTTTCTAAATTGCATGACCTTTGGTATTTTATTACAGAAGCACAGAGAAACCAACAGACCCATCAAGTAACTACCCCATATCCAGCCTGTGATATAAGCTAAGCTGAAGAAAACACCTGAGTTCTACATCCACAGTTCCCTGTCCTGCAATAACAGGATAACTGGGTTCCTGTGTTCACCTACACAGGACCTGGGAGCTGTAATCACAACAGCACAAGAGCATGTGAGTACTGGTTGCCTTGGTTGCCTGTCTGCTGATGTGGTACCATCCCCTGGAGAAAGGAACTTCTGAGATAAAGAGTCTATTCCAGCTTACAGTTCCAGGCAATCAGGGGGTAGGGTGTGGAAGCAGGAGAGGGAAGTCAGCTGGGCTCAGCACATCTGTACTCAGGAAGCAGAGAGTGAACAGGAACTAGACCTGGGCTATAAAACCTCAAGGCCCACTTCCTCCAACAAAGCCCCACCTCCTAAGGTTTCTACAACCTCCTCAAACAGCACCATCAGTGGGGACCAAGTGCTCAAACTCAGGACTCTATGGGATTTCACAGCCAAACCAAACCACTGTGCTTCTCTGTGGTCATGGCACCTGGAAAACCAGTCATTCTCAACCTTCCTCACACTGTGACCTCTGACCTCAGCAAGTTGTCCTCTGACCTCCTCATGCACGCCTTAGGTCAGTGGTTCTCAACTTTCCTAATGCTACAACCCCTGAATATAGTTCCTCGTGTTATGGTGACCCCAGCCACACAATTATTTTGCTGCTACTTCATAACTGTAATCTTGTTACTATTATAAGTTGTAATGTAAATATTTGTGTTTTCTGATGGTCTAAAATGACCCCCAGGAAAAGGTCATTTGACCCCAAAGGGGTTGTAACCCACAAGTTGACACCCACAGTAGCAGAGGGCTTCTTATGTGATGGAGATTTGATGTATTTTTGAAATAAATAGAAAGAAGAAAGAAAAGAAGAGAGAGGGGGAGGGAGGGAGGGAAGGATGAAGAGAGGGAAGGGGAGGAGGGAAGGAGGAGGGAGGGAAGGAGGAAGGGAAGGAGGAGGGAGGAAAAGAGGAGGGGAAGGAAGGAGGGAGGGAGAAGGGAGGGAGAGGGAGGGAAGGAGGGAGGGAGGGAAGGAGAAGGGAGGGAAGGAGGAGGGGAGGGAAGGAGGAGGGGAGGGAAGGAGGGAGGGAGAAGGGAGGGAGGGGGAGGGAAGGAGGGTAGATAGACGGGCGCTGCTTGTAGGTGCTGAGTGATGAGGTGAGGTGCAGCTCCCAGGGCACAGCCGCTCTTCCTTTCCTCAGCTGCGCAGCCCATGGAGAAGGTCCGTTTTGTGCCCCTTCAAAATGATGAAAAAGACCATTTCCTGGACCTAATGGAGTTCTCTTAGAATTTTATATGCACATTAATTGCTTTTAAAATTTTATCACAGGTTATTTCCTCTGCCTTTCCTTTCACAGCTAAAAAGAAGTAGAAAATTGGTCCCTAGTTCATGGTCCCAGAGGGTTTTCTGTTCTTTGCTCTATAAATTCAGTTTCCGTTGGAAAGAAATATGAGAAATTGGCCAAGGAGAGTGAATCCCTGCGTGTTTGAAGATGTGCCATGAAGCAGCCTGAGGCGGGAACAAAACTTCCTTTGTGCTCCAGTGTTTTATCTTTTAATAATTCATGTGGATTCCTCTCACATTTCAGTTCTTAATGGATCTGCATTTGGTTAATATAAAAATAATGATTTGAAATTACTTAGCAATTAAATTATTTTAATTTATTTCATCTCCTTCACAGTCTTCAAGAAGATATGCCATGCCTTGCTTCTTGTCATGCCTCAAAGATGTGGCTCCCAAGTTTAAACATCAGCGGTGGAGGCAGCCTCCTAACATGGAGACCCTGGCCTCTTCTTCTCGGAGTTTTCCTGCCCAGTCTCCTTGCTCATCCCTCTCACTGTTAACATTCTGTAGTTCCAAATCTATGTCTGGTTTGTCACCCCAAAGACATATGTGATAGATTCTTGGTCTCCACTGTGTCAGCGTAAGAGGTAGTGGACCCATTAAGAGAAAAGGTGATTAGGTCGTTGCAAGATTAATATAGTTGTTCTTGGACAGCCCAAATCAGTATGTGTAAAAGGGCAGGGCTGGCCCCCTAGTCTCTCCGTCTTCCTGGCTTGAAGTGTGAGCTCTCTCTCTTCCAAGTGCCACCATGATGCTACCTGAAACAAAGTCCTCCCCAGAGCTGAGCAGAGGCCAGATCCATCGGTCCCGAACCTCCAGGTTCGGTAAAGAAACTTTTCTTACCTTCCTACATACAGCCACACAAGTCATTTTCATGGTGGTAAATAATGCTTCCTCCCATGGCCTGCTACCCTGCCCTCTGACTTTTTCCTCCCATTGGCTCCCCGAGTCAGTTTGCTTCTACTCTCATGCCTCAATTTGTACAGGTACAATTTTAGGGATCTGTACTCTAAGGCTCACAAATGAAGAAAAACTTGACATTTGTTTCTTGTGAGACTGACTTGATTCTCTTAGCATAATTATCTCGGGTTGCATCCACTGTCCTACAGATGATGTAACTTCATTCTTTGGTACATCTAAACCAACCCATGTATGTCGACGTATGTAACACATTATTTTATTTCTCCACTCCTCTGTCGTTGAATACCTGGGTTGGTTCCCATCACTTAACTGCTGGGAATGGTGTTTATTTATGAACCAGTGCTGAGCTTTGGTCCAGGAATTTCAACTAAAGCAAGCTTCCTGTGCTTTCCTAAAGCCATTATAGAGACCAGTACTCAGAACGCTTCAGGATGCAGCAATACTGGACCACATGCTCAGCAGCTTTTGTGAAGAGTGGGAGCCCTACAATCTGGATCCAGCTCACACACAGTGCCACCTCTGCCAGAGCCTCTGTTCTCATGTGAATCTTGGGTACCATCGTCTTCAGTCTTGCAAGTCATCCTTGACTTTGTTTCCCTGACAAATGCAAAAATTATATTATCATTAATTTTTTCCATAAAAACAATACTTGGTCAGTCCAGGACACTTAAAAGTGTATAGTAGATAAGGAAAGTATAGTAGATAAGGAAAATAACCTATGCACAGCCACCACAGAGAAAGAGGCAAGAACACACGGAAGCACACACTGTAACTGGTGAGTGGGCCCCACCGGCTTTAGCCTGAGGGTGCCATCAACGCTGGGTTTAGTTCCTGTCCTCTCTCAGTTCATATGTAGACATGTCAATGATGTAAGCTTGCTCTTGCTTTGTTGGCTTCCAAAGTATGGGTGTTTTCTGATTTTTATAATCCTTGTAAGAACACCAAGCCTGATTGTGAATGCCAAGCCAACTCATGGCCCACAGGAAATACTTTTCTTTTTAACCTATAAGTTGTGATGGCTCATATTGATTATCAACTTGATTGGATACGAAATCATCTAGTAGATATGTCTTTGGGTAGCTCTGTGAAGGTATTTCTGAGAAGAACTAACTAAAGAGGAAGACCCTACCCCTGAGTGGGCAGCACCTACAAATACAGAGAAGGCTGTATAGAGCAAGGTCCTAGGAAAGAGCACTGCTGCTTGTTTGCCTTAACTTATTGCTGGTGAGTGCATCTACTCTGTAATTACTGCTGCTGCTGCTACCCTTCACTGACATTAAAACCCAGCTACTTTAATCTAAGAGCTTGAAACCCAGCAGCTCTTCAGTAACCTTGTAGATCTTAAACACCAGATCAGGACTGCTGAGACATCCGCCCCGTAGACAGAGCCACTACCAGATTCTCAGCCTCTCCCATGGAGACAGTCATTGTTGGACTTCCTAGGCCATATCATAAAAGTCAATCTAATAATCCCCGTTTTTTTAGTATTGTAGTCATTCTATTAATTCTGTTTCTCTAGAAAATCGTGGCTAAAATATAATTATATTTACACTAAGATGGAAAAATCAAAGTTGGATAGGCTAAGAAAATTACCAAATTCTGAGTTATAAAATGACAGGAAAGAAAGGCAAATGCCATTAACAACCAAACTGAACTCTTGTCTGTATAATAACTTTTACATTCTACGTGTGTGCATGGGTGCATGTGTGTGTGAGTGTTTGACTCTAGATGTAGCATGAATGGACTATGGTATATAATTCAAAATGTCAAACAGACAACTATAGGAAGACTTGAACGTGTCTGACTCATAAGCACTGTCTCCTCTTAGGCGGACACGTTACTTCCCCCCACCATCACTAGGGTCTGCCACTCACGGCAGCACTTTGCAGTATGTGGAAAAAAAACAGACCTGTTTCAAAGCATCACAGCCATTGACTCATGACTTAGCCAGTTGTTAACTTTTGTCCTGCTCTTCCCAAACCTCTCTCATGAGGTTTCTGCAACTCAAGTGTCAGTGAATCACATCTGTTTTCTGGACACTGTGTCCAGCACAGAAGCAATATAGAACAGAATAAGATTCTTGAAGCTGAAGGTCTCACAGTCTGGTGGCCAGGTCAGCATGGGTGACTCTGACCAGGCAAGGAGCAGGGAGGGAGACTGTGGACTCTGGGGAAAGACCGATGGAGGAAAGACAGCCTGCATTCTGGATCATGGCAGGAACCTGGGAAAGGGAAGGGAGGAATTCCAGAGCGCCATAAGCCATTTGCAGTGGGGGCTCACTGCTAGCCAGGGCCTCACTATTTTGTAAAGCACCTCCATTTTGGTTAAATGTTAATGTTGCAAAGCCACAGTCAATGGGACCAAAGCAATTGCTTTCCTAGTTACTGCCACCCCCCACCCCCATTACTCCTGGCCACGGACTTGTTTCTAGATCACCTGACATTCCTTTACTCGCCGCTCCTGCTCATACCTAGAAACAGCCATCTTGGACCCAGAAAAGGAGGTTTTGATTCCCTCCCTTCCTTTTTTTCTCTTTCTCCCTCCCTCCTTCCCTACTTCCCTCCCTCCCTCCCAGAGCTACCTCTCCTCTTAAAGTCAACAACTTGCTCTGCTTTCCCACCCTAGAGACCTTGTTTCTGCAGGTTTCTCAGGTAAAGCCCACTGTGCTGGTGAAGTCTCCCACTCTCTTGTCTGCTTTTCCTTTCACTGACCTTTCATGTGTTAGTCAGGATTCTCTAGAGCAGTGGCCCTCAACCTTCTCAGTGCTGCAACGCTTAGTGCAGCTCCTCATGCTGTGCTGACCCCAGCCATAAAATCATTTAAACATCTCTACTTCATAACTGCCATTTTGCTACTGTTATGAATTGTAATGTATTATGCAGGATATCTGAAATGTGACCCCCAAAGGGGTCACGAACCACAGGTTGAGAATCACTGCTCTGGAGGAAGAGAACAGATAGCACAGATGCACATTACAAAGGGGAGGGGTTGATTATACTTTACACAATACAGGCTGGGTACTCCAACAACATGCTGGAGAGCCAGAGAAACTCAGTCCAGAAGTCGGCACACCTCAGCAATCCCACTCTGGCACTGAAGTCATACAGGAGTTGCTATTCATACTGAAGAGGTTTTAAAAATTGGTGAGTTCTAATGGCCACAAAGGATGGAGCAGCATCGCAGCAACAGGGGTAGATGCATTCACCAGCCAGAAATGAAGGCACGCAAGCAAGCAGCACTGCTTTTACCTGAGAATTTTGTACCTGGGACCTTCCAGAAGGTTCCAATTACTACAGGGATGGGGGGGGGGTGTCCTGAAAGATATGTTTGTATTCAGTTAATCCTTTCTAGAAATGCCCTGTCTCTTAGTTGATTCCAGAGCTAGTCAATTGACAAATAAGATTAACCATCACAACATATGAAAGGCCCTAGTATACACAGGAAGATGGCTGATAATTCCAACTGCTCTGAGATCCTTGGGACAGGAAGCAAAAATGACTAGACATGTAGCCAGTGTCCTGTTACATGCAGCCTTCTGCAGCAAACTAAAGAAGACGTTCTCATAACTCAGTAAGGCCCACTGAAGGGAAAGAATTTGAACAGTTTAAGATACTTAGAAACTACGAATTAAAATGGGACAGTAGTTCCTGCTCTCTCAATTGTCATCATTAACTCTCTGTTTCCAATGGTGCTACATTCAATAATGGTTATGATTTGTGGAGCCGTCTATTAACGACAGAGATTACAGACGCTCCTGAAGGGAGAAGCGATGGCCAACTGCACCTCTGACTCCTCAGTGGCCCCTACAGGGACTCCACACACCAGAGCTCCTCTAGCAACTACCATGGAGAAATCTTTACTGTCTCAGTCTTGTCAAAAGGGAACATAAGAGGAACAGAGTAGTTTAGGGAACCCAGAGGACCCAGGTTCAGGTTCCAACACCCACAACGGGCAGTTCACGACGGCCAATCCAGCTCCAGGGTGAGACCTTCTGTGGGCACCTGCATTCACAAGCACACACTGCAGACAGATAATTTAAATGACATATATCTCGTTTTACATTAATGTAAGATAACTTGTATAGGGGAAAGTTTACAGATTCTTCCTCAGTCTCAAAGCATTGTGAATGTGGCCAAGCTAGATAGCCAGAATTTACATCTTTCAACCACACTGGAGTCTCCAGCAGAATCTCCCCACCTAGCTATGCCTTCTGCTAGGGGCTCTTACCTGATCCTTTGAAACAGTTCAGTGTTCCGATCTTAGGTGTACGCATCTGACACACTGGTTATCCTACAGTAGCTCAAACATGCAACTAGGGTTCAGCATCACCCCTTTAAGAACAAAATTTGGGGTTGATAATCATGGATCTTCCTGTAAACTACTGTTTCTAAGTATAGTCCTTCCTATGAGGCCTTGGTCTGTTACCCACATCCATCCCACTCCTGGAAGCCTGATGGCAGCCCTGGTCCTGACAGCAGTGACAGGAGACAGCACGCTGCGGCCACCAGAGTGCCTGATGCGCAGGATGGGCCAGTGAGCTGCAAAATTAAACTCCTCTTTTTAGAAGCCATTTGTGTGTTAAGGAAGAGAATAAATAAGCTAACACCATGGCCACTTAAAAAATGCACTCAGACAGAGAATTTATTTGACTATTTCAGACCAACGGGGGAAAATGAGCTCTATAATTGAAACGGTGATGGAATGAGTGAGGCGTGGGGGTCAGGGCGTCCTCAGAGGTGCTGTCCTCAGTAAGTTGGCAACTCAAGACAGAGGCTGTACAAAAAGACAAGGAAAAGGGAAGGTTTTCTGGATGAAAAATAGGGTCCCTGGGCCCAGAGTCTAGGCTCCTGCATTTAGCATTATTGTAGGACCATTGAGAGATTTCACTGTGACCCCCTCAGGAAGGCACTGGATGTCAGGAAGCATCCCCACTGTACTAGCTCAGCAGGTTCTTGTGAGTTCTAACAGAAGAGACTTGAAAGCAACCAGAGAAGAGGCATTTTGGGGAGCATCCACTCAAAGACCCCACACAGGAACCAGCCCCATGGACTGGCGTGTTGCTCTTACATCTGAATTCACCATTCCTACCTGAAGGAAAGTTTTTTTTTTTTGGCTTTTCAATCACAGCTGTGATTATTTTTTATATATATTTATTTATTTATTAAAGATTTCTGCCTACTCCCCGCCACCGCCTCCCATTTCCCTCCCCCTCCCCCGATCAAGTCCCCCTCCCTCATCAGCCCAAAGAGCAACCAGGGTTCCCTGACCTGTGGGAAGTCCAAGGACCACCCACCTCCATCCAGGTCTAGTAAGGTGAGCATCCAAACTGCCTAGGCTCCCCCAAAGCCAGTACGTGCAGTAGGATCAAAAACCCATTGCCATTGTTCTTGAGTTCTCAGTAGTCCTCATTGTCTGCTATGTTCAGAGAGTCTGGTTTTATCCCATGCTTTTTCAGACCCAGGCCAGCTGGCCTTGGTGAGTTCCCGATAGAACATCCCCATTGTCTCAGTGTGTGGGTGCACCCCTCGCGGTCCTGAGTTCCTTGCTCGTGCTCTCTCTCCTTCTGCTCCTGATTTGGACCTTGAGATTTCAGTCCAGTGCTCCAATGTGGGTCTCTGTCTCTGTCTCCTTTCATCGCCTGATGAAGGTTAATATTCAGGAGGATGCCTATATGTTTTTCTTTGGGTTCACCTTATTTAGCTTCTCTAGGATCGCGAATTATAGGCTCAATGTCTTTTATTAAGATTCTGGAAGTAAATGAAACTTAGAAAGCTCAAAAAGTAAACAAAATTTACAAGGATCTGGAAGTTCTTGAAGCCTACAGGGTTACAGTTGCA
Organism: Microtus ochrogaster; assembly: GCF_000317375.1. Lineage (NCBI taxonomy): Eukaryota > Metazoa > Chordata > Mammalia > Rodentia > Cricetidae > Microtus > Microtus ochrogaster. The sequence goes on along the minus strand of NC_022013.1, from coordinate 12,959,962 downwards.
GTCACAACTGCTAAGAAGAAGAATCCCTGATTAGTGGAGCATCCGTTCTTCAAGTCATACAGGGATTTGGGGGCATTTAGCTTTCAGAAGTCATCACGCATTCTGAGGTTGGCTTTTCAGCCATCCAGCCACCCTTGCATGATCCCTGGTTCTGTAAGTAACTCTAAGAAATACACTGGCTCACTAAGATAGATCGATATTTTATATCTTAGGTCTGCCATTAATGTTAGATATGGGGTGAAACAACATTTATCCATGTCTGACCAGGAAAAATTGCACAGCAACCAGAAAGAGACCATGATTCGGAGGTTAAGGGCTGTAATTATTAATTAACCCATTTGCCAAAAGATCTCAGTTTTCTAACATTGCAAAGGCCTCGTGACAGGCAGGGGTCTCAACATGGGTATCAGTGGGGAAGACACAGGAAGCTACTGTGTGTCCCTGCTTAGCTCTCATTTGGCATGTTTCAAATGCCTTGCACTGTTATAAGCTGAGGGGCAAATGGACTCTGGGAGATACTATCCTAAACAGCTGCCTGGTGAATTAAAAGTCAGGCCTCTCAACCTCTACCCCAGAGGCCAGTCAGGGGGAATATTACTGCAGTTGTTGGGGTCAGAGCCTGGACCTCAGCTCTAACAATCCGACTTGACCTATCCTCAAGAGGTCAGTAAGGAAACAATAGGGGAAAAAATCATGAAAGGAAATTGGTGTGGAAGAGGGACAAAGAGGGCCAGTGGTCTCCAAGTCCACCCACAAGGCCCTGACGTGAGGCTTGGGCTTTAATGGAGGACAAGATGTGTACATAACTAAGCAGTACCCTTCAAGATGCCACCCCACCTCCAATATGCAGATCATCATCGTCCAAGCCCAGGCTCCACCACAAGATGGTCTGACAAGTTGTAAATCTCTCTGGGAGACAAGTTCCTACTCTGGCTATCCACAGAACCTCAGCCTTTCTCTCTCTCTCTACGCCGGACTCTTGGGGAAATTCTGCCTTCTAGGATTCATTGTTTCAATAGTGTGATAGCCCAAGGGAAGTCACAAATGATTCTTTAGATATCCTCTTTCCTACAAGACCAGTTATAGCAACACACAGAATGTCTTTCATTTATTTCAAATAAGTTGCCTTGAAAATAATCTCTGACTCTTTTGCCTGCTCTTGAGACTGTTTTCCTCCTACTGGGCTGCCTTGTCCAGCCTTCATATGAACTTTTGTCTTGCTGTATCTTGTTTTTGTCCTGTCCTGCTATTGTCTCTTGGAAGTCTGCTCCTTTCTGAAGAGGAAACAAAGGGGCAGTGGATCTGGGGAGGGAGAAACTAGGAAGAATGGAGGGAGGGAAGAATGTGGTTGTGGCTTATATGAGAGAAGAGTCTATTTTCAATAAAAAGAAAAGAAAGGAAAAAAATCCTTCTTCCCCTCTCGATGAGGCAATAGGCTACCTTACTCAAACATTTCTCTCCAGTTCCTTGTTTCCCTCCATACGCTATCCTTCTCCATGTGCACACAGCTCATCATCTTGGGTAAAATGAAATGAACATGGAAAAACAAAAGCTTTAAGGACCAAGGATTTAAGCACAGTTGTGCTACCCACCTTGCTTGGCACCAACAACAGATGCTCGCTGATCTCAGGTTTCTCAGGACCAAGTGGATATGATAATCCTACAGGCTCACTGGAGGGCTGAAATAGCCTAAAACCTGTGAGATGCTCGGTATGGTATGTGTCACATGCCACCTCTGAGTTGGCAGGGCCATCAAGGTTCTTGCATGTGCTCAGGCTTCTATAGTAACTTCTGTTCACTTTCTTTTTGTTACTGAAAAGTAAATAGCTACATCCTCACATGGTTGCCCTGGGATACCAGCATCCCATAGGTCCCTAGTAGGCATTGGGGAGATGCTGCCTTTATTCACACTAATGTCTCTCCCTCCCTCTCCCTTTCCCCACTCTCCCTCTCCCTCCCTCTCCCTCTCTCTCCCTCTCTCTCTTTCTCTCTCTGTCTCTCTCTGTCTCTTCCTGTCTCTGTCTCTGTCTCTCTCTCTGTGTGTGTGTGTGTGTGTTTGTGTGTGTGTGTGTGCGCGCGCGCACGTGCAGTGTTCATGTTAACATTTAGTGGAAAATGTCATTTAATACATGCATTATCATAGTTAGCTTCAGCTGTCAACATGACATAGTCCAGCTATCTGAGGGAGTCTCAGCTTGGAGATTGCCTCAATCTGATTGGCCTGTGGTCATGACTGTGGGGCACTTTCTTTATTATTAGTTGATGTGGAAGGGCCCAGGCCATTGTGGATAGTACCAGCTCTGGGCAGGCCGGCCTGAGCCATTTAAGAAAGGCATGTGAAAAAATAAAAATAAAAACAAAACCAACTAGCTACATAGCTAACAGATAATGTTGCTAGAATAAATAAATAAATAAATAAATAAATAAAATGTAAATGAACTGTCTTTGGTAGGAAAAAGAAAGAAAGGCATGTGAGCTCCTACCTTGGGAGTCAGACAGCAAGCACCATCCTTCCAAGGTCTCTGCTTTAGCTCCTGCCTTGAACACATACCTTGGCTTCCCTCAATAATGGACTAAAGCCCATAATCTGAAACAACCCTTTACCACCCAGATTTCTTTTGCGTATGATATTTATCACACCAACAGAAAGCAAGGTAGTGCTTTCTACAGACAGGATGTCAACACAAGGCAGGCTCCTGTCTGAAGGAAACACTGAGACTTGCAGGATGCCCTTTAATACCACAGGAGTCCCTGATATCATGGGACTTACCTCCCACTCAACTCTGCTCCCCACCAGTGCTCTCTCCAAGGCCCGTTAGGAGATAGTTCTCCCTCTGATTCTCAGTGTCTCTCAGCTACGCCTGATATTCTGCCCTGGGCAAACAGGACTGGAGCAGTGTAATCATTCTCATGTGGAGGCAATCCAGTCAGCCATCCACTTGTTCATGGACAGTCTGTTCAGTGGACAAGGCATCTGTAGCCAGGTCTTACACAAATGTATCATCTCTCATCTAAAACCATCTGCTTTCACCCGTTCAACACCCTTTGCTGCTAAACAGTTAAGACAATAGTATTAACAAGGTCCTTCTGCTTGCTTGTTTTGTATCACATTATACTCGTTGTATCAGTTCACCTACACAAGAAACTAGTAAGTAAATCCATGCTACTTCTTTGTAAGGGGAGAAACTGAAACACAGAGAAGCTGAGTGACTTGCTCAGCTGAACACAGATACCAAGTTAAGGAAAGGAGCCCAGATTGAAATCTGGATGTTCTCTCTCTCAGAGTTTCTCACCTATTAAGCTTTCTGGGGTTTTGGTTTTTTATTTTGTTATTGTTGTTTTGTTCATTTTTTTTTTTTTGATTTGGGTAAGAAAAAAATATCTAAAGTTCCAGGGACTGGGGAGATAGTTAGCTCAGTGCTTTCCATGCAAGCAAGCCCCAAACCTACATTTTAAAAGTCAGCATGGTAACATACACCTGCAATTCCAGTGCTGAAAAGGTAGGGATAGGAAATTCCTGGGGCTCACTGGCCAAGCAGCTTAGCCAATTCAGCAAGCTCCAGGTAATGATAAACTTGGCCTCAAAAAACATGTTGAGCAGTGCCTGAGAAACGAGACCTAAGGTTAACCTCTGGCTTCTACACACATGAGCACATATGCATCAGTACACACATAAACACACACGTGAACAAAGCCCTGAGGTTCTGTCTTTCGTAGCTCAGCGTCTAGGCAGTAGAGCTAATTCAAACACAGCAATGTCAATTCCATCCTCACTCTCTTCATAACCAGTTACAATTTTCCCTTGAGAATCAGCTCCAGCCCAGAAGAAATACATACCTATTCATAACTTCTCTCCTTGCTGAGAGAAAATGCCTAACAGAAGGGCAAGGTAAAGAAGGAAGGATTGATTCGAACTCTTAAACCAAGAGGTTTCAGTCCATCATGAAGGGGAGACCACTTGGGGCCATGACACCACATCATGACACTAGGAAACAAAGAGATGGGAAGCTGGGACCAGGAGTATTCTTCACAGCCCCACCCCACTGCAGCCTACTTTCTCCAGCTAGACCCTAGCTCCTAAATTTTCCACAGCCTCACCAAACGGAGCCACCAGCTAAGGACCAGAAATGTAACCGTCGAGCCTGTGACCAGCATCACAGTATTTACATTATAACAATCCATGTTTCTCCTTACATGGTTATTGAATGGTTACATCCCTTTTCTGATGGCTGCTCCATGACAATGGTGACTTTTCTAGAGGAAGGGATTACTTTGAGATGACACCTAGTAAGGAAGGAATGTCACAAGAATAATGTAAGAGCCCACCCTCCATAAGCCAGTGTGGATTTTTATGTCTGTTAAAATTTAGAAACTGGGTCAATGACCACAGCATAAGTTCACGATGCTTCTGACTTGTCGGATGCAGGCTTGAGCATCCACAAAGAGCCAGCATTGTGTAATCCCTGAGGTGTGAGTATGTACTTTTACATCACCTATATGCAGTCATCCTAGTAAACACAAATAATTCGGGAGCTTCTCACAAGGCTCTCTGGGCTGGAAGCAGAATATCAGCAAGGCTCCATTCCTTTTTAGAGACTCTGCAATAAAGTCTCGTTGCCTATAATTCCCAGCTTCTAAAAGCTACCAAGATCCCTGACTTGGGGCCCTTCCTCTATCCTCCAAACCAGCAGCATAGCATGTCTCTATCTGTTTTGTGTCCCCTGAAGCTGAAGAAACCTAGGAGGAGGTGGAGGCATCAGAAGCTAGAAGGGTGAAGGATATTCTCACGAAGTTGACCCAGCCCTCTGAAGGTAAGAGTTGTTGGGCTGCCAGTAACAACTGAGAGGGAGCCAACGAAGTAGTGAGTGAAGATAGAGGATGAGCCACTGCAGGGAGGGACACAGGAATGGAAAGGGACAGGGAGTAAGGCTTGTCTATTCCTCATCTCTTTACAGCACCTGCTAGGGGTCAATCCTGGGAGGGAGAAGCTGGCAATGCAGAGGTATGGTCTGCAGAGATCCAGCTGAATGTACCAGAGCCAAAAGAGTACACTGGGAGCCCAGGGAGAAGAGCTTAATATTTGGCTAGCTTACAATGTTCTGGGCCTGCTGCCAAGAGCTATTGAGCTTATTAAAGTTAATAAAATCTCTCTCTTTCTCTCTCTCTCTCTCTCTCTCTCTCTCTCTCTCTCTCTCTCTCTCTGCCTCT
>NC_022013.1:12937619-12954654 GCF_000317375.1 Microtus ochrogaster | reverse complement strand
TCTCTCTCTCTCTCTCTCTCTCTCTCTCTCTCTCTCTCTCTCTCTCTGCCTCTCTCTTTCTTTCAGCAAGTTTATATATGGTCTGTTTGTCCATATGTGTGGAGGTGCACATGGGGGTCTGTGTGCAGACCAAACGTCATTCATCAGGTGCTATTCCCTTTGAGTCAGGGTCTCTCATTGGCCTAGAGCTCAACAAGTATGCTAGGCTGACTAGGCAGCAGTCTCCAAAGGCCTGCCTGTCTCTGTTTCCCCAGGGCTGAGATTGCAAGAGTGCATGTCACCACACCCAGATTTTTACATGACTACTAAAGAAGGAACTCAAGCCTCAAGTGCCCTAGTTAGAGTTCTATTGCTATGAAGAGACACCACGACCATGGCAACCCTTATAAAGGAAACCGTTTAACTGGGTGGCTTAAAGTTTTAGAGGTTAGTCCATTATCGTGGTGGGATATGGCGGCACGCAAGCAGACCTGGTTCTGGAGAAGAAGCTGAGGGTAGAGAAGGAGCTGTGTTTGGATCCCACAGGCATTAGGAAGTGGTCTGAACACTAGCCATGGCTTGAAATATATGAGTTGTCAAAGTCTGCCCACACAGTAACACAGTTCCTCAAACAAGGCCACACCTACTTCAGGGAGGTCATAATGCCATTCCCTATGAGCTTATGGGGTCAATTACATCCAAACAACCTCATCCGACTTGCAGAGCAAGCATTTTATAACTGAGCTCTCTCTCTCTCTCTCTCTCTCTCTCTCTCTCTCTCTCTCTCTCTCTCTCTCTCTCTTCTCTCTCCTCTCTCCTCTCTCCCACTCAAGGAAACCTTTAGAACATATCAATGGAGTAGGTATCCTTATTCCCTCAGAGGGAAACAGGAACTCAGAGATATTAATGAAACTTACAAATGCCACCCTGTTGAGAGATATCAGGACTGAGTTCCAACGTCCTTTTTTTTTCCCCTCTGGTGTATGACAGATGCCAAATTCTGAAATGCACAGTCCAACCTCTTGAGAGAGCACTGGACAGAAAAATTACGATAGTACAGAAGTGGAGAAGGGTCACCCTAGCAAAAGCAAATGACTGCAAGGCCTTAAAGTTCTGATCAGGCCCTGGATCGGACAGAACCAGAAAAAGAAAACACGACCTGTCAGCTCTTCTCAGCCCTTCCTACCAGCACCCATCTCTCCACTGTAACTAACCTGCTAGTACCCAGCTCCTACAGGCATGACTGCACTGTCTGTGACTACCACCAGCCTCTCCAGTGCCTTCAGTGAAGAGTGCAAGGTCTTGCCCACCTCTGCTTGCTTTCAATGAAAGCTAAGACACACAAATTCTTGTAGAGACTTTTCTGTGGCTTTGGTAAAAAAAAAAAAAAAAAAATCTAACCAAAATCAATTTATGAAAGGAAGTGGTTTATTTCATAATAAAGGCTAATCCATCATTGTAGGATACCAAGGTAGAAAGTTGAAGCAAAAACTATGAAGGAATGGAGGAATGCATACTGGCCACTCACTGACTCATGCTCTGCTGGCTGTATTATATAGCGAGCCAGAGCCCACATCTCTGGAGATGGTGCTTCCCACAGTGTTCCTGGCCTTCTCACATGATTCGTCAATCAAGACAACATCTCATAGACATGAAATTTCTCAGTCAGGACTCCCTTTTCTTGGAGATTCCAGGTTGTGTCAAATTGCAAATAAAAACTAGCCAGGACACAATCCAAACAAAAGAATCGTAATGTCATATTCTCAAAAGATGTTTCATATTCTCTGTAAAATATTGAGCAGGGTTTTCTTTGTAAGACAAGGTCACCTGAATCCCAGGCTTGCATCACAATCACTATATAGCTGAGTGTGACTTTGAACTTCTCTGATCCTTCCTGTTTCTACTTCCCTAATACTATGATTGCAGGTATGGTCCACCATGCCAGGTTTATCCCTGTTTATCAAGACTTGGTATATGCTAATGAAGCAGCTTCCCAACTGAGCTACATCCCAAGCCCAAAGAAGTATTTCTGATATTCTGTTCTATCCTCAGAGGGTTAACTTTCGATGAGAAGATTTAAATGAGCACCCAAGTGTCTCAAAACACCATACAGGAAAAGAACACACCCAATTGTAAAAGGAAGCATATCTGCTTCTGCTGAGATTATTATAACATGGCGCCAGTGTGTACATGGATACAGAAGTCCAGCAGTGCTGTGTAGTAGAGAGACAGAACACCTGCAAAGCATACATACTAAATACCAGATGCTGAGAGCATTTACAGCAATCTGTTATCCTTATAAGCGGCAACAGGACTCCCAACGGCCTAGAACAACAAAATTAATGGATTGGAAAGCAAGAATCTAATGTATGAGCTCTCAAAATTCTGCAGGCTGGCAGATTCTCAGAGCTCATTGGGTATGTCAGTGATGGGTATGAGGGGTATGAGGCAGCCAGGAGGACTCCAACAGGAGCAAGGTAAGAACAGAAGAAAAGCAGGGAAAAACAGACAACTGGTCAACCCACACCAGCTCCTCTAAGAAGTCAAAACTCTATTTCCAACAAGACGCTTCTTTGAACTTCAGTAAAACAAATAGTATTTGCACAAACAGCCTCTACAAAAAGCAAATGCCATAATGAGAAAGCAAAACAACAGAATTCTATGCAGTTCACCCACTTGACAGTTAAATCATTTTATATTGAATTCAGGTTTCATGGCCCATTAGAGGTCTGGAGGGAGAATTCTCAGGGATACTTCTGGACTAATGAGTGTTTTGCAAATTGTTTTTCTAACACATTTGTTCATTTTTTTTTTCTTCTGGGAATAATAAGAACCTTTGGTTTATGGAATTTGGTCCTACATTTGAGAAACAACAGAAGCTATTTTAATTGAACCTAATTTATTTTTATTAGTAGAGGATGTTGGCGTTTTGTGTCTTTGAGATACATTTTTGACACTGATAAGCAAATGATGCTATCAGTCAAACTAGCACAGCCCCCTACGCATGTCCCTACCCATCTTTCAAATACCCTCTGACAAATGTTCCCTTGCTTCCCCCATAAGGATGTGGGTTTCCTTCTGTGAATCCAACACTCAGAGTAAAACAGAACTTACAGAGAGGTCTGTGTCATCTACTAACTCCCTTCTCCAGATACACTCTCTGAGAGGAAGAGACCAGCATTTCAGGGGAAGTTTTTTACTTACCAGGAGCACAGATGACAACACACCAGAACTTCCTCAGCTACAGATGGCAAATTCTTCTTGCAAATCTCCCCTACAACCATCAGAAAGGCATGTGAAGCAGTTATTCACAAGTCCCATTAAAAAATCAAGTTAAGATGTGACTAGGAGAAACTATCTTACTCATGTCTTGTAAAGGGTTTGCCTTAGCTAGAGAGAGACTCTTTGTTTTCAGACATCTGGCTATAGGAGCTGTGTTGGTTACTTTTCTCGTTGCTCTGACAAAAATGACTTAAGAAGAGAGGTTTCATGTTGGGTCACAACTTAAGAGTGCAGACCATCATTGCAGAGAAGTCACAATGAAGGAGCTTGAAGCAGCTGGGCTTATTGCATCTGTAGTCAGGAAACTAAAAGAAAATAAATTCTGGTGCTCAGCACACTTTCTCCTTTTTATTCTGTCTGAGATCCTGCTGATTGAATAGTGCCATTTATATTTAGGGTGAGTCTTCCATCCTCAGTCAAATCATTCTGAAAAATGAGACATACCAAGATATATGTTTCCAAATGGATTCAAAAATCACCTCACAGTGAATATTAGCCATCACAGAAGCCAATAAATTGTCTGATTTGAGCTCAATGTGCCTATGGAAATCAACACATGTAACCTATTGGTTGAGTCCTCTTCCTGCACTGAATGTTGTTCTAAGTTCTGGGGGTCACAGCAGAATCAAAGCAGACACTCTAGGTATTAAATGGGCTACCTTATCATGTGTGGAGACAAATTAATGAGTAAATGTACCATGGCAAGTGATAACAAATACCCTGAGAAGAAAACTAAATATCATAGAGAAGAATATGGAGGGCAAAAGGAAGCTACAGCACTTTCTTACTTCAGAATCCCTAAGAGGTACTAAATAAATATACTAATGGTCAGGGGAAACATGCAACATGAAGAGAAAGGGGAAGAGAACAAAAGGGAGAGAAAGAAAGGGGGACACAAAAGAAAAAGGTAAAAGGAAAGAGGAAGGAGAAAGAAAAGGAAATGGGAAGGTGCTGTGTAGCAATTTCCTCCCAACTAAAACAAACCATCTGAGAGAGGGGCTTATCAAAATACTTCATAAAGCTCAAGAAGTTCCCAGTTCTATGTAGAAGTGAGGGTTGCTGGGGAGAAGAAATACTGACCTGCTGGGTAGTGTTTTTGAACTGTCACTTAAACTGGTGTGGCCTTTGTGGTGTTGCAACTTCCTTTGAGTCATAGTGTGGCATGACTAATAAAAACCCAGAGACAGAAATTGGGATTCAACCTGAAGTTCAGAAAAGCAAAACAGCCAGTCTGAAATAGCACTCTTGCCTCCAGGAATCTTAGAATGAGATTGTGACTGAGAGCTGTCTCCTCCCATTTAATAATCCTCTCTAGGATTGGGGTTAAAGGCATGCACCACTGGAATTAAAGGCATGCACTGCCTGGTTTCTATGGTAGGCTACTGGGACTAAAGGTGTGTGTTACCACTGCCTGGTCTGTAAGGCTGACCAATGGGGCTGTTTTACTTTCTTATCTTCAGGTTGGGCCCCAAATTTTGTCTCTGAGTTTTTATTAATCATGCTACATTTGGCACCCAGTGTGGGACACGAACCCATGACTCTGAGATTAAGAGTTTTATGGTCTACTGACTGAGCAAGCCGGGACTGAGGTAGAAGTAAGAGTCAGTGACTGGCTGTTTTGCTCTCTGACCTTCAGGCAAGCTTTATTATTAAAATATAAATGAAGCCACTACATCATAGTCCTGTAAATAACCCCAGGAAACTCATCAGCTTTTCAAGTTGGACTTCAGTGGAGTTTTGTTTTGTTTTGTTTTTGTTTTTGTTTTTTGTTTTTGTTTTTTGTTTTGTTTTGTTTTGTGGTCAACTCCATATCTGGTGAGAGGAAAAGAGAGGAGAAAGAGAGGGAGGTTTAAAAGATATGTTAAATAACTAATACTTGGTCTTCAGATCAATGGGCAGCCAGTGGATTGGTTTAGAGTGTGATAAGGTAAATCCCCTTGGCAACTGACTGATGAAGGTTTTCAGAAGATCAAGAGTGGAAGGGAACAAACAACAGAGCAAATGCTGTGGTCATTCCTGATAATGAAGGTCCTAGGACACAGCAGAGTGCACATCATGGGAGACACACGATCCAATTTAGATACGTGGGAAGGCTTCCATAAAGGCTTCCAAAACAATGGCTGACTCGATGCAAAGTGGAGAGGCAGGTCAGGAGGTAACTCATATCTTCCCACTAAGCCACGAAATTGGTGGAAGATTCTCCTGAAAAAGAAGTCATAACATGAAAGAGATTTTGGGAGGCCACAATAGTTTTGTCAAGTTCTCCTTAATTCTGGCTCTTGCCATCTTCTCATCCCTTCTTCTGTGATAGTCCTTGAACTTTGTGGGAGGGTGATACTCTCCATGTTTTTTTAAAGGAAGGCTCAGCCTCTTCCTCCCTCTGTGTGTGTGTGTCTCCTCTCTCCCCTCTCCCTTCCCCCTACACACTTCCCCCCTCTCTTTTTTCTTCCCAAAGCCCCTTTATGTTGCCATGCTGCCACTAGCACTCAGTTCCCAACCATGACCCCTCTTCATGGTTATGAGGCTCTCTCTCTGAATGAGGCTCACTCTGAAGGGTAATTTTGTATCAACTCCTTTCCCCCAACCTGCCACATCTAACATTGCATTGTCTACTATAACAGCATCCACAGAGCCACCACTACCATACGATTAAAACCTACCAGCACCTATTTCATCATGTCTTCTCATATAACCTGAGTCTCTCTGCCCCCTCAGTGCCAAGCTTACCTCTCAGCTTTATCCCATTTCCTTTGTACCCAAAGCTAAATAAACCATATCCTAAAACCCACACCACATTATCTCCAGCCCTTGATCAGTATTTAACAAAAGCCCCCAGCTTTTTGTAATTGTATGTATACATACGAATGCATTGAATGTAGGCATATGCACCACCTATGTGCTACAGCTTACAGAGGTCAGAAGAGGAGTTGGATACCTGGAACTGGAGTGACAGATAATTGTGAGTCACCATGTAGGTGTAGCTGGGTCCTCTACAAGAGCAGTAAGCACTCTTAACCATTTATCCATCTCTACAGCCCTCAAGTTTTTAATAAAAATTTCTTTTATTTGTGACTCAACAACTATTGAGTGCCAGTGAAACTTGCAACAGAATTCCCATTGACCTTGATATTCTGCAAACAGGGAAATATGTTCTTGCCTGGTAACTGTTGTATTTGCTGCTCCTCCATCCTCAACTACACCATGCCCCCTCCCTGTTCCTCAGTAGCCTTTCAAAAATTGCCTTCTCTACTTGCGCAGTTCACAGTAATGCATTTCCCACGCCTTACTTTTTTTCTCTAACATATTACTGTATGGAAGGTAGATGCTATGGACCCCCTCATCCAGACCTTCACCCCTTCCTCATGCCAGTCCTGTGTCCCATGCTGTGGCCATACCAATCTCAGAGAGGTTTCTCTGATAATGACCCCAACAGTAGTCTTGGTTCTTGTGCTCCTGAAAGAAAATTTGATATAATACATTAGCAAATGAAGCAGTCACTGGTTTAATGAAAGCAAGAAAGGAATAAGGATGTGCTCCTTAGGAGAGCAGGCCAAGCTGAGCAGCATTGGCTTTGACCCTGGCATGAAAAGGGATTATGTTTTTCTCCTCCTGTTAACCCCTCCTTTGAGTCTTCTCCAGGGTGAACACTTCTAGGATAGCAGTATGCTTTAGAGGAAGCCCATTTTACCCAGAATTCAGTCTAAGTAGATGTATGAGATGCTGGGATATGCACAGAGGTTTAAGCACCCTCAAGTTGAAAAGATTACTAGGGAATAGGGTGACAACAGTCTGTTCCTGCTCGTCCTGGGGCAGAAGTCTTGAAGTTGTTTTACTCTGACCTCACTAGCATGGACCACTCCCACTAGTTTCCCTTTCATCATGCTTTGGGGTTCCCGGGCTCTAAGAAACCAGATAGAACAGCCCGGGAGAAACCAAGCCACATCCATCTCTACATTCTATCCCTAGAAAAAAACCAACAGCCCCGCTGTGAGGTTACAGTACACAGATCTCATCCAGAGTGCACCACTGCTATTATCTTATAACTTGGCTGGCTAACACTATTATCTTTACACCCTGTTTCAGGACTTTGATCTGATCCTTCCTTTGTTCTTCGTGTCCTATCATTGGGAACCTATTGATCAATCCCTTCTGGAGCACACCTTCAGTCTAACTCCATGACTCAACTTACTGGATCCATACAGATTAAAGACACAGCTATTCCTGGGACAGTTGCATTCTGCTTGGATCTCCCATTTTATGGAACTTTTGCAAGGCTTGCTGCCACTGGAACTTCTGCTGGAGAAGTCTACTTGACTATAAAGTCACCTGCTTCCCAGGTCACCACTGATGGCCACCATGGGGACTGGGACGCCAAAAAGTTTGTGAGCCTAAGAGTTTCTAGTTGAGAAACCTGACTTGAAAGGGGGCTGCTGTTATGGCAAACCAGAAGGAGCCATTTATTTTCCTCTCATGTCCTTTCCCTTGGTGGCTCCCAGTGGACACTAATACAGCACACACTAGAACAACAGAAGGGAACCTTACCTCTGTGTCATCTTCTCTTTGCCATTTATCCCCAAGCCCAGGGGTCTGTCTTTGGAGATGCAACTCAGGCCCTCTCTCAAGCCCCTTGCTGTGAAGAGAGTTATTGAGGTCAGAGTTTGGGTATGGCAACCCTAACATGAGGGGCTCAGCACTTATCCTCAACTGACCAATTAAACAAGTAATGAAAATCAGAAAAATAATGGCTATTCAGTGTGGCTGCATTAGGAAGAGAAACAAAGATGACTCCCAAAGAGGAACAAAGTGATTCACTCACTCCAAGTCCATCTTGAGGATACCCAGACAAAACTCTCTCAGTGCCTGAGGCTCCTCCCAGCACTTCTCACCTGCCCTAAACCTCTCCAAGCCTAGGCCTGCAATTCTGCCTCCCTTTCCCCAGCTTCTGATCCTTACATAACTCAGCCACTTAGGCGAGGCTCCTTCTTGGTCTCTGACTTTCTCTTGGCCACTTGGTCTGCAGCTCCTCTCTTAACCGCCCTGCCCCCCTCTCTCTTCTCTTCTGCTCTTGTTCTCTCTCCTCTCATGGCCTGGCTAATTCTGGACCCTTCCAGATGCCTCTGGGTGTTTTTCTCCAACATATCTACAGTAAAACCTTCTCCTCGACCATACCAAAGAGTTTTTTTTATTCACTGGCATGAAGGTTTAAATAGAAGCATGAAAGGTCCCACTCAGCCCTCATTGTCTAGACTTCTGAGAGGTGTCAGGGCTCTCTGAAATGCCTTCCTTGAAGACACATTGCCCTCTGGTTGGCACCAAGTTTCCAGACACTTCCTTCTCAAATTCCTGGAGAAATTGCAATTTCTTGGGGACCATTGTTTCAATCTGATAGCCAAAGAGAGGAAGAAAGTCACTCTTCATTCCCAACAGTATAATACCCAGAAGGAGATGAGTGTGTGAGGAAAAGATGGCCAGGGATCCTCGTCTCTCAGATTCTAGGGCCACAGGGACACCCAAGTGCTTGCCTCCCTCACACTTGAGCATGTGGCTTTGTTCTCTTTTCAGGTTAAGCTGTTCCTGCTATAAAAAAAAAAATGATTAGTGAAATGGGTGTTAGCAGGGCAAACCAGAAAGGGCCATGAGCTCGGACAGCCATGCTTTTCGCATATTATTTCCATTAAAGTTGAGAATGAACTCCCAGGACACGGTGCCTTTTAATGTCTCTGTGTTGCTGTAGAAATTACATTGGTGTTAACTGCTGCAGAAAGTTCCCGCGCCACCCCCCAGCCACGCCCTCTACAAAGAGGCTGCTTGAGCTCAAGCCAGGCTCACCCCAGGAGGCTGAGAGCACCTATGGAGCTTAGGTAGAGGTGCCTTCAAAGCTGGAGCTGCCGCTCTTAAGAGACTTCAGCAAATCTGTGTGGGCAGAGAAGTGGCAAGTAGGCTAATGAGGACCCTGCCCCCTGCCTCGCTAGAACCTGCCCCCGCCCCCCGTGGTTGTTTAGCTTCTAGCAAAGGAGAAAAAGCAACTGGGGCCAGCAGCAGCCTCCCTTGGATCAGCCACTTGAGATTAGGAAATGAGTGCGATTGGCTTCTAATTGGCCTTTGTGCTAAATCAATGGTGAGATTGCTGGTGAGAAGAAAATTGTACTTATTTTTACTGAGAGGTGAAACGGTCCTTTCATCCTTTTATGGGAGAAAGAAAAGAAATCAGCAATATTGCAAATGGAGCAATGGGAATAAAAATAAGAGGCAGAGGTGGGGATAAATGTTTTGTCTGGTTTGAATGCAGTCTTTTATTATAACCTCTTTTAATTATGAATTATTATTCCAGTTATTACTGGAAATAGTTGTCAGCTGCTAAATTACTATGTTCCAGTCATGAAATGATTCGAGTCAGCAAACTCAAGCAAATTTTGCCTTTGAATGTCTTTGGTTAGGCTCAACACAGCAGAGAGGTCCCACACCAGGCTGAAGGATCAGGGTCTCCCTCAACGGAAAGCAATGTATCCTTTCCAGCACCCAGCAGCATTAAAGAAGTGAACACATTCTTGCTGAGAGTAAGCAGAACCCTTCACTATTAATAACAAGCAGACTGACCAGGACTACAGCTCAGCTGCTAATGTGTTCACTCGGCATGCGTGAAGCTCTGGGTTCTGTCCTCAGCACCACATAAAACTGGCATCATGATGCACGCTTGTAATGCCAGTATGAGAGAGGTAGAGGCAGGAATATCAGGAGTTCAGGGTCAGCTTCATCTACAGAGTGAGTTCAAGACTAGCTAAGAATGCATGAGATACTCCCAGAAATGTATGTTGGAGAGAGGTGCTTTCTTTGGGGGAGAAAAGAATGTGTTTGCATTCTAAGGTAGAACTTTGGGGAAAAGAGGAATTTTGTTCTCATACCTGCCCATCCCACCTCGCCCTCTTCCTCTTGTTTTCTTCAGATTCTGTCCAGAAGACCCAAGGGAAAATCCTGACTGAACTTCCTGATCTTTGTGCCCCTTGAACAATGAAATGTTCTCTGGCCAAAAAGGAGAAGATTTGGGAGTGTTGGGGTACAGAAAGCACCAGGCAGAGTCAGGCAAATCGAGGCTAAGCTTTGTCCTGTTGCAGGATGTCCAGATGAGCTCAAGTTACGAATGCCTACTAGGAAGATTTTTTTTTTGGACGCTTCCAAGGGCTCTGTGCATCAGACCTCTTGATGTATGAAAAAAGACAGACCCAGGGAAGAAATAAAAATCCATTGTACCACATGGCACACTACTAGTGCAATAGGAGTCCGTGTGTTTCAATTTTCATATGTTATATACTGCATATTGAACGTACCCCCTTTCAAATGGAAGATATTCTAAAGAGACACAAGCCCTCTCCTGGACTACCAGAATACTTGAGACAATGATCCCCCAAGAATAGAATTGCCCCAGGAACCTCATGTTGAGAGAAGGAATGGATGAAGCCCAGCCGCAGTCAGGGGCCAGATTATTGCCCAGGAAGATTTTTCACATTTTTGACAACTGTTTAACCCCCTTGCAGGATACACTGGAGCACAGACAGTGTTAGGTCAATGACGAGTGGGACCACACTTCCTGCTTAATAAGGAGTATCTCTTACCTTCTATTTAAATCTAAGAAACCTGGCAGGACCCTGAGGATGGGTGTGGGGATTGCTACCCCTTCTCACTTGTTTCTCTTTGCAAAGTGACCACATTGAATAAATCTCTTTTCTCTCCTTCTCAACATTACTTGTTTATTTAATTGACGTGCTGAGGATGGGTGACTCAGTCTCCCTTGTTAGAGCTGTTACTAGCTTGTCTCTAGTAACATCAGGGCCAGAGTGCTGGTGAGTTCATTTCCTGGGGAAAACATGCTTCAGAGCAGTAGCCATAAAAAAAGGAAATCGCTTTCTCATTGTCTCTTCCACATTGAAACTGCATCTTAGATGTAGCTGTTTAAATAAAATAATACTAGATTTATTTGCACTGGATTGGTTTCCTTTTATAATACTACTGCTATAAAAGAGTGTGGTGGCACTATAATCACACCAGATAGCCTACAGCTAGCCCATGGACACAGTTCTTCGGTTTTCTCAGAACTGTCTTCCTGCACTTAGACAAAGCAAATGGTAAGGGTAGATTGGAAAAAATCTTAATTGATTTTCACATACGGTACTGCCCCCATAATCCACAAAGAATCACGTTCACAGACTGCTGTCACAGTATGCTATTAAAATGTTCTGTTCACTGCTAGCTATTATAAATCTCTTACTGCACTTACTTTATAAACTGAACTTCATCATAGGTACATAGGTATATGGAAGGCATTATATGTACAAAGTGGCTGAGGTTGCCCAACTTTAGAATTGTCTTGCATGAATGAGGCCTATGGCAGTTTAAATAAAGTTGGGCCCCAAATCTCATAAGGAGTAGGACTGTTAGGAGGTATAGCTTTGTTGGAGTAGGTGTGGCCTTGTTGGAGGAAGTGTGTCACTGTGGAGGTATGATTTGAGGCTTCTTATGCTCGGGATACAGTCAAGAGTCTCGGTCAATTTCCTGTTCCCTTCAAGATGTAGACTCTCAGCTACTTCTCCAACAATAAGCCTGCCTGCATGCTGCCCTGTTCCCCACCTTGATGATAACGGACTGAATCTCAGAAACTGTAAGTGAGGCACACCACCAATTAAATGCTTTCATTTATAAGAGTTGCCATGGTTATGGTGTCTCTTCACAGCAATAAAAACCCAAACTAAAACAAGGCCAAGGCATGTCTACATTTATAGACAGAGACCCGAATCCAGAGGGCACCTGCCAAGCATTTCTGATTGTAATGTCCTGGAGCAAGGAGTTGGACCAAGGGCTCATGGACAGTGATAAGAACAGGCAGTTTATAACAAAGGAGAGCAATGCACTCCTGAGAGCGAAAGTGGGCCAGAGAGCTAAAAAAGGTTAGAAGCTCAGCAATGCTCAGCCAAGAGAATAATCATCCTTTATGGGTCCTTTCTCTCCTGCCCACCTTTGCTGGCGTTTGAAGCCTGTGGGCTTTTCCTATGAATCCTCAGTCCTTGGCAGCTCCTGATTTGTGGTTTCCAGGCTCCCTTTTGTATGCTGATCTTGATACCACCCCACAGCCATGTTCTCCTGCCACAGCACGACACACAAAACATTACATCTTCTTACACATGTCCATAAAAGAGTGGTGCTGTCCATGGTTTCAGGCCAGAGGCTCTCTCCTCAGAAAGAATTCGTGCTGGCAGCCCACAAGTGGCTTTGGGTTTTTCAGAAGGGAAGGGAGGCAGCACCTGTGTTGGAGGACCATTGTCAGGGCCCCTGGAGCAGGAAGAAAGAACTGCAGTGACAGCACATGGGGTCTGTGGCTGTATTCTGCAACATGGCTCTCATCCCTCACATCTTGGGTCCCTTGTGGAAATTCTGACTTCCCGAGGTGTGTACCTATTTTCTTACCTAGTCAATCCCATCATTCTACTACTAACATGAGGTAGCCATTTTTGTTACAAGTGTTTCAGTAATTTGACAGGATACAAGATCAACTCAAAAAAATCAGCAGTCCTCCTATATACAAATGATAAAGGGGCTGAGAAAGAAATCAGAGAAACATTACCTTTCATAATACCTACAAATAACATAAAATACCTCAGGGTGATGCTAACCAAAGAAGTGAAAAACCTGTTCAACAAGAACTTTAAGTCTTTGAAGAAAGAAATTGAAAAAGATATCAAAACATGGAAAGATCTCTCATTCCCTTGGATAGGTAGGATCAACATAGTAAAAATGGCAATCCTACCAGAAGCAATCTTTAGATTCAATGTAGTCCCCATCAAAATCCCAACACAGTTCTTTTTTTTTTTTTTTTTTTTTTTTTTTTTTTTTTTTTTTTTTTTTGGTTTTGGTTTTGGTTTTGGTTTTGGTTTTTCGAGACAGGGTTTCTCTGTGGTTTTGGAGCCTGTCCTGGAACTAGCTCTTATAGACCAGGCTGGTCTCAAACTCACAGAGATCTGTCTGCCTCTGCCTCCCAAGTCCAACACAGTTCTTCACTGATCATAAAAGAACAATACTCAACCTCATGTGGAAAAACAAAAACCGCAGGATAGCCCAAACAATCCTGTACAATAAACTTCTGAGGCATCACCATCCCTGACTTCAAACTCTGTTATAGAACTACAGTAATGAAAACAGCTTGGTATTACCATAAAAACTGACAGGTGAATCAATGGAATTTAATTGAAGACCCAGATATTAATCCACACACCTATGAACACCTGATTTTTGAAAAAGAAGCTAAAATTATACAATGGAAAAAAAATAAAATATCTTCAACAAATGGTGCTGGCATAACAGGATGTCAGCATATAGAAGAATGAAAATAGATCCATATCTATCCCCATGCACAAAACTCAAATCCAAATGGATCAAAGCCCTCAATATAAATGCAGTCACACTGAACCTCACAGAAGAGAAAGTGGGAAGTAGCCTTCAACACACAGGCACAGGAGAGCACTTCCTAAATATAACTACAGTAGCACAGACACTGAGAGCATCAATAAATAAATAGGACCTTCTGAAACTGAGAAGCTTCTGTAAAGCAAAGGACACAGTAGATAAGACAAAAAGGCAGCCTACTGAATGGGAGAAGATCTTCGCCAACCCCACATCAGATAGAAGACTGATCTCCAAAATATATAAAGAACTCAAGAAACCAGACATCAAAATACCAAATAATCCAATTAAAAATGGGGTACAGATCCCAACAGAATTCTCAACAGAAGAATCTTAAATGACCAAAAGACATTTAGGGAAATGTTCAACATTCTTAGCCATCAGGGAAATGCAAATCAAAATGACTCTGAGAAACCATCTTACACCAGTCAGAATGATTAAGCTCAAAAACATCGATGATAGCTTATGCTGGAGAGGATGTGGAGTAAGGCGAACACTCCTCCATTGCTGGTGGGAGTTAAAACTTATACAGCCACTTTGGAAATCATCATGGTGGTTTCTCAGAAAATTGGGAATCAACCTACCTCAAGACCCAGCAATACCACTCTTAGGCATAAACCCAAAGGAAGCTCAATATTAAAAAAAAACAAGTGATGTACTGTTTATAATTTAACACTATAAATACACATTTATATATAATTTTTACATAATATTAACATAAAAATTATATAAAATATTTGTGGGACTATAAATAATATGTAATTATATATGATCCTACAACTTAATGACTATATATTGTATATTGAGTCTCACATATATTACCACCTCTGATCTGTGTGTGTGCGCGCACGTGTGTGTGTGTGTGTGTGTGTGTGTGTGTGTGTGTGTGTGTGTGTGTGTGTAAAGAGAGAGTGATGCTGAGCACTGTTCTGGGCTTCAGGTATTCAAGGGTAAGCAAGATGCTTGAGATTCCCACCCTCACAGAACAAGTAGACCCAGTCAGGAGTGTTCAGCTGCAGGAAACCCTGACTCCAATGCCTTGAGGCTCAGACTAATGTGTTGCTGCACATACCAAAGTGTCCAGAGACAAAACTTCCAGCTTTGGGTTCCAGAGGTCTGCTCTGATTCTCTGCGTTTCTTCTGACCGTGCGGTAGGAATGGATGGATCTGTATCAGGAGCACATAGATAGTAATAGACATTACTCCTGGCATCCAGCCTCAGAGAAGGTGTTCTTTAGCCAATAAGGTGACTCAACAAGCAAATGTTCTTGCAGCCAAGCCTGACGTCTTGGGTTTAATCCCTGAGGCCTACACGGTGGAAGAAGAGATTTGGCTCTTGTAGCTACCCTCTGTCATCCACATGTACACCATGCCATGCATGCGTGCAGATGCATTGGAGGGGCAATAAACGGAAGAGGAAGGCAGAGTAGAATGTGGTTTTACTCTGCTTCCTAGAAGATAAACAGGCTCGGCAGGCAGAAGCAATTTCTTGACAGGCATCTGGCATATGACTCTGTCTAGTTCCCAGCACAACTGTCTGAGCCTAAATCCAGTTCCTGCTACTCTGCCTGGGTCCTCCAGGGCTTTATGAAGGCAAAAAACAGATACAGGGGTCCTGTTTTAGTCACCACTGTCTCCTCTTTGCCTAATACAGGGTCTGTTACATAGACCCGTTAATCCTTCTAGAATGTGTACATATCAGAAAACCAATGAAGTTCAAAGGGCAATGGATATTTGTTGCATAATGGAGAAAAGAGTGCAAATTTGGATTTGCATAGCTAATGAAACTAAAAATTGATTCCCACAGACCAAGAAAAGTCATTGCAATTTTGTAACTAATGAACCCTCTTTACAACAGCCGCACCCCTAATCTGCCACCAAGAGTCTTAAAAGACTGCTAGTATGGAGAGCAATCTTCCCCACAGCTTCTTTCCTTGTTAAAATTCCCGGTGGATGCTTGTTCTCAAGCAAGATGTGAAATTGCTGATTTCTTCTCTATCTGCCCCAGTTTGCACAGAGCTGCCCCTTTGAGAGCCACAAATGTGCAATTGTCATGCTACCATTAAGTCCTCTGAAATATCGATTTCAAATGTGGATTCCTATCCTCACCAATTACTCAAAAGAAGTGTGCCATGAGAAAATTGTATTTCCCCACCCTTTGCTTGCTTGCAGGCCACAGTAAGTTCAGTGTTTGGTTTAAAACAGCTGGTAACTCAATGCAAACTCTATAGGTGTGGAAACTAATCAGCTAGATTAAAGGAATAAGAAATACTGTCAATTGATCTCAGAAAAAGTACTATCCCGGTGTGTGTTCAATAGGCCCCATGCCTGCAATTCATCCTCCCCCACCACCCAAATAACTGGTACTGCCCATAGCCACTGTCCTACACTGTCTAAGCAAGTCCATCCCAGACGTCTGTGTGAACTCTTGGGAAAGAAGTGGCCTGCCTTCTTCCACTTTTTAAAGGAACCCAGGCTGACTTCAAACTCTATGTAACTTGGGGCAACTTTCACCTCCTGACCTTCCTGACTCCACCTCTAGAGCTCTGAGATTAGAGTCACAAAACACCATATCCTGCCCACATAGAGATGGGATGTAACCCAGGGCTCGCACACTAAGCAAGTACACCCAGTGCTGCTCACTTGCTCTTCTGCCCAGCAGGGCCTCTAAAACAGCCATGCTTCTGCAAGGAGCCTGCCCAAGAGGCAGCTTTCTCACACAGCTATGCTACCCAACACAGGGCATGTCTATCCAGACACAGAGCCTGAGGCAGCTGTCTCAGGCAGGCTCAGCATACAGAGGCTCAGCTCTTTTAAGAGGCCCTGCAGGGTAACAGAGTGCTTGAGCAGCTAGGTAAAAATGCCTTCAGCATCATGGACACAGCAACTAGCCAGAGCAAGGGCTCTAAATACGTAGGCATGAGAAGAGGCTCTCAGGGAACCCAGGGGGACAGAGCCAGCCACCAGAGCAGCAGTGGCTGGCGTGGCCATTTAAGGTTTGTCTTGCCATCAGAGTCACTAGACAGACACAGAGAGAAAATAGGAAACACAAGATGGAAGAGAGGCAATGCCACGTGATAGAACATAGATTGACATAAATGGGTTCGTTTCAGTTATCAGCTAGTTAGGGAGACTGAGATTTCATAATTAATAAGAAATCTTAATGTCATTATTTGGGAGCTGATGGCCAAAGAAAAACTTGTCTACAAAAGAAGGTAGAAGATGCCTAACCAAAAAAAAAAAAAAACCCTAGGGTAGTCCTCTGCCATCCATACGCATGCATACATGAACATACACACACAGGGTTGTCCTCTGCCATCCATAC
>NC_022013.1:12931847-12936836 GCF_000317375.1 Microtus ochrogaster | reverse complement strand
TGAACACACACACAGGGTTGTTCTCTGCCATCTGTATGCATACATACACACATGAACACACACACAGGGTTGTTCTCTGTCATTCCTGCACACACATTATATAAACACACAGGGTTGTTCTCTGTCAACCCTACACACACGTACATAAACACACAGCCACAAGCACACACATAGACCCAGCAATGTGCCAGGTATGGGGAAAGAATGAGGAATGTGCTGAGCACAGAGAAGTAGAATAAGCACACATGGTGTGAGGGGGTGGACAGGGTGAACAGTAGAGTTCCACAGAACAAGACATGAAGTGAGGAAGGTAAGCAGGTGAACATGCAGAAGTGCACACACACACACACACACACACACACACACACGGAGCATGATGCCACAGAGATACTCAAAAGAGTAGGACATGCAAAAGACAACTGTCACCAAAATTAGGGATCCCATTGGCCAAGAGAGGAGCCCTTGCTTCTTAGAGGCAGAGAGAGCCTGAAAGGTTTGTGGTCTAAGGAAGTCATGGCTGTCCCATGAGAAGAGGTCTGTTGCCATCTCTATCAGCTTCCTAGTGCTGCTCTAGCACTGACGGAACAGTAGGTGACTGTGGATTTTTGCTGGGTTTGTTTGTTCTGGAGGCTCTGGAAGAAGACTGTCCCATCCCTCCCAGCTTCTAGAGCCTGTGGCCCTGGAGGGCTTCTGAGGAAGGCTTCCATCTTGGAAATTGCTAAGTCACACCCTGTTCCTATGGAGCTGGCGTGATAACGGAATTTGCATACATGAAGTACCTTGTTTATGTGACATTCATGGTTTCAGTGCAGGCTTGCTGGCTATGCTTGTGTGGTCCCCGGGGGGAGACTGCCTTTCTTACCATTTAAGGAAGAAAGGTCAGGAGCATAGGTACCTGACCCAAGGACTTGCCTGGCTGGTGAGACCCCTTCTGTGAAGCATGTCCCTCTAGTAAGTGTCCATTTTGAGAAGGTGATAATTAGGCAAAGCCACTTACTAGTCCTCAGCCCCAGAGATCACATATGCAGACTCCACACCAGCCACTGTGGGAACCCAGTGGTTTCCAAGACAGCCTGTGAATCTGCTGGGAGAGCCAACCACAGCTAACCACAGACAAAAGTGTGGCTATATGGCGACTTCTTCCAGAATTTTCTTTCTAGGGCAGTTCCAATTCCAAATGCTATATTTAT
The DNA here is from genome assembly GCF_000317375.1 of Microtus ochrogaster. Taxonomy (NCBI): domain Eukaryota; kingdom Metazoa; phylum Chordata; class Mammalia; order Rodentia; family Cricetidae; genus Microtus; species Microtus ochrogaster. The sequence goes on along the minus strand of NC_022013.1, from coordinate 12,935,646 downwards.
TTAATAGTGTGTCTGTCTAACCTTTGTCTTCTCCTAGTTACACTGTATGCTTTATAACAGTAGGGAATGTGTTCCTTTCATGTGTAAACACTTTACAAGCAATGCCTGCCATAGAGTAAGCCCTCCCACACTGATAACTCAATAAATAAATGATAATAAAGACAAGAAGATGGGACAGCATGCAGCCTGTGGACACGGCATCAGGGACGAAGTGCAGGCAGCTGCAGAGATGGTTTGCTCAGTAACGTGCTTACAGCACAAGCATGAGTGGCTAATTGATGCCCTGCACCACACGTTGAAAAGCTAGGTTTGGTGGCGTGCACTTGGAATCCCAGTGCTCAGGAGGCAGAGACATACAAATCCTTGAAGTCCTCTAGCCAGCCAATACAGTCTACTCAGGAAACGCCAAATGAGAGACCCCATCTCAAAAACAAGTGTGCTAGTTGGTAAGCAAAGATCTCTAACGCCTGTACACATCTATACTATACGTACATTCATTGGTACCCAGAAACCTGCATGCGTACACACACATCACACACACACGCGCGCGCACACACACACACACACACACACACGAGATTCAGATATGTTCAGAGAAGACCAAATCTGACAAACATGCTATATTCACCTTCATCTTGGTACCCATTCAGCATATCCTCCAGTCCCTGTTAGCCTTTGCATCTTTGTCTCTTCTGGGCAGCAGTACCCACAGTGGGCAGCAGGATGCCTCTGCATTGGTACTAATTACAAAGACATCCTTAAATACATCTAAAGGAGAAGATTATGACTGCTTAGTTCGGGTCCCACCCTTCTCTGAATGACTGTATGATCAGAAATACAGAGGCAAGCTAGGCATGGAGGTGAGCGTTTTGGAAGAGTGTTAAGTCCTAGAGGTAAGCCCCTTACGTGGGCCTAGTCAGAGGCAGGCAGAAAAAAAAACTTTTGAGCCAAACTTTGAATGTAGGAACCCATTGGTCTCAGAGCTGTTTTCCCAAGCAGAGGCAGCACTGGCCTGGGCCCCACCTGCAAGCTGGTGACCAGGAAGGAGGAAAACCGTGCAGGGACACAAAAACGTAGATTAAGCACATACCATTGTGACATTGCTATAAAAATTACTTAAACTGTATCTCTTGCATATAACTGGAAAAAAAGATTTGGGTATTTGGTCAAGTGGAAATGTTGCTAGGCACAGGTGTCTGCGACTCCACAGGATAGAATACAAAGGTCGCATGAGGTCCCTGGGCTGGCCAGAGATATGGGAGTATCATGTCAATTGATTACAAGGGTTCGGGAGGGGGCCCCAGATACTGCACAGCACAGGGAGCCTGTGGTGCAGGCCACCTGGCTCACTGTAGGTCTGGAGACAGATCGGTGTCATGAGAGGGTGGGTATGTAGTTGTGAGACAGGCTGGTTTTGTAGGGCACAAGAAAGTGACTGTGTTCAGGGCACCACAGTAGCCTCACACCTGAGCCCCTCAAGGCATGGGTCCAGGCCTGACTGGGCCTCTGTGGCCCAAGCCATTTTCAGCCATGGCAACAGGGGTTAGAAATAATTTTAAAAAAAAAAAAGGCAAATGATCTCTCTTTAAAAATTAAATAAATAAATAAACTCTCTGGTTAGTAAAATCACTCCAGCTACTATTTGTTTATTCATTCATTAATTCATTCATTTATTTATTTTGTTTTTTTTTTCTAGACAGGGTTACTCTGTGTAGCTTTGGGGCCTGTCCTGAACCAGCCCTTGTAGATCAAGCTGGCCTCAAGTTCACAGAGATTCGCCTGCCTCTGCCTCCCAAGTGCTGGGATTAAAGGCGTGCGCCACCACTGCCCGGCTCAGCTGCTTTTTAAAGTGGCTTTTCTGGAGTGGTGGAAACTGTAAAAGGCCCAGGGGCACCTAGACAGTGGACTTAGAAAAAGACACACGCAGGTGGTGTGGTCTCGCCCAGATCATGGTTGTTCAATCAGCGTGCCTGACTGCCTCCTCCCCAGAGGCCATCTGGGTCAGCGCCATCTTGTGGTCCTTCTGGAAGAAGTTGAAACCTTTGAAGACACTGCCTGTCGCTGGAGAAGAGGCTCTTTGCATCATCCTCTGACACACAGGGTGGAATATTGAAGAGGTGAAAGGTGACTGAGGGCGGGGAAGGTTCTGGAAGTTCTTGGAGCCTGGGCTTCTTGAAGCGGGGCAGCGGCGAACTGACATAGTCCTTGTTCGGGCCGTGGTCCTCCTGTCCCTCGCGAGGCAGCTGCACACTTTTATAGTGTGATGCGCACTGATTCCCCTGCAGTTGTGCCTGCCCATCAGGGGCTCATGGTCAGCTGAGCCTGGCTGCCCTCCACCAACTGAACACGTTGTCATTCTCCTTGTCGAGCAGAATCTTCACCCGCTGCACATTACCATAGACACCAGATAGAATAGGGAGGCTTTGGGGTGTGACAATCTCAAGGTTCAAGTTGCTGACCAGAAGGATGAAATTCCTGGCACCTACCAAGCCTGGGATAGCAATGAGTCCAGCCATGTCAGCCGCAGCACCAGAAGGTACAGCGCAGGGGAGGGAAGGGTAGCGCTCTGTGGACATCAGGAACAGAGAGACCTGAGGGAAGGCAAAGGTGGGAGGGAACCTGGCTCCTGCATGCCGAGAGGCTGACATTGCGCTGAGCATACCAAATGCTGCAGCCATGGTCTGATCCAGCGAAGGTTGGCTGTCCCCAGAGGGCAGGTGAAGCCGAGTGTGATCTCTGCTCTTGTCATTGTTGTATTTGACGTTGAGATTGGTGAACTTGGAGACGTCAATGTGCAGAGCACAACAGGCATTGTAGAGGTACTGACCATCCAGGGGCAGCTTGGTATGCTGGGCACTCCCGGTCTGCATGCTGCAGCCTTGCCTGGAGCTGGTTGTTCTTGGTGAATGTGAAGATCTTTGAGACTGTGCTGAACTTAGAGCGGATCTGTACAGCATGTCCAGGGTCACTGGGCAGAAGAAGTTTTCCACAATGAGCATGCGCAACAGGCTTTGCCTGCCATTGCCATTCCAGCACCCACAGCAGCCTGGTTTCCGGGTTACAGAGTTCACGGCTTACAGGGCTGCCTGGGTGCATGACTGGTTGGGCGAGCTGTGGGTTTTGAGCTCCTTGTGGGGCCGTCCACGCAGCATGGGTGCCACGGTCGTGTGGTAGTTGACCATGGTGTTGGCAGCCTCCTCTGTGTTCATTTCAATGAAGGCTCCGGTTTGCAAACTGGGCCTCTTCACAGCACTATCCTAGAATCAAGAAATTAATAGCAGAGGGCTGGGTTCAGTCAGAAGAGTGCTTGTCTTACAATCATGAGGACCTGAGCTCAGTCTTCCAAACTGTACATTTAAAAGGCCAGGTATATACTGCACACTTCTAACCCCGGCAAGGGGAGGAGCTACGGAGGGTCCCAAGACTGAGTGAACAGCCACTGTAGTTTACCTGGTGAGTTCCAGGCCTAGGCATAGACTTTGTCTGAAAGAAAGAAAGAAAGAAAGAAAGAAAGAAAGAAAGAAAGAAAGAAAGAAAAAAAGAAAGAAAGAAAGAAAGAAAGAAAGAAAGAAAGAAAGAAAGAAAGAAAGAAAGAAAGAAAGAAAAAGATTCATGGCAGCGCGACCCTGGCTGGTCCCCTGGCGGGTAGAAGACAGACAGATGCGCCATGCAGAAAGAGCTTGTGTAAAGAGTTTATTTAGTGGGTATTGGGAAGGGTATAAGGGTAAGAGGATTATGGAGAGAAGAGGTAAAGAGAGAGAGAAAGAGAGAGAGAGAGGAGAGAGAGGAGAGAGAGAGA
>NC_022013.1:12916624-12931747 GCF_000317375.1 Microtus ochrogaster | reverse complement strand
GGGGGGAGTTTGGGGGTGGGTGGAGCTTGTCTCTTTAAGGGACAGACCAGGATAATGATAACAATGACCCTGAGAAATGACAGCTGCCATCCTCTGTCCTCCAAGCAAGCATGAATATATTGTGCACCTGCATGCATGCATATGAGCACACACTCCCACAGAGAAAGAAACAGACAGAGATAGAGACAGAGAAAGAAAGTTAATTCCTCTTTGCAAAAATACTGGTTCCCAGCATGACTGTGGAATGGGTATACACTTCCTCCTTTGGTTACCCAATGCTTTGTTCTAGAAAGAATTTTCTCGTGTCTTTGGGGACACTGACATGAAAAATTCATGTATAGTTTAGTTTATGCAGCAAGCAGCTTCCTAAAAACTTTGTGTGAATCACATTTTTTAAAAAAAAAAAAATTGAGTCCCATTTCCCTACTGACTGTGGCTATCTGCTCATGGTCGCTTTCCCTCCCTCCATGATTTATCTCCAATTGGCAGCAGCAAACTATAACCCTAGCTTCACAGCTCTATCCATCCCAAGAGGCTCATCAATCAATCATCAGAATTTCCATTCAGAGCCTATTATGTGTAAGACAGTGTTGATGGTCTGTAAAGAGAATAGGGATTACACCAGAGGCGCCAGGGGACGCTGCTATCTGAATCCTCTACAAAACCTTGTGAATACTCCACTCTGACTTATCTCGTCTGTAATTCAGATTTTTCCTCTATCAGGTTTCTCCCGAAGAGGTATCTGTGTGTGCTGAGCGGGCTATCTAAGTTACCATAGAAATAGAAAGGCATAAAAGGATATTTAGAAATGTAAGGACATATATAAATCCTCACTAACAGCAATTGTGATTGTTGGGAGCAATGGCTGAAACTGTCATAGTGTGTTCTGAGTTGGGAACAGGCTCAGATAACATACCAGTCTTCTGCTCAAGGCAAAACAAGAGCAAACTAAGAAAAAGTTAATAATATCCTATAAAAACAAGTCTGGAAAGACAATTCAATTTTCTTCTGTGACAGGAGATGAATTCATATCACTGAAGGACCTCCAAGTCAACCTCTAGTATCTCTGTGGTGTGACTTTCTCCCGGCCCGCTCGTGGTGTTATCTGTGGCATCACACTGGTGGTGTGACCTACTTCAACAGCAGGAGAAGCTTCAGAAGGAAGTATCTATGATTTATTGACTTCTCATTGTCATCTGTACAGTCAGGGATTCTGGGCCTCTCACAGAAGCCTAAGTACCTAAGGGTAAATACTGGAAACAGCCAAGACAGCATACTTGAGATTTGTTGTGTGTTTGTAAACACCAGAAATGAACTCACACCACTTTAATAACAACAAGAGAATAAAGGTTTACAATGAAAAGTGTTTAAGATTTTAATCTGTGGAGTTCAAGAGCAAAGAAAAACAGTCCCAGAAGGCTTAGCGGCGGCAGGGAGGTTTTCCTCTGGACCCTGATCACACCAGCCTCTTAGCTGCCTTTTTATTAGGGCGTCTGTACCCCTGTGCTTCCTCCAACACCTGCCCTTTCTGCTGCCTACCATGTGGACACCAAGAGCCTCAAAGTCTACTGTTTAACCTCAAGATGCCTGGGGAGGTGCAGACTCTCTCTTGGTCCAATTCCAAACTCCTAAAAAAAGTTTGAATTTTAGCAGTTTGTCGCAGATGGCTGCCATTTATCCAGTAATTAGTTGAGGCTGGGGGTGGATGTCTGCTCCACCAGCTCAGAGTGTCATTGCGAAATGCCGCCAACCGCATAAGTTAAAAAGCACGTACTTAGAAATGCTACCAGAAAGGTAAGTGAAGCATGGGACCCCTCCTCACACGGCCTCCCCATGCATGTGCGTGGAGAAAGAGAGACAGCAAGCTAGTCATGCATTTCTCTATTTAACCTAGCATTCTCACAGTGCTCAGTACTAAAATAGATGAAAACCAGGCACTGTGGCACACACTCAGAAGTCTGAGGCACATGAATCACAAGTTCAAAGCTTATCTGGACTACATAAAAAGTTTCAGGCTAGCCTGGGCTTCATAGCGAGACTTGGTCTAAAGACAAAAAGATAAAACAAAGATGGATACTGAGGGCACCTGTCCCCCGCAGTCTTAATGCCTCAAGCCCATCAACTCAGGATTCCGAATATGGTCTACCTGATCTTTCTTCTGAATAAAGCCAAGCTTAGTTACAGTTATTCTTTGACTTTAACCTGCCTTTGAGAACAGTAGCCTGCCTTCTCCTCTAGCCTCCTCCTCCTCACGCGTTCGCTCTCTCTCTCTCTCTCTCTCTCTCTCTCTCTCTCTCTCTCTCTCTCTCTCTCACACACACACACACACTACAGAAAGGAGAGAGATGACAATGACACATACAACACAGAGTGAAGTAGGCCAGGATAGAGGTTCATAAAGAAATGGTAACCAAAACAAAACCATGCAGAGAAAAGAGAGTACTGTGGGGGCTGGAGAGACGGCACCGGCTGCTCTTGCAGAAGATGGAGCTTCAGTTCCCAGCACACTTATGAGGCTCGCAGCATCCAAACCATCCTGATCCATGGGATCTGATGCTCTCCTCTGACTTATATGGATATTAGGCATGCACCTGGTTCACATATTACATACAGGCAAAAATTCACACACATAAAATTAATTAATTAATTAATTTCTTAAAAAGAGAAATACAGAGTGGGACCCCGGCCAGAAAGTCTACTTGTTGTCAAATTCAGTAGTACTAAAGGAAAAAAAGTGAACCAGTAGCCTTTACTGCATGTAAGTACATAAACTTCTCTTGTATGGATTTGTATGCATGTTCATGAGTGTATATCAAATAGTATGCTTGTGGAGATCAGAGGCCAATGTCAGGGATCTTCCTCAATTACTCTCCATTGTTTCCTTGGGGTCTTTTGCTTTGTTTCTTTTTAAGCATAAGGACCACTTACTAGAATTTAAAAGGAAAACCCTCGAGCAGGCAACTATAAATCTCTCAGCTTTGAACACATAGCTTACATATACATACATATATATCATATGTATATATATATATCATACAGATACTATGCATATATATCATATGTATATATATCATACAGATACTATGCATCATATACATGTGTATATGCACGTGAGTATACATTGTGCACAGATACATCATATCATATACATATACAATAGCCAAAGATCTATTGGCAAACAGAAGGCTGTTGGGGGGAAAGTTGACTTTTCTCTCCCTCTCACTTCAGAAAATCAATTCCTGTAACATTGCATTTAGAAGCAGCATTGTAAGAACATCCAACCACCGTCTATCCCTTCTTCCTTTTGTTCATTCAACTTCTTTCACTCTGAGGGTTCTAGACTGCACTCTGTTTGGAGCCACCATCCCTAGCCTTTCTTCATTAGTTAAGTCAACTTGGACTTCAGGGTTTGGGAGTTTTCACAATATCCTTGTTCATACCTTAAGCTCTCTGAGCCATCTTTTGCTTTCTCTTCCCACCATTCAGATGAAACTCGAGCCCTGGTGCCTTTTTCATTCCTCTGTCCAAGCAGAAAAGGACAACCCAGGCACCTGATATGCTCTGATTCACACCTCGGAGGGAGCCCACCTCGGCCGAGTAATCCCACGCCATCATTCTGTGTTAGTTTTTTTCCCAAAGTGTTACTTTTCTCTCACTCTGTCTCTGCCACAACCACACTCCTCGCTCATCAGATGATCCTGCCTCCTACATCCGAGAGAAAACAGATGCTACTAGGGAAGAAATACCCGCAAGCAAACCCACACACCCTGCTGCAACGGAGCCCATCCATCTCGTCCTCTTTTCCTCCCACATGGGATGGGGGCTCACACAACTCTGCCTGCATCTGCTCTTTAGGTCACCCACACAACTCTTGATCTCATTTCTCCTTTTCTTCTGCTCTTCATGACCCTGCTCTGGCTCGAAGCACCTACTCACTTTCAGCTGAGCCTGCCTAGCCACCCTGAACCTCATCCACACACTTTTCAGTCAAGAAGGAGAGTCATTTCTTTACCTTATGTCAGTTCTCAGCCCTGGGATCCGAGTCTGACACCCATCATTCCACTTAAGCAGCCTTCGCTGGCTTCTTTGATGATATTGCATCCATCACCATAGTGGATCTTTCCATAGACTGGATTCCGGCCTTTCTTCCTTCCTTTGGTTTTCAGGATCAGATAATCCTGAATTTTTTTCCTAAATGCAAATCTAATCACATGCTCAATTCAATAAAATACCTGACAAAAGCCACTTATGAAAGGAAGGTTTACTTGGGTTACAGTCCAAAGTAGAAAAGGCATGTTGTCAGGAGCCGGAGGCATCTTCATGTATTATATCCTTAGTTAGGAAACAAAAAGATGAATCCTAGATTTCTCTTTTTGATTCAGTCTAGGACACCAGCCTATGGAATAGTGGTGTCTACACAGAGGGGAAAAAACTGGGGCTAACTATGCCCTGTAATGCTGTAGACACAGAATCCATGGTGGAAAAAAAAACTGGGCTAAAGGAGATAATGAAGAGGGCTTAGGGAGACCAGGCAGCCAGTGATGAGCAAACAAGATGATCTGAGTTTAGTCTCCAGCACCTACATTAAACAGTCATGAGCAGATGTGCCTATAAACCCAGACAAGGGGAGGTGGAGACAGGTGAGTCCCTAGATCTTAGTGGTCAAGCAGCGAAGCCTAATTGGAGAGTTCTAGGATCCAACAACACAAAACCTCAGAAACACAAGATGTATGACTCCTAAAGACTTTCATATGAGATTGATCTCTGGTGTACACACACACACACACACACACACACACACACTCACTCACCAGTAAGGCTACCAGAAGGCAGCTGGGATACGGAGGATGAACCTCCAGAATGCAGAGGAAGAGAAGGAAAACTTTTATTGTGCTAGTAGTGTGTGTTCCCAGTAGGATCCTCAGCCCTGCTTCCTTCCTGCTAATGACTTTTAAGAGCCACCCAGAACATGAACGCTTCTCCTTGGCAGCAGATGGCAGCAGTAATAAGCCTCAGTGGCGTGCTAAACACTGACAGGTGGCCCAGAAATGGGCTCCGCTCCCCCATTAAAAAGACAACTTGTCTCACAGATGCAGCAAACGGATGGGAACCACACAGAGACATGTCTTTTTCAATGAGGTACGAATCTTCCGACGTGACTTCTGATAACTTCCCCTGTAACCCCAGAGACATGCTTCTACCACTGAAGGACTTCCATGGAGCTGCCCTGAGGTTCCACTGAATCATTAGCTTAGCTTCTAACCCTGGACCATAGGTGTTGGTTCCATGGAGATCAGAGAGCCACAGATGGTCCATCCTCTCTGGGTCACATCTCTTTAGTTGGCTCTCATCCTCAGCACACCTGTCTTTGAACTTCCACAGTTTCCTAACAACCAATAAACATCTGTGTGTCCCCAAAAACACCCCATGATCCATGAACTTTGTGAAGAAAAGTTCCATATATTACTCAACGTTGCTTTCCTCCGATGTCCAGTAAAATGCCTGGGACCCTATAGGAGGTTTGGCAGAATGGAAAGAGCAAGCCTTAAGAACACTTGGATGTGAGTCTTTCCATCCACATCATCTTCCCCAGTGTGTTCATGTCTCTGGATTTCATTCTTCAGGTGTAAAGGCGTACCTGCCTGTAGAGTATAAGGATGAAAATTATCTTTGAAATGCACATACCTCCCAGTACAACTCCAAACATCCAGTAGGAGTCTGCATGGATTGAGCAGCTTCTGGGGACTAACCCTGCACCCCAGCTGTGCTGCTTAGTTTTGATTTTCAATTTGACACAACCTAGAATCGCTCTCTAAGTCTAGTTGGCCTATGTGCACTACTGTGGGGTATTTTCTGGTTGTTAATTATTGTAAGAAGACCCAGAACACTGTGGGCAGTGCCAATACTAGGATGGCGTATAATGGTGAACTGTATAAGAATGAAGAAAACTTAAAAAATGCCAGCATGGACACTAATCTCTCCTCTCTCTCTCTCTCTCTCTCTCTCTCTCTCTCTCTCTCTCTCTCTCTCACACACACACACACACACTGTATATGTGATGTGACTAGCTGTTTTGAGTTCCTGTCCGGCCTTCTCTTTAGTGACCTCCTTTTTCTAGTCGCTTTTTCTTAGAGTATTTTACCACAGCAACAGAAATGAAACCACCATCACAGCTTGGTGGAGAAGCAGATAACCAGCTGGGAGGCTGTGCATGTGGAGAGACAAAGGCCAGATGGGAAACCTCTGCATCTTCCTCTAAATTGTCTGTGAAATTACAAAAAGAGAACACAGACACACAGAAGAGAGCTTAAAAAGAGAGAAATTACCGTCCTGTTCCCAAGAGATAAAGCATCCCAAGAAATGTACAGAAAAAAAAGAAGAGCAAGGACTTGGGATGAAAAGCTGATAAGTCTAGGGATGGCACTTCATGCAGATGTGCCCAAGGCACTTGCCGTGTAGTGAGTGGAAACCCCAGTAATGCTCTGATCATTTGTCTAAGAAGCTGTGCATTGCTGCACCTCCTGTGCACCTGACCACTACCAGCCACCCTCCCCACTCTTTCCCACTGCTCTGGAACGCTATGTATGAGCTGCCTTCCAGGGACTTACACAGGGCAGGGAGCTCTACGCTAAAAAAAAAAAAAAAAAAAGGAAGCCACTGTTGATTGCCCAGCTGTCATGGAGACATCACTGGAGCAAGAGGAGCAGCATGTCAGTCAGGCATGGGGCCTGTACTGGAGTGTTGCCTGCTTTGGTCTTGTGCATGGAGAGCCCTGGTAGGCTGCCATTCTCCAGTTAACTGTGCCTTATGCCCATTCCCATATGAGCAGCACTAATTAGACACAGTTGAAGTTGGGAGGTAGGATAGACAGTGCCTAGAGGAAATAGTGGGTAGGTATGACTTAAATGCACTGCATTCATGCATAAAATTACAAGGAATAAATACAGTTTAAAATTTAAGGGAAAAGTAGCATCAACTACCATAGAAAAGAAAGCCATTGACACCAGTGTTCATGAATGGAGACAGTCCAGGGCTTACGTAGGAACCAGGCTCTCCTCGATGTGTGCAGTGGGTGTCAAAGTGGGTGTGCTAGAACAGAGTCCTGTGCATTTAATGTTCGGTGGCTACTTCTAATCAATCATCAGTTCCTTTTACCTCCAGAATTTGAAATCTCTAAGCAAATGTCTGGGCTGAGGGGGACAAGGAAAAATGGTTTCTCCAGCACAGTCTCTGCTGGTGTGCGTGTTCTCTCTGAGGTGCCTCTTGTATTTAGTATCTGTTATTATTCTGGTGTAGCCACTCCGGCAGATACTCCGAAGAAGAGAGGCATAAATACAGAAATAAATTGCAGTCACGTCTAGGATGTGCATCATTGCTGTTTAACTCTCAAGACCAGACACACAGGAGAGAAATGAGGCACTGGGAAGAGCCAGCTCCCATTGGGAGGAGACTGTGACTCCCTGCCACCCTTTACTTTTTTTCTTCCTGGTGGAGGACAGGTGAAAAATAACATGTTTCCACATGCAAAATGCTTGCCCTTGTAACAACTCAAGAGAAGTTCACAGGCCAGAGTTGGGAAGATCAAAGGTCCTTGGCCCCATCCTGGCAAAGATCCAGGGGGGAAACCTGGAGCGGACACAGCTCCTCCTACTCAGATCTGATAATGTAAGTGACTGGAGCCCCATCCATCCCCATATTCGGGACAGAAAATTCAGGCTGAGGGGAGATGGCTCAGAGGGTAAAACCGTTATAGAAGCATGAGAACCTAAATTAGACTCTCCAGAACCCATATAAGAGCCAGTAGTGTAATGGGAATTATTTCCAGAAGGTGGAAATAGGGGAATCCTGGAGTTTTCACAACAACTGCTTAGTGTGTGCAGACCAAAGAAGAAAAGCAAAACCTGATTCAGACAGATAGAAGGTGAGGCCTGACTCCCAAAGTTATTCTGTGACTTCTGCACAAGAAACACGGAATGCGCATGCACGCGCGCACGCACACACACACTGACACACGTGATTTGAAAAGCTGCTATCTATTTTCTTCAAACTAGAACTCCACTATTCATAAATTATCTTTTCTCACTTCACTCTGAAACACAGCACTGCCAAGCTGTTCTCAATGATCCAGACAAAAGGAACAGAGGCAAGGCAATGTCCCCAAATAGAAATTAAATCCATTTATCCTTATTCCCGCAACAAAGGGAGCATGCTGAACGCATACCTGTGCTTATACACAGAAAAATGGATAAGAAAGCAGAGATTGCTTCTAGCACTCTCTGCCTCTCCTTCACAGGCCTCATAGAGCCTCTGTTCCCTCTCCTCTGCTGCCAGGGTCCCCGGAGCTCTTTCCTACTTTGGGGAGGGCCATGACACACGAATAATTCAGCAAAGGCAGCAGGCTTCCATTATACTTTGTGGGCAAGCCTCAGGCAGAAACCACAAGACGAGGCGAAAGACTTAAAGTAGGAAAAAAAGGCACTGACAATGGAGCAAGGGATACTGGGAATCCCCCCCCAAAAAAAAACCACCTAGGTGCCATAGTTCACTGGTATCATGCATTTACATTAGGGTGTGCGCTCAGGAAGCAAGTAGTGGAGCCAGTGATTGTTTTAGAGATGAGATTTCTCCCCCAAATGATAAGGAAGCCTTCCCTCAAGACTCCACAGCAATGTGACTGTTACCAGTCTTCCAGGTTCTTTCCCCTGACCCACTTCAGTGATGAACTAAACTTCTAATAGTCAGGGTACAGGGTATAGAATCTCTTCAGAATCTGTCCTTTTCCAACTCTATGCTACCAACTAGGGCATCTAATAACTATACTTTGGGATCTTTTGACTCTCAACTGGTTCAAGTGGAGAGAATAAGCAGCCGTAGAGGGTTGAACCCTAAATGAAACACCTATATCACACACTGACTTCGTAAGACTCAGGGACCATCATAAAAGAAGTGCTTGGAAGGCATGGAAGAGTCAGAGGTTGGAGAAGACAATTTTGAAAGTGTCTTCTGGACATTGCAGGACCAACAGCTGTCGTGGTTTTCTGCAGGAGATCAAGCCAACCAAATTCCAGGACAGCTATGGGAGGGACTCATGTCCTCACCTCTAGCCAGGGCTATGGCCAGTTGATGGCTTTTAGGAGAGGGGGGGGGGTTCCTTAAAGGATGTGACCTCTAGTAATTGTTCCAGTGGTCCAGTATTAGGGTCAACACACATGCGCAGATGGGCAGTACTAATTGGATTTAGTGGATTATGAAAAATATAAAAGAAGTTATGAAGCTGGAAAAGTGTGTGATGAGGGACTCTGGGAGGAACTGGGGAGAAGGAAGGGAAGAGTAGAGATGAACAAAATATATTGAATATACGTATGAAATGCTCAATGAGTGAAAGCACGTGAAAAATAGTAACATCAAAGTTGCATCATATGAGACTGAGAAGACATCTCCCTGGACAAGAGTATTTACTGAAGAAGTATAAAGACCTAACTTCAAATCCCCAGCACTCATAAAAAGCACAGTGTGGCTGCCTATGACTGTAACCTAGCACAGTCAAAGTAGAAGGAGCCAGAATGACCCCAGGACTTACTGGATGCCAGCCTAGCTCTAGGTCTAGTCTAGAGACTCTGACTCAAGAAAATAAAGAAGAGAGTAATGGAACAGTGTGCCCAGTGTCCTCCTCTGGCTTCTGCACATGTGATTATCACACACACACACACACTTTCATACACAGGCATACATGACACACATATGCATGTGCCATGTATGCACAATTACATCATATGCACAAATATAACCGAAAGCACACACACCTTTGAAACTGCATATTTCTACTGTTCAACCAAATGTACATGTGCTGTAGTCTTCCCTTGTCAGGGTCTCACATTTCATGACATCAGTGACTGACAATCAAGTACAGTCCAAAGCTTATAACACTGGTCTTGACTTCTTTAAGAGAAAGGCTGTAGCACACGATATCTGAAATTACCATCCCAAGATAAGGAGGCAGTCCTCAAATACATTAGTGCCCCTCCCCCACATCCATGGAAGACACACTTAAAGACTTGCACCCCTAAGAAAGCCTGAAACAAGAGGCAGTTGGTACCAAACCCTCTATATTACTTGGCATAAGCACTATGACGCTGTGTCAAACCAAAACAACTAAGTGACTGTGTTAACCAAGCTTCTGTTGCTGTGACAACCAAACTGAGACAGACTTACAAGGAGGAAAGCTTTATATTTGCTCACGGTTTCAGCCCCCAGTCCTTGGCCTGCTGCCTGTGCCTATACAGTGTACAGTGTGAAGACAAGGGACGCAGGGGTGATTCGTGTCCTTCAAGGCCGAAGGCGATCACGTGAGTTTGCCACACCATTCAGAATTATGCTCTTTTTAAAACTTAGCTCTTTATTTCCGGGATTCTCCATGTGATATTTCAGAGCTCAGTTGCCTGTGAGTGACTGAAATCATTCACTAAGGACTAGAGAGGGGATAACTATGCAGCTATAGTGCCTCAAACTTCAGGAAACGTTAGGTCTCTAGAATCGGGTCAAACTCAGGAAGCAACAGAGCGTAGTTGTCTCTGGGGCTGAAGAAACAGCCCAGTGGTTAACAGGGAGCATTGCTCTTGCAGAAGACCCAAGTTGCCTTCCTGATACCCACATTTGATGGCTCAAAACCACTCCAGCTTGAAGGTATCCAGCGCCCTCTTCTGGTCTCCAGGAGCACTGCACCCACATGTGCATAACCTATACTCAGATATATACATAATTAAAATTAACTTTTAATCTTTAAAATCTTTTTAAATAATAATAATAACCTGGCCTCTGAAAAAGCATGCATGTATGTATGCATAGATGCTAGTATGTAATTCTCTATTGCCCCACTCATTCCTGGAGATCTAGCAGACCTGCAGATAAAGTGCACCCCACGACCAGAGTCACAGTGTAATCCAAAGGACAGAGTGCATATAACACTGAAGCAGGGTGACTGCCAAAAGTAGTTGTTAGAGACACAGGTAGAAGGCAGACCGATGGTAGAGAGAGTCATGACCATGGTTGGCACATGGGAGGAAAAGCCAGGATGAGTGGTGGAGCCTGAACAGCAACCACTAAAGTGGACTTGTTACCTGGTGAGTACAACCAGACATCCAGATGAGTCTCTTGGGCTCATTTTTAGACCCAGAGATGCCAGGACTGAGAAAGAGCCCCCACTTCACCGTGGAATAGAAGCTAAACAAAGTGGACTGTGTCACCACCTAGAGCAAGACAGAAAGAGCACAGAGTAAGTGAAAAAGAAGTAGATATTATTACCCATGAATGCCAGCAGCACAAATTGACAGTGGGCAGCACACACAAGGAAAAGAGACTCCTCGGTTAGCAAAGGACATAAGAGCTCCGAGCACACATGGCTACTGCCCAGAGCCTTTGATCACATCAAGGATTTCCGCAAGGTCTTTGCTCCCTGTCTGTCCTGAGGCAATACCAAAAGACGGATCTAAAGACTTAGTGACTTGTAAACAGAAAGGGCCCAAAAGCCCTGCCTCCTTCCTCTGCTCCTCCAGATATTAGAACCACAGAGCTCCAATGTAATGAAAATCATACATTACATTAAAATTGCCACTATGTATAATTTTAAATTTCCTAGTAGCCACATTATAAAAACTAAAAGGAAATTGGCAAAACGAACTTTAATATATATTTTAGCCTAATGTCTTCCCAATGCAATCATTTTAACATCTTGTAAATATAAAAAGTTACTGAGATATTTTATGTATTTTCCCATACTAAGCATTTGAAATGTAGTGTATATTTCACAATAATAGAACATCTAAAATCAGATGAGATTGTACACACCTCCAATCCTAGCATTCAGGAGGCTAAGGCTGAGGGACAGCAAGTTCAAGGCAAGCCTGGGTTATGTAACAAGACCTTGTCTCAAAAAATAGAATAGAATAAATCTTAGTCCTGACAACAACATTCTGTGTGGCAGCAGATGGCAGCCAGATTGGATAGCACAGATAGAAAGAAAGAATATTGCCTTCTGGTGGCCTGGATTTGAACATTTTTAAAGAGAGTGTGAATTAGTTTTCTTGCCACTGTGACCAAACACGGGACAGGAAACAACTCTAGGAAGAAGGGATAGCCCATCATGGTTCAGAAAGCTGGGCAGCAGGAGTACTGGACTGCTGGTTACATTGCATCACACTCAGGAAGCAGAGAGCCAAGAGGAAGTGGTGACCTACCTTCTCCAATGAAGCTCCTCCTGCTGAAGCTGCACAATTCTCTGAAGTGATGCACCAGCCAAGTCCAAGTGTTTGAGCATATGAGCCCATAGAGACATCCACCTTCCAACCACAACCGTCTCCATTGCATGGGCAGGGGAGGGTCACAGACCTTCAGAACTCATTTACGATAGAGTTAGGAAGGTGGCTCACCCTGTGAAGTATTTGTCTTGCAAGAGCCAGAATAAGACCTGAGTTCAATCCCCATGGCCCACGTTTCAAAATAAAAGCTAGTTTAGCAGCACATACTTGTAATCTCAGTTTTGGGAAGAAGTAAGCTCCTTGGGTTCTCTCCACCTACCCAGCCTACCTGGCAAGATCCAGAACAATGAGAGACCTTGTCTCAAAAAGATGAATAGCTACAGGGAAGCAACACCAGAGGGTGGCCTCTGGGATCTATCCACACATGCACACATGTGTGTGCAAACCCATATGTACACAAGCACATACCCACTCATTCATGTAAAGAAACTGTGACAGAAAAGAGAGTTTATCTCCGCCCTCTTGCAAATTGAAGGATCCTTATTTGGTTTCTCTTTTAATTGTAACATTAATTTTTAGTCAAAATAATTTCTATTCCCTGGTGACTTTAAGAATCCCAAAGTCTGGGAAATGAAAGTTGGCAGACACAATACTGAAGGGTCCTCAAGAGTGTTTGCTGGATGCCACATCCACCTGGGACATGCACCAAGAAGACACAGTGGGCCCAGCTTAGTGTGACCATGGCAGACCCAGAGAGTCTCCTAGTGCTTTGGGTTCCCAGAGTAAGAGGGAGATTTTCTGCCAAAGAATCAGGCAGAAGTCTGCCCCAATCTCTGGGGATTATGTGGTACACATAGGGGCACAACATAAATTCATGTTCTCTTTTTTGGGTGGTCAGAAACACCTCAGTGAGTAATAGTTGACTGTTTCCTGTTGCTGTAGCCAACCCTATGATCAGAATCAGTTTAAGAAAGAAAGGGAGTTTGGGGTTTATGGGTCCAGGGGGATAGAGCGCATCATGACAGGAAAGGTGGATGACAGACAGAAAGGGAGTTTGGGGTTTATGGGTCCAGGGGGATAGAGCGCATCATGACAGGAAAGGTGGATGACAGACAGTGGGGTCAGGAAGCCAGCTGATCATATCTTCTCTGTGCCTTTGTCCTCTATGTCACCATCTGAGGACGTTTCTCTTCCACCCATCTCCCCTGGCTCCACAATAAGCTCTAAGTGAGCGACTCCTGAGATTCTTACTACCCAAGTCATCACTAAAATGAAAAACCCAAGCTAATCAACTTACAAAGGTTGATATCAGCTCAGGTCTAGTCCATGACTAGGCAGGTGTGTAGCTCGGTGCTTCCGGTGAGTACAGTGGTAGAGAATATGTAGGAGAGTCAACTGCTCCTATCATGACCAGAATTGTGGGGTGAATGTGAAATGCCCCCCATGAGCTCATGGCTTTTAACACTTAGTCTACAGCTGATGGCACTGTTTGAGAAGGCTGTGGAACCATTAGGAGGTGGAGGCTCCTAAAGTGGGTTATTAGAGGAGGGCTTGATGTTTTAAAACAGAGTCCTAGCTCCTGTTTCTCTCTGCTTCTCAACGGTGGGTGTCATATGAGCAACTGTCTGCTGCTCCTACCACTGTGCCTTCCCCCACCTTGATGGACACTACCCTTGAATTGCAAACCTAAATAAAGTCTTTCTCTTTTAAGTTGCTTTTTGTCATAACATGAGAAAAGTAGCTAATACAACCAGTATACAATACACACAGATACACCCACACACATATGGAGAGAGAAGTCTTCTGCAATCCCCTTCAAGATCATCCCCCATGTAGTAAATATGAGCCTCTTGTTTCTAAAGTCCACACCACTTCACTTCTGTATAGCATCACCCTGGGAGCCAAAACTTTAATATTAACACATGGTCTTCAGGGGACATTCAACATCCAAACTATAACACTTATACATCTGTTATTGGGGAAACAGACAAACCAAAGTCACCTTCCTGGAGGATAGGCATTTCTCAGGGATTGATGGGCTGCCATTCCTCTGGTGTGACTGAGATAAAGGAGTGTGTTGCAGTATAAGCCCGGAAGCATGTAGACATTTTCTTCTTTATCCTCTTCCCAATGTAGATGTATGGGACAAGCGTCCTTGTGAGGAAAATCAAGCAAGGGTTGCTTTGATTCTGGCCTTCCTGTATTCTCTGTCAACAGGTTAGCAAGGCAAAGCAGGGAGAAAAGACATAAAGGCCAACATGTGACTCCCACATAACCCTGTGAATGCTGTCTGCTCGGTGAAGATAACAGCGCACCTCACCCTCTTGGACAGAGAAAAAGGTTTTGTCACGTGACAAGTTAGCCCTAATTATGAAAGAATGTAATGGATGGGAGAAGGAACTCAAGGCTCCACCCTTTTGGGGAGGATGTCTAATGGTTACTGGAGAGGAAGACCCAGTTTCTTTATTGACATGGTCACTGTTAAATCACCTCTGCTCCTGTTCAGAATCCCGCACCCATGATCCTCTAAGAGACGGTAATTAAACCCACTGGCTCTCTCTCTTCTCCTCCTCCCAACAAACGTTTAAACGAGTTGGGAAAGGAGAAAGGATCAGTGAAGGGGGATAAGAGTGGGGGAAAGGGGATAAATATGATCAAAATACTTTATAAACATATATGAAATGTCATAGTGAAACCCATCATTGTATACAATTAGTTGTTAGAGGGAAAAAAAATTTCTCCAAAGAGGCAGAGTGGAACACGGCCTCTGCCTGCTCTGCGGCTTCCAATGCCTTTCATAAGCAGGGTCTCCAGAGGCACATCTCTAGCCCCCGCCCCCTGTAGTAATAGGAGCGGCGGGCTGCGTCCC
>NC_022013.1:12895891-12913742 GCF_000317375.1 Microtus ochrogaster | reverse complement strand
AGCATTCTGCTCTGTTTACTCCTCCCTCCTGTTTTAACCTATCAGGGCAAGCAGCTTCTTTATTTAATCAACCAATGACCTTCCTCCATCAGCCCCCAGTCACCCCGGATCCCATCTGATCTCCGGCTGTCTCACTTTCATCCTCACCAACCAGGAGCTCAGACTGAAACTCTTCTACATACTTGACCTTCTCTCTTCCTCTCATCCCACACCCCAAACATCAAACATACAGTAGGTAGGTCACGAGCAGACTGAGTTCATTCTCAAAGACGGCCACCTGCCCAAGTACCCGCGTGTCAGACTAAACAGGTGTTTTAAGTCCTCTCTTCGCTGTTGTTATAATCAAAAGTAGCCATTCACTGACTTTGAAAGAGGATAACAGTGTTCACCTTATTAATGTTGGCTCTTAACTGATGATCCCCAGAGCCCAGAACTCCTGCTACAAGGAGTGAGTTCTCTGCCAGCTGAGCTACGTAGTAAGTTCAAGACCAGCTCTGGGGTGTGCAGGAAACACTGTCTCAAAAACAAAAACAAAAAACAGTTCCTCGGAAGGGCCTGTCCTCCCTTTCTGAATCCAGTCCCTGGGGACATCCCTAACCTTCCATAGAGGGAGACCAAGCTTCCTGTTTCTGGTGAACATGCTCAGCATCTCCCTCCCTCTCTCTCTCTCTCTGTCTCTCTGTCTCTCTCTCTCTCTCTCTCTCACACACACACACACACACACACACACACACACATGCACACACACACACACACGGCATCTATCTACTCTTTCCCATAAGACAGAGGAAAAGCTGATGTAAAATATCTCACACTCAGGAAATATAATAAATGTGTGATGGGTGTACACGGATTTGTTGTGGTGAGGATTGAAAGCGTGTTTGGCATAGTGACCTCCGGGGAACAGAGAGTAGGAAATGGGCATCTCGCCTTCCATTGCTGTCCACTGCACATGGCTCAGCGTCTCCAACCTGTGAGACACACTCGGTAACAGAGAGTTCATGTGGGGTGTATTTTACGCTGGATCTTCTGGGGTTTTTAAAAGAGCTCCATCTGTATTAGCTTCATTAAAAATAAAATAAGCCAAGCCTGTAATAAAGTGCATCTTCATCCTTCATCTTTCTCCTTCTCAGTTCCTTCCCATCCAAGGAATGTAAAACAGTTTCAAAGGCGTCCCAAGACACAGGAGCTCCAGAGAGACAGATGGCCTAAGTGAGGGACCAGGAGCTCTGGACAAGAGACAAGGAAACAGCAGTGGGTGGTACCCCAGGTAGTAAGCTGCAGGGAGACAGGCAGCTGCCAGCTTCTGTACCACCCTTTCTTAAAACTACTTGTCAAAATAGAACAATTCATTAATCAGCCCTTTGACCAGTAAAATGTCACCCTACTTTGGTTCTACTGTGAGGAAATCACACATGATACTTCAAAAACTCCATGTACATAAATATTTATGTAACTTTCTTAAAGAGCAAAAATAACTGACAATATCTCAAATTCCATCAACTGCTAATAATCATGTAAACTGGGACATATCTAGTGAGTAGAGCTAAATCTATAATGATGTTAGATAAAATTTATTTGAAATGTGATAATCATATTAAATATTTATTTTAATATAAATAGATATTAAGATATAAACTTTTAAAAAATTAAAGGTTTTAATTAGATTTTTGCTTGTTTATCTTGCGTCAGGGTCAGGAGGGGAACAAGTGCCATGGGACGCATGTGAGGGTCAGAGCACAGCTTACAGGGGCAATTTTCCTCCTTTTAGCATGTGGATCTAAACAATCAAACCCAGGCAGTCCGACTTCACAATGGCAGGTAACTTTACTCATTGAGCCAATGTGTCAGCCCAAAATTCTTTCAATGCCGAGGAAATGCTCAAATAAATTTAAATACAGTAAAACATGAATAGGTGCCCTAACTCTAGGATGCCTTCATCTTTTACTGACCTGCTCAGAGCTGTGTGTTAGGTGGTATCTTTGAGCTTCATACTGTCCTCTGAAGAATATAGACAAGGGGACCCACAAGACGCCTGTGGGATGATAAAAAGAGAAATGATGCCTACGGTTGTCCTTTGTCATACACACACATACACGTATATGCATGTGCACACACACACACACACACACACACAAATAACCAAGTGTAATTTTTAAAAATAAGTAAAGAAAATACCAACAGTATGGTCAATTCTTCAGACATCAACCCACTCAAGCTGATGGGCAAAGTTTGGAGACGCAGAAGCTAAGGTGCATAGAAATGAGCGTTCCCGCTCGCTTCTCTCTAAGGCTGTGTGGAAATGAGCTTTCCCGCCTGTCTCTGTGGGTGAAACCTGGTGTCACTTTCCTGAAAGCAATTTGGAAGCTCGAATCAAATATCTGCACGCTGCCATCACTGTGACCTGGAATCTGCCCCTATGCAAATGTATCCTAGCAAAATAATGAATGGGCACAGAAGCATATTCTCTGACAGTTAGAGATATTTATCAAAGTCCTGTGTCTAATGATAAAATGCAGAGGACAACTCCCACACCTAATAATAGCAATTTTGATAAATAAATTGTGACATGTGATATGATGGGCTCTAGCCAAAAATCTGAAATGAGGCTACGAGGGCTTCTTGGCTCTAAAGTATATTCATGATATATTAGCAAGTGACAAGGCAATTTGGCAGGCAAGATACCTAGCATGATTCCATCTTTTTATTTACTGAAAGAGAAAAAAAAGCATTTGAAAAACTGCCTGCAAAATTGCCAACAGTTCTTAACTCTTGGGGGCTTGTTACAGGTAACTGTTCATTAACTTCTTAATACCACATACATTTTATTCTAAGTTTTTATGTTTCTTAAGATAGGTGTTAAATATACAGATAAGATGACTTATAAAAATAATAAATTATGATATTGCTTCAAGTGCTGTAAATATGGATTGATATTTGTAACTGTTATTTTATTTTAACCGACTCAAAACTTTGCGTATCTACGGAGTGCAGTGTGATTTTCTCTGAATCTGCTTACACACAATGATCAAACGGGATAATTAAGACCTCTCTTAGCCTGAACATTAGTTGGCTCCTTGTAGTAGTAAGAACAATCTTCTCGTATGGCTCCTTTGAAATATGCACTGTTATTAACTGCAATCACCCTACTGTGTAGTAAGATGCCTCGTTTTTCTACTTCAGCAATACAGAAGATCTTTAGGTACAGTTTCTCTGGTAACTGAAAAGTAAGTAAAATTATCAGTTTCTATAAAGGTAGTTAATTCTTGCTGGAGAACGGAGAGACATTTTCTTCAGTGGTGTAGCCACTGGCAAGGTTCCCGCAACTCCTATAAATAAATCCTCACCCCTGTAAACAGCCCTAATGAAACTCACTGGATCACCAGAGGAAAGTAGGGGATGATATATGATAAGTGTTGTTAGTCTAATGGTATCTCTGGGGCTAGCAGTCTTAACCGCCCAGGCTCTAAAATGAACCAACAGGCTAGAGCTTCTCCCTGCTGGCACTAATGGCCGACAGGAAGCCATTACTCTCCAGGAACCAGCTCAGTCATCCAGTGAATATCTACTGCAATGGCAGGCTTGGCACACAGTCCATTTACAACAGAGTTTGAGAAAGGAAAATAAAAGTAATGTTCATTTGTTTCATTACAACAATTTAATAGGAACAATCACCCAAAAAATGGAAAATGTCAAGAGGGTTATTAAAGTCCTTCAGCAGGAACCATGTGTCTAGACGCAAATATTAAATGTGAACAATCTGGAGGAAGGAGTACAAAAGGATGCGCCTCTTGCAACAGGCTCAGGATGCGTCACCCAGCGTGGCCTCCAGTTTCTGGTGGACAAAAAGGAGCCTTGGCAGGTCTTCTAAACAGAAGTGTTCTAGACCAGGCACAATGCTAGGGCCCAGAGAGTCAGAAGTGACTAGATAGATACCCTCCGTGACAGTTAATATTGACTGGCAACATGACAGGATCCAGAATCAGCAGGACGCAGACCTCTGGACGCATCTGTAAGGGACTTTGTAGACTAAGTTAATCTAGGTGGGGCTGTTCGCCCGAACTCTTGAAAGCGTCATGCTATGGTCTGGGGTCTTAAACTAAATAAAAAGGTGCAAGAGAGCTGAGCCCCAGCACCTAGCATCACTCCCTGCTTTCTGGCTGCAGATACAGTGTGAGTAGCTCCTCACACTCCCCAGATATCCCGACCCTGGTGAATCCTGATGAACCATATTCTCGAACTGTGGGTCAAAACAAAGCTTCCTCCCGAGGTTGCCTTTGTCTGGTATGCTGTTGCAGCAATGAGGGAAGCAAATAATGCACTCTCCCTGTTCTTACAGATCTCAGAAACCCACAAAAAAAAAAAAGGCGGGGGCTGGGGAGATGGCTCATTGTGTAAGAACACTGCTGTCAAGCAGAAGGACCTAAATTCAAAACCCCAGCATTTGGGTAAAAGCCAGGCATGGTCTTGTGTATATAACACCAAAATTAGAGACAAAGAGAGGCGGCTCCTGCAAGCCAGCTTAGCTGAAGTGTCATGCCTCAAGTTCAGCGAAAGACTTCATCTCCTCTGGCTTCTGCATGTGCATGCATGGGGACAAACACCATTTGGGCATACAACACCAACAGAGAGACAGAGACAGAGAAACACAGGCAGAGCATAACCTCACAGCTTCCTACATGGGAGTATCTGCTCTCTGTAGGTAGAGTTGCTTCACATAGCAGCAAAAGTGTGATTAAAGGGCCTTGAGAATGAGTATGCTGTGTCCTTCCTTTCAAATGCCTTGCAGGAGGAAGGCTCTGAGGATAGGCGGGTGTCAGAGTGAGTTTTAAGCCAAACTGCTATATATTCAGATTTTACTCCACACTCAAGAAGTAGCCCCTCCATCAGCTGGACCTTAAAGTTGTATTTGAGAAAATACAACCGGAGACCTTCCATTTACCCTCTCTGAAACTACCCATGTACCCAGTACAATACATCCCAGGAAATGTATTGTAACAATTAATATCGATTGTCAACTTGTGAGGAAACAAAATCTCCTGAAATACAAAGTCACCAACCAGTATGTCCATGAGAGATTTTCTTCATCTCAGCCAGCCCCACCCTCATGGTCCAGATTACATAAAAGGAGAAAGCCAGATAAGCATGACTGTTGTCTTCCTTATGACTATAGGCACAATGTGACCAGCTGTCCCCTGCTGCTACTCCCATGACGTCATATATTCCCGCTTAAGTTGCTTCTTAGCATATGTTTTATTACAGCACTGGAGAAGTAAACACTACACTGCTGACCGTGAGTGCAATGGCTTCCCAATGAACCATGCCTGAAACGTTACATTAGAAAATATCAGCCAGCAGCGAGCGGAAGGGACGCTGCTCTGTTGGGGTTTGAATGGCTCCCACAGCTGAACACTGGTCTCAGGTTGGTGGCATTGTTTGTGTAGATTAGGAGGTGTGGTCTCACTGGAGAAGTATGTCACTACAGGCAGGATTTGGGGGTTGAAAAAAATGTGCGCCATTTCCGGTTCAGTCTCTCTGCTTCTTTCTTTGTTGTCGAAATATGACTTCTCAGCTATCAGCTCCCACCATGCCTGCCCCCTGCTGCCACATTGTTCCTGTCAGTATGGACTCTAGCCCTCTGGAATTATAAACCAAAATAAACTCTTTCACCTATGCATTGCTTTGGTCATGGTGTCTTATCACAGCTACAGAAAAGTAATGTATGTCCCATGAATCCACCCTGGTCTGATCTCCCTCTTACTTCTCAGTAAGATGTAAAAGAACAGAAAGTCTGGTTCCTGTTCCTAATTCTGCACTCTTAGTTCTAATTTGCTATTTGTTTTAAGGTCTTTGCTTCTACTTCAATTAAATCTTTGCAACAAAATGATTATCTGGCAATTTTCCGGTGGAAAAGACCAAAACAAGCCCCATTCTTCCTGGGTCCCAGGGAACCTGGGTGCTCAGGGAAATGTCAGTGAGCGGTCTGTGTCACCGTGAATGGAATTAACCCTCCTAGACATGAAGGGGCCCTGAGAGATTGAAGGAAGGAGAAATGGGGTCTAAAGAAAGTAGAAGAGGGGGGAAGCAGGTGCCACCATGGAGATTCAGGCAGGAGCACCAGGGAGGAAAGGTATAATGATTAACACAACTGCCAATTTAAAAGATCTAAATTACCATGGAGACAAGATTCTGGGAATGTCTGTGCGGGAGTTCCTAGATTAGGATAATTAAAATAAGAAACCTGTTCTCGCTATGTGCAGCACCATCCCATACACAGAGGTCTTGGGCTGAATAAAAAGGGAAATTCATCTCTGTCTCCTGACTAGATGTTATGTGACCAGTCACCTCACCTCTTCTGCCTTGATGCATTATAACCCAAAAAGCAGAGAGAAAGGTAACGAGTTGGTACCGTATCCTGTCTTTCAGTAGAACATCATTGCTATCAGTTGTTTCCAGGCAGAAAGCAGGCCTGGCCTCAGCACCATGCCAGCTCAGGATACCACCATGAAGGCACAAGAGCATGGTGAATATGCTTCTCCATCGAACAACTAACCTTGGTGCTCGATGCCACAGACTGCGGAGGTTTCCAGGTAGGCAATGCCATCACAAGCAGGGTTTTCTGATGTACAGGAACTGCAGACCCTGTGTGAACAAGCCTCACCCTCTCTGGGTCTCAACCTCCTCCTGACAAAGAGAGAGAATGGTAGCCTTTCCTCCACTCACAACAAACATGAAAAGATCAAAAGGCACATCTTGCCGTGTCCCTTCCCTCCTCCCACACCCTGCCCTCACAAGGGTGATGGCAGAGCTTGAACGGCCTTTGTATCACCAGGAGGGTTAGCCCAAGATAAGCACAGTGCGCCCTGGTCCATAGAAGGCCAGCAGGTGTCTGTAGCTGCTGTGAGGTTGGGTTTCATCTCTGCGGTTCTAGACATTCCTGGCACTCTAGGGATGTGCTCTACCGCTGAGCTGTACCCCTATTCTTATTATTTTTTTTTTTAATCTTGAGACATGGTACCACCAATTTCTCAAGTCATGTCTAAACTCACTCTGCTAACCCAACCCGGCTTCGAATCTGTGATCCTTCTGCCTGAGCCTCTGAGGTACCCAGGATTACGAGTTTGTGCCACCAGTCCTGGCTCAAAATCCTTCTGTACGAAAATTATAGCCTACCTATTTAAATCACACTGAGCTCTTTTCAAAGCTGACTGAGGAGAGAGTGCTAAAACTCTTCAGTATGATGAAATACAGGCGTTTACAAATAGTACAGAATTTGGAAAATAGCACAGTCTCACCCTTAGTAATCCTGCCTGTCTGAGAATGTGCGAATGTGTATGTGAGTGGATGTGCATGTATTTGTGTGTATATGTTTAGTGTCTGTGTGTGTGTGTGTGTGCGCGCGCGCACGCGTGCACATGCGCGCGCATGCGTTACATAGAGGTCAGTGATCGGGTCTTTTTCAATTACCATCCACCTTGATTTTTGACATGAGGTCTCTCACTGAACCTGGAACTTAACCAATTTGGCCAAAATAGCAGGTCAGAGCACCCTCTGGACCCTTGTACCTCAGCCTCACCAGAACTGGATATAAGATAATATTAGCACACAAGAGTTATTCACATGAGGGCTGGGGGTGGAACTCAGGACCTTAGGCTCAATGGCAAGCCCTTAGGGACTGAGCCATCCCCCTAGTCTCTGGTCCTAATTTTCACCAGTCTCCTCTCTGAAAATAAAACCCATTTGCCCAGGGTACAGGGTGCCCTCTACAACTGCTCCCTGAGCCCGAAGCCTTGACAGGAAGTAGTGTTTACATCTCTCCTGGAAGAATGGATAAGCTGGGTTCAGCAGTGACCCATGGAAACCCATGTGTCACAGAGCCAGAGGCAGAAAACAAACAGGAAGGTTGGGGGTGTTAACAGCTCATAATACCTCGAGACCAGAGCAGCAGTAAAAGCCATCTTTCCTGGACCAGAGAACAGTGCTCTGGTCTGGATGGAGACCTGACATCCCAGTGTGGTTGTGCAGTTCACCTGACCAACAGATCAGCCCTCGAAGGCGAGCTTACCTTAAGCTATGCTAAAGAGATCGATGGAATAATTAGCCTTTTAGTGAGATACTGTATTTCCTTCCCAAAATTCCAGTCCCAGCACAGGAGTTCACAGGGTCACAGTCATGCAGCTTTGTGATTCTGCCTGCTTTTCTCAAATAACTCAGGAACTTCCTTTTCTCCCTTTCTGCCTCGCCCTTTCTAAGCCTGCCCCCCTCCCCCCCTCCCCTGTCTGGTCTCCTGAAGCCCCTCCCACCAAGTGACTGCTCCTCTGCCCTGTTCCTGACCTCCACACTGGCTCAAACCACAGGCTCTTTTGTCCTTCACTCCTCTGGAAAGCTGTTAAGATTTCCTGTTCACCTTCCTTCCCTGGGACACTTTTCTTTTAGATTCTAATAAAATTATCCCCAAGCTCCCATGTGAGTCATTTCTTAAATTATTTTACCAATGAAACCAAGACTCCTAAGAGGAAGGAGAGCTAGGAGGACATAGATAAACAAGAAAAGCAAAACCGAGCTCCCTGGAATGGCAGCTTCCTGTTCTTAGGAGACACTGCAAGGAAGAGAAACGGCAGGCAAGCACAGGATGGGTATGTAAGCAAGACCAATGGGGGGCCCCAAAATACCCAGACTAGGGTTCCTTTAGCAGACACCCAGCCTCAGGCCCTCTCATCTGGAAGGACAAAGCTGTCACATTCCATTTCTCTGAGTCTTGGTCTTCTGTCTTTCCCAGACATTCAATTCTCTGTTTATGCCAGGGAATAAGCTCGGTGGTCCCGCAGATGACCACCAGCACCCCTATTACAATCTAGCAACCATGAAGAGACTCCCTGAATTGCCGGAAACACTGGGAAGCCGGTGCGAGTGTGATGGAGAGGTATCCCGTTTCCTCTGGTCCTTCCCACAGCAGTCAGCTCAGTTCCTACGCTCCCAAGTGAGAAGAACCCAGAGGGGACACAGTAAATAAAGAAAGAGGTCACCGTTTAAATTTATAAGACAAAGAGACAAAAATCCACTCTGTAGAAAAGAACCAATCTCCCTGAGCAGCAACAGCTCCATCCTGCCAATTATGGGGCTCGTGTTTCTCCTCTCCCTGTTATCCCCACCCTTTTGTCTTCCCCTAGGGTGGGTACTTCCAGAAAATGGGCTTGTTTTTCTCAGAAGTCTATTTTACCAGAAATCAGTCTGCTGTAAGTAGATTACAAGAGGCAGGAGTCTATATGGGGTCAGGGTGGGGTGGTGGCACTGGGAGGAGAGGGCTTCTGGATAAGCATGAAGGCCTGAGCTCAAACACCAAGAACCCACAGAAGTCTGGGCACACCATGTGAGTCCATCCACGCATAACATCAGATCTGTTGGGGCAGAGAAAGGAGTATCCTTGGGGCTTGCTGGCCATCTCACCTGGCCAAAAAGTAGCCAGTTCCAACTTCAGCGAAAGACCCTTTCTCCAGGACAAAAGGCTGAGAGAGACAGGGCCTGACCGCCAAAGTCTTCTCTAACCTCCACATTGGCAAGCACACACACACACACACACACACACACACGTGTGTGTGCACACACAAACAGGTACACACATGTACATACACACATAGAAGCACACACTAGGACATGTAAAGGAGTCTTAAGGATCCTTAAAGGTGATTAAGTTAGCACTGGAAAAAAGGTAACAAAACTCTGAGCTTGATTCCCCTATCCCAGAAGTCTCTGGTGCTGACCCAGGTAGAATGGACCACCACCACCTGAAATTCCTCCTGCCCTGTTTATTTGACTACCACAAATCTCCAAATCCTTTTTATTTTTACGCTGAGTAGGTCCAGTAGAGCAAGTCCCACCATCATCACCTTTATGGCGCAGCTGGAATTAACTGCCACCAGTGCTGCTGGTGGGTGGGGGAGAGTGGTTGGTCTCTCTGGAGTTAATTTTCTGCAATGGCTACTCAAAGCAAATGGAGAAAGGGAGGTCCAAGGGACAGGACAGCTGTGGAGGAAGCTAAGGGGCTCTAGCCCCTGTCATTTTAGTTGTTTCTGAAAAGCCTGTGGCACCACAGCGAACCAGCAGGAAGGAGCTCACTGCCCCACCTCCCTTAAAACAGGCCTCTGGCTCTCGGAGATCCTAGACCCAATAAACGCTGAAAGGTGACCGGAAAAATGGTGACTGAGATGTACATGGGTTCACTCAATATGAAGCGGTGTCCCTCTTTAATCTGGTTTTGTATTTTATCTTTCTTTTATGCACCTTTAAGCTATTTTATTTCATCCGCCTACTCTCTCTCCTTCAGGGAGCGTATTTATATTCTGCAATGAAAAGAAAGATTCTTGAGCCCAGCCGCTCACAGAAAGCTTTTCCACGGGAAATGACCTGATCTCATCTCCTTGCTCCTCAGAAGGAAACGACTCCCCCTTTGAAGTCACCACTATCAGCTCAGTCTGGGTACCACTCATCCCCTGCTGCGAATCAACGCTGACAGGCCCAGCTCCGCCATCACCACAATCGCCTAGGCCTTTCAGTCCATGAGCCGTGCTGAAAGCCGCACCAGGCTTGTGTTCTGTCTCATCTCCAACTGCCAAGAGACTACGATTTCTCCTGTGTCATCCATATTTTTAAAAAAATATGAGGCTCAAGAAAAGATTGTCCCTCGAGAGGGCAAAAACTGAGCTACAATTTCAACCTCTAGGTCTAATGGGCCAAAACTGATGTGGGCTCTGTTTCCTTGTTGCTCCAGCCATTTGTTTGTCCAGTCGTCAGTAACGTCACAATAAATGCTTCCTAACTCTTGCCTACTGTCTTAACAGCCACAGCACTCCTAAGGGTGGAGCCTAAGCCTGGAGCAGTGCTTCTCATAAAAGCTGGAGGGATGGGCAATGGGCTGCATTGCACACTATGAAAACACTTATATCTTATTTCGTTTCTTCCTGGAGAATTTCATACAAAATACAGTATATTTTGATCATATCCACACCTTCATGCCCCACTTCCAATTTCTCCCAGATGCCACCACCTCCCCCTCCCAACTGCACCCCCTCTTCTGTTTATAAGGCACTGAGAATAGCCAATGATGCCATTCGTACGTGGATGGAGGCCTGTCCGTTGGCACGCAGGCAGCCCGCAAGAGACCACACCCCTGATGAAAACGATGTCTTCCCCAGCTGCCATCAACTGCTGCTAGCTCTCAGCTATGGGTGGACATCCCCATCACGTCTAGTAGACGTTAACTTCAGCAGTTCTTCTGGTTCTCTGGCTCTTACACACTTTTGACCCACTCTTCAGTCATTTTCCCTGAGCTCCTGGGGCAGGAGTGTGACAGGGACATCCATTCAGAGCTTAGCACTCACCCTTTGACCAGTGGAAGGTTCTGTATCAACCTCCACCCTCTGAAAAAAGAAATTTCTTTGACAAGAGGGCTACAGTAAGAGTCACACTAACCTATGGCTATAAGGATAGATACGCAGAAGGCAGTTGGCTGGATACTGTTATCAATTCAGCAGAATACTCGTAGCCTCTTAGCCCCTTGGCAATGGTTCTCAACCTGTATGTCCTGACTTTTGGGGGGAAAAATGACCCTCTCACTGGGGTCACATATCAGATAGCCTGCATATCAGATGTTTACATTACTATTCATAACAGTAACAAAATTAAAGTTTTGAAGTAGCAACAAAAATAATTTTATGGTTGGGTCACCACAGTGTGAGGAGCTGTATTGAAGGGCTGCAGCATCAGGAAGGTTGAGAATCATGACTCTAAGGTCTATGTCCTCTTCAGTCATGGGAGGTAAACGGTTTTTAGTGTGTTAGCCCTCTGCTTCTCAGCATTCAGGGTCTCTAAATGCAGCAAATTAAAGATTCTGTTTCTGTCTCCTTAACAGGCAGCATGAGCTCCTTGACTGGGAAGCAGAACCCATGAGCCTTCTACTCTGGCATGGGGAGTGTGTTTACCCCCCATGCAGCATGCGACAGACTATTTTCTCCACCAACTGCTAGAGAAACCACCCTGTGTGTTTCCCTTTCTGAAGACAATTCCTTCAATGCTTTGCCAATCTCTCTTGGCTGTCCTTGAGCCTGTGATTTCATCACCTGCTTAAAGACATAAATCTTATCTCCCTTTTTGTTCACTGTGTGTTTCTTTCACTGCCCTTGGAAGAATACCCTCTCCTTGGACTTACAAAAGAGGAGCAAGGGAGTTACCCAATTTCATACCAAAGGAGAAAGGTTTGGAGGGGCTAATTACATGCTTTATAATTATCAAATACCAGCCTCTCAAGGATTTGTACCACGCCTCTTTGTCCTGGGTCCTAACAGTGTATCACAGCGGATGGACAAAGGTGTGCTTTTCTAGTTTGGAGGATAGGCCTGGCAGGCCACAGCGTTAATACACCTGTGTGTGGGCTTGCGCTGTACCTGTCAAGATGTACTCTGTGGGCATGTGCAGAGGGATATATGAGGATGTATGGTTACCCAAATTTCTAGATAGACAGACAGCCTTTTATCTCACATGGCTTGCCCACAGTCAAGACCCCCACTATATTCGTTATATTATGAATGGAAAGTGAAATAGCAAAGGCTCATCCCAGCTTAGAGACATTATATTGACACTGTTTGACTCTGTATGGTGGAGGGCCGCAGCAGGAGGATCACAGAGCAGACTTGCGGCATGACAGGAAGTTAGAGAACAAACTGCAGACTTGCCAGGGCCAGTTCTCTCCTCCCAGGATAAGGGTCCCAAGAATTAAACTCTGACCCTTGGGCTTAGCAGCACACACCTTTACCTGCTAAGCCACCTCCACAACCTTTTCATGAAGAAGATGATGGTGATTAATTTATTTTCTTACACAACTTTCAGCAAACATGCTGAACTGTGTGTAAGCGTCTGTGTACTGCTGTGTAATGTGTGGGACGGGTCTCAGGAATGCAGGGGTCCCCTAAAGGAAGAAAAATAAATCTACAACTTTACATCTTAAAAAGGAAAAAAAAAATCCCCTCTGGCACCTCGTCAGGATGGAAAATTATACCAGTTGGGCTTTCCACCCATGCATTAAAAATTAGAATTAAGATGCAGCACCTTGGGGGCATTTTCCATCTTCCAGTCCTTTGGCAGCTGACGAAAACCTGGACATCCAAGAAGAGAGATCCACTTTGTACTCAGAGGTCCCTCTCCTGCTTTTCTTCTGTTTTGCGATTCCGGTCACGTGACTATGGTGGGGAGTATTTGGTGCCACTCATGTGAGCAGTCTCATCCTCGGATGCTCTGCACTTGGTTTCTGTCTTCACGGGCAGAAAACAACAAATAAACCACCCGAGGGAGGACTAGGGTCTACTGCAGGGCCCACACCCAGCCTGACCCCAGGAGGGAGGTATCCCGAGTGACAGCGTTGATAACATGGAAACACACGTGAACATAGAAGGTGCCACCCCCAGGGGCCTGCACTCAGCCAAACCTCCTCACACACCAGAGCCTCACCCTCTTCTAGTCATGAAGGCATGGGGATCGCATTGAACAATGAATGAATGCAAGCTCGGGGCAATGAATGCCAGGCTGTGGAGAGGGCTCCACTGGTAAAGGGCTTGTCATGCAAGCATGCAGGCCTGAGTGCAAGCATGCAGACCTGGGTGCAAGCATGCAGGCCTGATTGTGAGCATGCAGACCTGAGTCAAGCATGCAGACCTGAGTGTGAGCATGCATGCAGGCCTGAATGTGAGCATGCATGCAGGCCTGAGTGCAAGCAATCATGCAGACCTGAGTGCAAGCAAGCATGCAGGCCTGAATGTGAGCATGCAGACCTGAGTCAAGCATGCAGACCTGAGTGTGAGCATGCAGACCTGAGTGTGAGCATGCAGGCCTGAGTGTGAGCATGCAGACCTGAATGCAACCATGCAGACCTGAGTGCAACCATGCAGGCCTGAGTGTGAGCATGCAGGCCTGAGTGCAAGCATACAGGCCTGAGTGTAAGCATGCAGGCCTGAGTGCAAGCATGCAGACCTGAGTGCGAGCATGCAGACCTGAGTGCGAGCATGCAGACCTGAGTGTGAGCATGCAGACCTGAGTACAAGCATGCAGACCTGAGTGTGAGAATGCAGGCCTGAGTGCAACCATGCAGGCCTAAGTGCAACCATGCAGGCCTAAGTGCAACCATGCAGGCCTGAGTCTAAGCATGCAGTCCTGAGTGTGAGCATGGAGGCCTAAGTGTGAGCATGCAGACCTGAGTCTAAGCATGCAGGCCTGACTTTGATGCCTCAGAGCCCACATGGTAAGAACCAGGCACTATATCATGAACTTGTAATCCCAGTGCTGGGGAAGCAGACACACAAAGATTTCTGGGGCTGGCTAGTCACCAGCCCAGTTGAACTGCTGCAGGTCAGTGAGAGATCTTGTCTCAAAGATCCAGATGTGCGTGAAAGACAACAGTTGAGGCTGTCCTCAGGCCTACACACACACACACACACACACACACACACACACACACACACACTCACATACACACACCGAGGATTAATTAGTTCATGACATGGTGAAAGAGTCTCTATCTAATGCAGGTTCAAGGACACTAAGACATATTTTGGGTTAAGTATGGAGCCTAGTAGAAGAGTTTTTAATTCCATGGGCAGACAAACAGACACACGGAAGGGGCTCCAGGAAGAATCGGGCAGGCCTGTGTAGAAAAAGTCGGGGTTTCTTCTTGTAACTTTTTGAGGATGAGAATGGCATCCTAGCATAAGCCCGGTCAGACCCTCATGTTCCCAGGCAGCAGGCAGAGAAGGAGTGGGAGCAGGAGTTGGCCACCAATACCCGCTTTGACATAAACACACCTCTAGGCTGAGGACTCCCAGCACTTGGACGTCTGCTATGAGCCATTCAGTGCCTCATGTCTGTGTGGCGGGAAGAGCTGCTGCAGAGTATTGACTCTGAGCAACAGCGGGAATCTAGCCTGACATTCTGGCTAGTGGGGTGCCCACAAACGAACAGTGTCCTTCTGAAAGAGGCTACACACCCACCACACAGAGACAGGATTTCAAGCAGAATCAGGAAGTGAGCCCTCAGCAGACATGGAACCTTCTAGATGTTCAACATGGACTTCCCAAACTCTAGGATAACAAATAAAACAGGGAGAGCAGTCACTCTGTGCTCTCTCCTTGCATATCCAAGCTTCCCTGAGACTGCCCTGACTCCCTTAGCTCTATCTGAAAAGCAGATGGCCCATCTTGGGGTAGCAGTCCCTGAGGGGGACAGCCTGACTGCATTGTCCCCTCTGTGACCCCTGGGATGGCCACCTTACCTGAAAAGTGTTACCTCTGCAGGGCCCTTGTCTGGGTAACTCCTCTTGATACTGTTCCCAGTCTATGTTGGACAGTCACCTCTCTCTTAGCTAGTGTCCCCTTTCTGTCCCTTTTCTGGCTTCCAAGCCCAAGTGTTCCAAGCCCTATGTACCCAATTCCCCCTTTGCAAAATGTCTACTGTCATCCCGTCCCTCAAAATGCTGCAGACTCTGGAGAAGTCCCGCTGTAATTGCTCATGTCCAGTGTGCTATTTTGAGCAAGGCTCTAGCCGCAGCTCCACCCATCAGCAAACATTTCACAGACCCTTGCAGCTAAGGCCACACAACCTTGCTGCCCAGCCCTTACTTCGGCCCCATTAAGCTGCCAGCCTCGGGCTTCGCCTAGAGAGCCCCACGAGCAGTTTCTCCAGTTTCTAACTTCTTGTGGCAGCTCAAGAGCCTCTGATCAGCTCACCTTGGCTCACTAGTGGAAAGGGGCTGAAAGATGCTGAGAACAGTCGGGACTACAGGCAGGCCAGCAGCCACGGTGCCTAAAGGAAAACCTGGCTAAAGAAAAGGCAGAGGGTGCCATTGTCCTCCCTGGAGACTTAGCATCTACAGGATACCTCGGTGCCTTCACCTACCCACCATAGCCTTCAGTCAACTGGGTTTCCTTCCCATTCAAGGAGATGCCTTAGTTTTCTCATTGCCTTGACAAAATGCCTGAAAAGAGCAAGTCAAGGAAGGAAGGGTTTACTTGGCTCACGGTTTAAAAACACAGCTCATTGTTGAGAGAACTGACCACAGCAAGAGGGTGAGGTAGCAGGTCACAGGGTGTTCAGTCAGGATGCAGAGAGGGTTGCTGCTGCTCAGCTGCTTTCTCCTTCAGTTCAGCGGAACAGTGCTGCTCGCTTGGGGTGAGTCCACCCACCTCAGTTAACCAAACCTAGAAAGTTCTTCCCAGTCACCCCCAGAACCTTCTCCCTGGTGATTCTAGATCCTGTCAAGTTGACAGTCGAAACTAATAAGCACAGGAGCTGCTGACAAGTTCACATGCAACCCCAGGAATCCCTGGGACTCTGCTCCCAGTGAACCTCCCTCCTCGTAAGGCTACCAGGGAAAGTGATAGCCCCTGATTTATAGATAAAGTTATAGTTTTGGTCTGAAGCCCCTGAAAATTTTCTGTTTGCGATAGCACACCAACACTTGAGAAGAAACTATGCATTTGTATCATTAGCCTGGAGCTAACCAAGTAGGCTGGCTGGCTGGGCAGCAAGTTCCAGGGATCTGCCGCCTGTCTCCACTTCCTCATTGCTGGGATTATAAGCGTATGCATGCCACCATGTCTAGAAGTTTTACATAGATTCTAGGGATTGAACAGGTCCTCATGCTTGCAAACACTTTGTCATCTGATATCCCAGGCCCTTTCTTCCTTGTATCCCATTGAAAACTGAACCTCTTTCTTTTGTGGGTCACCATCTTTGACTGACCTTGGAATGTTCTCTGGAGACTGACTCTGGCAGATCCCTACCTGTCATACCCACCTTCAGGGACCTTCTATCACAGGGTATGATTAGCAGATGCATAGTAACAAGTAATTAACAAACCTCAGTGGTTTAACAAGCAGAAGTCCATTTCTTGCTGTTCCTCTGTGGGTCTGGGCAACCTCCAGGGACTTCAGTGAGTCTTCCAAACTCACTGTAGCAAGGGAGACTACGAAAACCACATGTGAGCTTGTCACTGCCTCAACCAGAATGACAAACATATTGTGCCCCACCTCATTTCTTTCCCTAGAGGTGAGCACAATCTAACTGCAACATGTGAAGAAGCATAATATCACTGTGCCCCAAAAGGAAGAAAGACTAGGTAGTATACAGCAGCCTTCTGGACGGCCTGACCACCATCCCACCAGTTTCCTCTGAATTTAAACCTTTCACTCCCAAAGAAGGTTGCTTAAGACTCAGGAAATAAAATCTCACAAGTGTCAGGAAGTTCCTGAAATTTACAATATCCATGAGACCCTCCTCCTCAAGATTACTGGAGAAAGTAGACTGTCCTCTACTCTAGTTCTACCTGTTGAGCTACATGCAAAACATGCCGGGAATTTATCTTTTATATGTCATCATCCAGACTGGGGTGGACTTTTAAGTAATGCAACTACCTTGAAGTTACCCATACTCCTGTAAGTCATCACCCATACTCCTTTAAGTCATCACCCATCCTCCTATAAGTCATTACCCATACTCCCGTAAGTCATCACCCATCCTCCAGTAAGTCATCACCCATACTTCCGTAAGTCATCACCAATACTCCCGTAAGTCATCACCCATACTCCTTCCTGTAAGTCAGTCATCACCCATACTCCCGTAAGTCATCACCATACTCCTGTAAGTCATCACCATACTCCTGTAAGTCATCACCATACTCCTGTAAGTCATCACCATACTCCTGTAAGTCATCACCATACTCCCGTAAGTCATCACCATACTCCCGTAAGTCATCACCCATCCTCCCGTAAGTCATCACCTTACTCCCGTAAGTCATCACCCATACTCCAGT
>NC_022013.1:12890447-12895791 GCF_000317375.1 Microtus ochrogaster | reverse complement strand
CCAGTAAGTCATCACCTTACTCCCGTAAGTCATCACCATACTCCCGTAAGTCATTACCATACTCCCGTAAGTCATCACCCATACTCCAGTAAGTCTTCACCCATCCTCCCGTAAGTCATCACCCATACTCCTGTAAGTAACACCAACAAACTCATCACTGTTATGCCCAGACCACTGAGTTCCCCCAAACCAACTAGGAGACCGAGTCTTGTATGTAAAAGCAAAGAACCTTTATTCTTGCACAAATTTGTAAACTCAGACTCCACATGTGTCCAACAAATATGTGGAATGATTGGAGAGCCCGGAGCTCAGCTAGGATTGGGTCTTTATAGTATCAAAGGTGGAGGTAAGGGATTTCTAAGGTTCAGGACCCTTGATTGGCTGACATTGGTTTAGGGGTGTCCTGGTGAAAAGTGATGGATGTGTGCTGGCAGGTGAGCCTATCTACAATGGATGGAATGTTAGGAATTTCCTTTGGCCAGTCTCAGAGTGGTACCTGGATAGTCTCAGTTTGTGGTGTTTTTTTGGAATCAGGTATTGCCTTAGGGAAATTGCTGAGACTCAGTCCTCTGTTGAGCTTGTCATAGATGGGTCCTAAAATCATGTCACCAAATTGAGCCTTGGTAGAATTAGTACCAAGTTGTTTGTTCTGTCCTTGGTGTCCTATCTGTGGTGAGTAGATATTTGTTCGTGTCTCCCAAGAAAAAGTCACTAACACTTCCAGGGAGATGAAATAGCCTTGTGAGTACCCCTAACCACAGAACCACAGTGAGCAATAACGACCAAGAAGCCCTCACCCAGAGGCAAGAATATGAAGTTTGATTTCCTCCTGTACCAAGTAAGAGTACAAACCTTTGCTCTGCAGATTCTGATCATTCAACAGAGCCATGTGTGATGAATGGCAAATCCTTCTGTTTCAGAATTAAGCTTCTCACTTTACCGACGTGTCATCCACACCATGCATGTTATTTATCTGATACAACACTGGCACAGACACATGCCAAGATGTCAACATGAATGTCCAAAGATGCCACAAGCTCTCCAGAAGAAGCTGAGAAGGGGTTTCCAGAATATGCGACAAGTGACCATCACAGGCAGTCTGACACCAACTGGCGGATTTCTTGTTTGTGATGATGATAGAAGGGGCCTAAAAGCAGAAAGGAACTGTGCTTGAGAAATGTCCAGGATGCCACTTAACAGCCAGGCAGGGGGCATCCACTGCCTAGTATGCTCAGACAGACA
Organism: Microtus ochrogaster; assembly: GCF_000317375.1. Classification (NCBI taxonomy): domain Eukaryota; kingdom Metazoa; phylum Chordata; class Mammalia; order Rodentia; family Cricetidae; genus Microtus; species Microtus ochrogaster. The sequence goes on along the minus strand of NC_022013.1, from coordinate 12,894,549 downwards.
TCACAACAGCAACAAAAAGTTCCCCAATGAGTCAGTTACAAAGTCCCAGAGGGAGGATGACGATAGGGCTCTGGCATTATGGGAAAGCACTGCAGCTAAACATAACACAGGTTCAGTATTAACAAGATCAGCGTGGGCCTAGCAACAGATAAATGTTGAGGAAACAAATGGAGCTGTCAAGCCACACTGGTTTGCTTTCTGATGTTCTAGTACTGATTCTTTTCTTGACTCGGAAAATTTATGTTTATAAGTGCAGATCCTTGGGGTATCTTTTTTAACCATCGACACTGAAATCCACTATTTGCCAGCTTCAGTATGGCCTTCATTTCTAAGCTGTTTCAACTACCTCTCAACATGGAAACCTCAGCCAAGCAGCTCCGGGAACCTGTCCCCAGCCCAGGAAACCACACAGATCAAATAGAGGAACTGGTCCAAGACCCACAGGGATGGAGACAGTGATCTTGCCCCCAAATGGAGAGTAGAGACAGCTGCCTCACCCTGAGAGGTTTTCTGCCAGGCACAAGCTGGCCAAGCCACAACACTTCTCACCCCTACCCTTGGCGACCATTTCATCTAGGAGCAGACATGCATAAACCAACCCCATCAATCCACCCTTATGCTCACTGCCCCAGCTCTTCTCAGAACAGCGCCTGTCAATCAAACATTAGCATCCCAGCAGGGCAGCATCTAGTCTGACATAGGGCCATTTAAAGAAAACGAAAAAGACCTACCCTGCATTTATAGAAGGCACTTAGAAGCAGAAACTTATATCAAGTAATAAAATTTTAATTAGCACTCTAACATGTAAGCCCGGAGCTGGGCGTGAAGTAATACATTTGTCCAAAGTGATCATTGTTTCAGGATGAGTGAGTTACCCACTTGGTTAAAACAATGAGCTGACCCATCTAATGGGTTTATTCAGCTAGAATAATGGTTTCTGAGTCTTGGAAGGAGCAAGTTTTCTTAGTGTGGAATTCAGTGATTCATTCCCTTCTGATTCTCCCAACAGGCTCTGTTGAGGCTGAGCCCACAAGAAGCTAGTCCTCCCTGGTGCCCAGCACTGCAGCAAGATGCCCCCAGCCTGGGGTGGAAGAGCAGTCTAACAGGAAGTCAATTTACACATTGCTGTGTCAAAAACTTGACTAAAGCAGCTTAAGGAACTGGTTGATTCCAGCTAAGTTTCATTACTATCAAGGGCCTTAAGTACCAGCCTCAGTACCCCCTCAAGGCTCAGAATAGGCTATCTATGGCAAATGAGTCTCTGATGGTAAAAAAAAAATTAATTCAAGCACGTTACCTCTGTATGTTCTTCATTTTTCAAGTGAGGGGAAAAAATGAAGTGAAGGGGCAGAGAGAAGAAAAAGAATAGGGGGTGATCTTCACAAGGTTTCTAGTTTTTACAGACATAGTTGCAAAATTTCATAAACAAAGACAATATAATATGCATATCAAAATCACAAAATCAAGGGCAGGTAAAGCCTGACAAAGCAGCACTCCAGAAGAGGTGACATCACCCAAGAAAGAGGAAATGCCTGACATTACAAACCGTTAGATACAGTTACTAACATCCTTGGATCCGAGACCCACATATTCCTCTCACCCAATCTCTTCTGTGATAACCAGTCTGGGGACACTCAGATTTGGTTGTTGGCAAAGGTGGGGCACACTACCTTCCTACTCAATGGCTGTCTTCTTTAGACATTTCTATGTGGTCTGTTCGCAGGTAACTTTGTGGGATTGACTCTATGTAAATTTGACGTTAGAACAAAGAGTGAATATTACCACTCTAAGGCCTCATGGTGTGGGGGAATGGAAAGGTCATTTGGTTGCCCGAGGGGTTGGGTACCCCATGGTCAGTTGTTCTCTGCATTTTCACTAGGATGGTTTTCTGTTACAGTGTCCATCTTTTGCCGAGAAGCGTCTTTGATAAGGGGTGAGAGCTACACTTATTTGTAGGCCTAAGGATGAGATTTAGGGAGCAGTTTGGAGTTATGTTGGTTTAGTGAAGTGATGGTAGGACCTTTCTCCTCTAAGATTCGTGGCCCCATTAGTCCCTGGGAATCGGGTATGTTTCTAGTCCCAGGCATGATTTTCCTCCTGTTGAGTAGGCCTGTGTTCAATAAAAAGCTGCTAGACACCAGCAAGGTCTGAGTGTCACTACTGTACCTGCAGGGAGAACTGACAACGCTGGTCATTGCCATGGCCACAGGTGCTGCAGCTAGGAGGGACTGTCGGTGGCTTCTCTCCCTTAGCGATTCCCCAGCACCTTCTAGTATTATGAAGCAAGTCCTGAGAAAGAAGATTTTCAGGGTGGATATAGCTCAGTACCTTGTGCCCAGTGCATGATGTCTTAAGCAGCAGGGACTTACCTTCAACCTCTGGAAGGTAACCAAGGGCAACAGCAATAGCCTGAATTGTTTTAAGAGTCTCCTGACCAATAACTGGAAAGGGAGTTACTCAAGTCTGGTAACTGTAGTTCTTGTTAGTCTATGGTTCTTAGGGGAAGCATTTCATCCCAAGTGGCATAGCTTCATTTAAACTGTGTGTGTGTGTGTGTGTGTGCACTTATGTATATTATATGTAATTATTTTGGGTACATAAAAAAACAATATGATTCCTATGGCTTTTTGAACATTTTTACTGTTATTTTTCCCTTCTCCCTCTCTCTCCTTCCGTATTGATCCTAATTAAGTTATTTTTAAAAATTAAAAAATAAAATGCTAGACTCAAGGCCCACTGTGTCCTGGCCCCCTCAGTTTTGGGGAGAAGCTCTGTGAAATCACATCACCTTTGAAACTTTGAGCTGCTGTTTGCTGAACTGTGTGGGTAAACGTGATACGTGTAGCCAAGAAGGCATCCTCACACCATCCCCAACCTTGGCCTGTGTTCTCTAGTATTAAGGTTCTATAAGACTGACTGTGGACCTATGGCTCTCTGGCAAGAAGGTTGAGCCTGATTCTTGTTGCCGCTTTACTGGGGGACTCCTTATCCCCTCTGCTAAAGAGACATTTCAAACTTCTGTAACCAGAAATCAAAAGGATGAAAATGGGAGACTGGGGAAGTGATTCCATCCATAAAATGCTTACAAGACAAACTTAGTTTGATCCCTAGAACCCAGGTAAAAAAATAAATAAACTTCATGTGATAGCACACACTTGTAATCCAATGTTAGGAAAGAAGAGACAGGGGACCCCAGAGGCTTGTGGGCAACCCAGTACAGCTCAATCAGTAAGCTCCAAGTTCAGTGAGAAATTCTGTCTCAAAATACAAGTTTGTAAGTAGTTGAAGAAACAGCTATCATTGCCTCCTGACCTAACCACACAGCACACACACACACATACACACACACACATGCATACACACATACACACGCACGCAGGCACGCACCAAAGAGGGTACACCAGGGAGGAAGCATAGTAGGTATAGAAGATACAGAGGGAGGCTTGTGGCACCAGCTGGTAAGAGACAGGATTTCGTCTGTGACCCTCTCTGGCCAGAGTCAGTTCTTGCTATTAACTAGCATGCTGATTTGAATTAGAATGGGCCCCTTTGGCTCATATATTTGAATGATTGGTCAGCAGTTGGTGGAATTGTTTCAGAAGGATTAGGAGGTTTGACCTTATTGAAGAGTGTATTAGTGAGGGAGACTTTGAGGTTTCAAAAGCCCACACCATACCCAGTATTTTCTCTCTGCCTCATGCCTGTAATGTAGTTAGCTGTTTTTATTCTTTGGGGGACTAACACCAGCTCTAAAATAAATACACAAAGACTTACTCTTACTCTTACTGGCCTTAGCTTGGTTTATTTCTAGCCAGCTTTGCTTACTTAAATTATCCTGTTTCTCTTTAACTACATTTTGCCTCTGGGCTTTTTACCTTCTTCATTTTATCTTTCTTTTCTTCTTACTCTGTGGCTGGCTGTGTGGTTGGGTGGCAGTACCCTGGCATCCTCCACTCCTCTTTTTCTCACTCTTCACTCCTTCCTTAGATTTCTTCTCCTATTTGTCAAAATACCAAGCTGGAGTATTCCATAATTCAATAAGGATAGAAAGTGGTAGAATTCTCTGATATGACACTTTGGGAATAAATGAATTGGCAATCCA
>NC_022013.1:12871201-12889067 GCF_000317375.1 Microtus ochrogaster | reverse complement strand
GGAGGGGGGAGGACCTAAGACTTACCACAGGGCAGGGCACCCTGACTGCTCTTTGGACTGGAGAGGGAGGGGGAGAAGGGTGGGAGAAGGGGGAGAAGGGTGGGAGGAGGGGGAGGGAAATGGGAGGCTGGGAGGAGGCGGAAACTTGTTTTTTTTCCTTTTCTCAATAAAAAAAATTCTTTAAAAGAAGTAGAGTAATAAATATATGCATATTAAGCCATGTAAAGATGACAGATACACAGAGAGTCTGGATTATGTATATTATTATGTTTTCTTTGAATTTCTTGACTGCAGAGAGACATTTGATTCTGGGGGCTACTAATCTAAACCAACATATATATATATATATATATATATATATATATATATATATATATATATATATATATATATATATATCTTGACTTCACACTTTGAGTCTAGAATATGTTACTTTGGAAAATAGTTTCTGATTTTGTTTCTGCAGAAGATAAAAACTTGTGGATTCCTTCCAGGCTGACGTGGTTTGATGGAACGAGAGCCCCTGAAGGTCTCCATTAACCCTAAAAATACTTCATCCAATGAACAGCAGGTAGCAATTTAGAGAAAACAATGCCCAAATTCCCAAAATAATTGTGTATAAATGTTTGTTTTCATTTAAAAGAAGTTGGGTATAAATCATTAATGGTTACAGTCAATCTCTTTTAAAAAAATGTAGGGGGGATATAATACAGAGATGAATACTTTACTTTGGTATGGATCTTGGCCTACTGATATAAATTTAAGATCAATTTTTGTTACCCTGTGTATATATGTTTCTGCTGTTGTTTAAGGTATTGTGTTTGTGCAGCTCAATTAAAAATATAGTTAATAGACTAATAGATAGTCATCTATAATATTCAAACTTTTAATCATGTTAGTTAGGTTTTTTTAGATTTACAGAGATATATTTCAATTAGATAATCTTTAGCACTTCAAAGACCTATGGAATATGGCATTTAAAATGTTTTAAGAACTTAGACTTTTCTCAACAGTGAGACATGTCTACCTCAACAGTACCAATTATTTCAGAGAGGTTGATGGGCATTGAACAAACTCGTTATGGAATTTGTCTTCAATGTGACAAGGCTAGCCATTTGGACAAGAAACTGTTCTTGCATGATCTGCTTGACGATATACTATATAAACTGGACATACAGACCCACAAAAAAAAATGACTGCTGAACTTGCTTAAAGAAGGTGAGACAGTCCTTCAGAGTTCCTGCTTCATAAACTAGTCTGCCAGACATTCTTCAAGACATAGAAGAAAGCAACTGACAGACTGTCAATACAGGTGAAGCAGCGTTTCAAATTTCCTGCTTCATGGAAAAGTCTGCCAGATACTATGGGCCTGTAGGCTGCACTTGGTTGCCCCAATGTTGCAAATCAGACTTTGGGTGATTACCCAGGTCATCAGTTGTCTCTGTCATTTCTTGCATCTTTTGGGAGTTACTTTATTGCACTTCCTGTTTACTCAGGTAATATTATTTCACTTCTCAGGTCTTTGGTGGGGTTAAAGACCAGATAGTCATAGTTACTTTACTCCCATAACTTATCTAAGACATTGTTTATATAAGATTTAGACTCCTTAGGATAGGATAACTGTTGAAACATTTAGCATTTATTTCTTGCTTGATGTTGTTCATGCTGATTGTAATTCTAATTTTTATGTATGTTTTTACCTCTTCTGTTCCCTGGACAATACTTGATGTTTGTTCTTATTTTATATAGTTTTGTATTAAGCTTATAATCCTCTTATTTAGACAAAAGGGAAAGTGTTGTGGGAACTCTTTCAGCCAATAGCCTTTCAGATACCGGCCCACTTTGGGCTTGGTCTTAGGTACAATAAGTGCAGATGAAAAGTCTGTGTGGTCCTTTTTCTGCTGGGTTCGGTTCCCAGTTCTCAGTGCACATAGAGGACGGAGGATTGCCACCCTTACTGTGAGTTTATCCCCAAATAAATAAACCTTTGTTATACCACATTTCAGGCTATTGTGGATCTCTTTGATTCAACTACAGTGTTTCATCACAGCAACAGAAACTGAAACTAAGACAGACTGTGACCAGGAACATGTCAGTCAAATAAACCACCTCCTCCCCAGGTTAGATTTGGTCCTGGTCTTCATCACAGCAACAATAAACAAACAGTGGTCTTTTATTGCCCACAAGTCCTGAAAAGAGACTGGTGGGCTGGGGAGACGCCTCAGCTGATAAAGGTGCTTTCTGCAGGAGCACAAAGAGTCTAGTTCATTCTGCCAGAACCCTTGTAAAAAACGATTCACAGGCTGGCCTGCAATAATCCCAGCCCAGCACTGGGGAGGTGGAGACAGGACGCTCTCTGACCAGGAAGATCTGCAAGCCAAAGGCAGTGAGAAACCTTGTCTCTGAGATGGAGGTGGATAACGACTCAGGTAGTCATTGAAGTTTGACAGCTGGCCTCCACATGCATGCATACACCTGCGCATACACACCAACGCATACACACAAAAACCTGCTTCATGTGTTAATATTCTACAAATTCAGAAAGGAATTGTGGCCAATCTTCAGTTCCACAAAACATACAAACACTGAGAATTTGTGATAACTTACCAGACATGCAAACTTGGTGATTTATCATATTTTTAAAATAGTTTTTGAAAACCAATTAGTAGAATGATATAACAATACCAGGAAAACAATTGGCTATTGATTAATGTTATAATAATCAGCCTGCCAATTTGACATTGTATTTCTTGGCAGTCAAAATGAGAAGGGGTGAGAGGTATGAATTATTCAACTTGCCTAGTCTGTGACAGAACATTTTAACAGTTGTTTGAGGAGAAAATAAAGCAAAGACTTAGTGCTCAGGTTCAGAAAGATGCCATCACAGATCTTCTTACACTGAACACTCACTGAAGAATAGAGATAACTATGAGAAATTCCCTGCAGTAAACACAGACTTGGTCTCAGTGGAAACAGTTCCTAAGAGCACATACAAGTAGGGACTGATGCTATGGTTGGATCCTGAGAACACTCTCTTAGCATTTTCAGGTGAATAAACAAGATAACTTAAAGCGACAGACACCTAGTCTTCATAGTACTGGAAGCTGAAATGACTGAGATAAGGCACCAGAAGTCTTAGTTTCTGGTGAAGGCTGGGTCCTGATTCAAAGATGGCCATTTTCTCTCTGGGTCCCCATATGGTAGAGAGTAATGTAGCTCCCTGATTTCCCACTCACAGGGGCTCTGCCTCTTGACTGCTCACTTACCAAAGTCCCTACCTTGTAAAACCATCACTTTGAGGACTAACTCTCCTCCCTCTCTCTGTGTGTGTGTGTGTGTGTGTGTGTGTGTGTGTGTGTGTGTGTGTGTTCATGTGCACACAGGTGCTCACGTATATGTGGGTATGTGTGTATGAGTAGGGACCAGATGACCACCTCAGTCATCATCCCCCAGGCACTGTCCATCTTATCTTTATGAGGTGGGGGTGTCTCTCAATGCCTGGAGATCACCAAGTAGGCCAGGCTGGTTGGCCAACAAGCCCCAAAGATCACCTGGCTCTGCTTCCCCAGCTCTGGGATTACAAACGCATGCCACCACGGGGTGGTTGGTTGGTTGTTTTTAGCTTTCCATAGGTTCTACGGGTGGAACTCAGGTTCTCATGCTTATAATAAGACAGGCGCTAATCAGTTAAGCTACCTCCTCAGCTTCAACATATACACTTTGAAAAGGGTAAAACACTCACTCACTTGCATATATGCACCTACCAGACAGGGTCCTGCAATGGAAGACCAGCTACTTTGGCCATGCTGAGCCCTCCTCATCCTCTACTCCTGTAGAACTCCCCTCAGCATAGGTGTCTGAGAAGGAAAAGGCAGCAGTGTTTAAAAGGGGGGGGGGCAGTATTCAAGACACGGCTTGCTGGGCAATTCAGTAAGACCTAGAATTCTTCAACTACAGAGAAAATGGCAAGTGGTTTGCAACTGTTTGATCCTGGCAACCCCCTCAAGAGGAGATGCTTGCGGCCAACAGTGCATTAGTAAGCAAAGAGGTAAAGGTCAAAAACAACCAAAAAAACATTACCAGGTGCCAGGAGTGACAGCTGCCTGGAGGAGGTGATGAGGGCTGGAACAGCCTGTGCCCAGCAGCCTTCCCTGCCCAGACTATAATGTGGACAAGATTCAGTCCCGGGGGCTGTGCCCATGTCCACTGACAGGTGTCTGGACCTAATCCTCAGATCTCCTCCTCTCTGGCACATGTGCACAGTGTCCACCTGCTGGGATGGCAAGCTGCCTGCCATGGCAGAGAGGCTCCATCCACTTGCCTTGCCAATTAAGTCCAGATTTAATAGGAAGAGGCAGAAGTGTGGCCCCTGCCATGCAAACGGATTGTTCCAGGACCCAAAACCAGCTGAGCCTCCTGGCAGTGATGAGCTGTACATCCTAAAGGCCTCTTCCCCACCCGAGCCTCAACCAAAAAAAAAACAGTCAGAAGAATGTTGGAACTGCAGAGCCTTCCAGAGAAATTGTTCCTTCCATTGGCAGGGGGGGGGAGGGGGGGTCATGCAAGAGAAGTATAGGTGCCTTTACAGGTTGGGTGAAGCACAGCATGAAAGGGTGGTAGAGGACCAGGTCCTCATATTCACCAGATGCCAGCGGATCTTGGTTGATAGGCTGTGGCTGCCTGACAGGTTCATTGACAGTTGGAGGTACCAATGGGGCCCTGAGCAGGATGGTGACTCCCATCAGGGTCTGAGTACATGCTCTTGTGACCAGTGTGAGAAACAAGCAGGATTCTGGGATATTATCATCTACTTATTCCTTCATGCCCTTCTGCAGACTCCTGTACACAGCAAGACCTTATAGGCCCTTATCCAGACTTTTGTACACAGCAAGACCTTATAGGCCCTTATCCTCATCAGGAAATAAAACATTTTATTGTGAACATGTGTAATCCCAGCTCTGGAAGGAAAAGAAATGGACTTCTGTGGCTCCCTGGCCAGCTAACTTAGCCAACTTGGTAAGCTTTGGGCCAGTTAGGGACCCTGTCTGAAAAACAAGGTAGACGGTACCTGGGGAATGACAGTCAAGGTTGTTCTGTGGCTCACACACACACACGAAAACAAAAGTGGTTTCTTCCCTAAGAAGATAGAAGCATGAAATATATGCATTGGTCCATCAGCTGAGGGTTTACTAACTGGAGTGATGAGCCCAGTGTTTTGTTTCAGTGACCTCCTGACGTGCCTGGATACTACCAGCTAAAACAGTATACTTCCCTGTTCTCCTAGGAAGCTCCAGAGACAAGGAAGGAGGGAGGGAAGGAGTGATGTAGGTGGGTCTTCTGTCTATGTTTTACTTTCATTGGTTAATTCATAAAGAAACTGCTTGGTCTGATAGGTCAGAATATAGGTGGGTAGAGTAGACAGAACAGAATGCTGGGAAAAGGGGAAGTGAGTCAGACATCATAGCTCTCCTCTCCAAGATGGGCTTAGGCTAGAATCTTTCCAAGTAAGCCACCACCTCGTGGTGCTACACAGATTATTAGAAATGGGTTAATCAAGATGTGAGAGTTAGCCAATAAGAGGCTAGAATTAATGGGCCAGGCAGTGTTTAAAAGAATACAATTTTTGTGTTGTTATTTCGGGTGTAAATCTACCAGTGCAGGAGCTGGGTGGGAACACAACCCGCCGTTCCTTCTACAAAAGAGGGAGGGAGGGAGGCAAAAAAGAAAGACAAATTCTTATACAAGGGTGATTCCAAGGCCATCAAGATGGCTAAGTGGTAAAGTCATTTAACCCCAAGCCTGATAAGCTGGGACCCACGTGGAGGAAGGAGAGAACTGATGCCCACAGTTGTCCTCAGACCACACAAGTACCACTCTCCTCCCCACATGCACAAATGCATAATAAAAAGTGATTAAGAAACAGTAAGCTCAACTTTTAAGTTGAACAGAAACATAAACGTCACCTTTCTTCAGATACAAACCTTATCTTTAGAAAACAATACACAGTTCACTATTTGGCTGAACACTTAACTTGCCCATCTCCCCAACCTAATCTTAGATTATACTCATCAGTAACTAATACATCTCACTTTACATAGTCATGCGGAAAGACTCTATACTTTAATTATAGATGTTTTAATAATGTGCCTTTATCTGCCCCTTGTGGTGTCACCCTTTATTTAGACACAAACCATCCAAGAATTTTTGTAGATCCCCTACAGCAATTTCTCTTTTAAATACTTTCAGTGACAAAGTTACTTTAAAGTAATAAGTGAGCCAAGGAGACGTAGCATGAAATTACATTCCTTCTCTGGAGCTTCTGTAATTAAATAAAAATGTGTCACTTACAAGCTCATAATCTTAATGGGTAGATTTTCTGGAAGAGATTGCTGGCTTTATTAGCTAATGGTACCGATACCATATTCCTTAGACATCTCTACAGTGGAGAGCATTGGGGATTCTCTGCTGAAGTAGTGTGTGCTCTTTGTTAAATCTTCCCCGCGTTGGAGCGGGGAAGATTGCTCAGTGGGTAAAGCACAAGCAAGCCAGAGTTCATATCCTCAGCACCCAAATAAATCTCAGATTCCTGGAGCAAGCAGGCCAGCTGACTAGCTGAACCGGCTAGATCTGGGTTCAGCAAGAGACCCTGCCTCAATATATAAGGTAGAGAGAGATTGAAGAGGACACAACTAGTGTCAACCTATGACCCCTACACACACACAGCATATACTTTTACTCACACACATCCATATACACATGCACACACTACACACGCACACACACACACACACCCACACACACATACACAGAGTTGCATTGGTCATTGCACTTGAAGATGGGAGTTGGCCTCATGCAAAGACCCATGGCACGAAAGCCAGGTGAAGTAGTATTAAACCTCAGCCAGCATTTTCCACCTTTACACCCTTGAATCTTTTACTGGATCTCTCTGTACTTCATTGATTCTTGTCTTACCAGGATAATGCCAATACACAGCTTTCATAGGGATTAGATGGATTTGTACAATGCCTATCATGTTGTTGGGGATTTTAAATATTTTATTTTTAATTCCTTTTAGACATGCACATGCATGATCATAAACACACATGTATGCCAGTGCCCTGAAGAGATCATTGGATTCCCTAAAGCTGAAATTGCAAGTGGTTGTGAGCATCAGGACATGGATGATGGAAAATGAACTTGGGTCCTCTGCAAGGGCAGCCAACTGAGCCAACTCGTCATGTTAGTGTTCTTATATTATGATGATCAGTGACACTAAGGGAAGCCAGAGCACTGACGTCTCTCTTAAAGACAGCTCCCAGCATGTTTACCTAGGGGTAAATTATAGAGATTTCTATGGCCCCAGACCACAGGCATTCCAGTGAATGAATAGCTAAGCACGGCTTTTTTTGAAACCCCAAATCATGCAGTTTTCCAGGAGAAGAAATTTGTTGCAGTCTAAGCCCCTTCGTGATAGAGAAAAACTCCATGAGCAAAAGCATTTAAAGACACACTAACTGCCAGAAAAGGAAAGAGAGGAAGTAGCCATCATTGTTGTGGGCTGGGATATGATGACAAGAAGAGGGGAGGCTGTTGGAGGTAGGCTGGGTGGGTACTGTGGGAGTTTTGGCAGCCTGCAGGGCTTACCTGGAGTTCTGGGTGCTGGCATGGCCTCAGATGGAGCTGAAATATCTCCTGAAAACCTGTGTGTTAAGGACCAGCCCCTAGGTCAACATTAATGCCTCTAATGGACAGTGATGGGAGTTTTAATAGAAAGAGCTTGATTGGAGCTCCTCGTGTCATTGGGGGCCCTTAAAGGGGTTGTGGGATCCCAGTTCCGTTTTCCTGGTTGGCTTATTTGTTTACATTTTTGCAACAAGCCCCACGTAGCCAAGGCTGACCCCTAGCTATGTAGCTGAAATGAGGATGACCTTGAACTTTTGATCCTCCTGAACCTCCATCTAGGATCACAGGAGTGTGCCATGGTCACTGGTTAATGGGGTTCTAGGACTCAGGTCTCTATGTACACTAGGTTAGCTTTTTACCCACGATCGGTAGCCTCAGCCCCACCCTCACCTACAGCCCCAGCCCCTCTCTGTTGTTTGTTTTCTGGTCATGACACGTGTAGTTTTGTCGTACATTTCTACCTCAACACAGACCCAAAGCCATAGAACCAACTGACCATATACTAAGCTCCAAAGCTGAAAGTCAAAACATGAACCTTTTCTCTTTGTAAGTTGACTTATCTCATGTATTTGTTATGTAACAAAAAGATGAGTAACACAGGAAGTTTCAGTCCAGTTTCAAGCCTGGGAATCAACACAAAATTAATGAGAGACAGGAGGAGTCATACCGACCCCAGGAGGAGGACACCTGTAGTGGTCTGAATGAAAATGCTCCCCACAGGTTCACAGGGAGTAGCACTATTATGTGGTTAGGCCTTGCTGGAGTAGGTGTGGCCTTGTTGGAGGAAGTGAGTCTCAGTCTCTTCCTGCTTCCTGCAGATCCAGATGTAGAACTCTCAGCTCTTCTCCACCGCCCTATCTGCCTGCATGCTGCCATGCTTCCCACCATGATGAGTGAACCTCTGAACTGTAAGCCAGCCCCAATTAAGTGTTTGCCTTTATAAGAGTTGCTGTGAGGTGTCTTTTCACAGCATAGAAACTCTAAGACAGCAGCCCAGAGTCAATTAGTGTGAGAAGAGGGTCATACTCACCACAAGAGGACACTCTAGAGTCAAGCTCACTGATACTTCAACGTTCCACCCTTAGCAGAAGGAACAAGAGACACGGGGAAAATTCTACACTGATCATGTTGAGCCCAGTGACTTATAGCAGCTTACTGCTCTTCATACATAGACTGGGGCAAAGGTCATCCCCACTAAATGGATTTCTGTTTGAAAGGAAATTGATGGGCTAGCCTATAGTATATTGTAGAAGCAAGAGCCTGATTCCATTTTAAAAGTTGAAGGGAGATAAAACCTGTCAAGTCCCCCATAGGATTTGCCCCATAAATTAAAAAAGAAAGAAAGAAATTACTCACAAGACCCTACAGCACCCCACACACACTGCTCTGCGCTTGTCTTTGCCTCCCTTTCCACAAACCTGGCATTTCCACTAAAAGTCTCTTTCCTAAAAATCAATTTTCAGAGCAGATTGACGAGAGAGAGCTTGGTGATATATAGTGGCAGCCTCTGTTGCAGACGCGATTTCCATCAACACCAACACCATCAGCAATCACAGGTGAGCCCCTAACAGTCAGCCACAACCCTTGTATCTTATTAATGCCAGATACTTGGGGACCTTCCTAATTGTGCTCCTGCCATCTGTTGAAAAGACAGGGCCTGTATAAAACTCAGTGACCCAGATAACAGACTAGTATGTCTTTGTGGAGCCCAAGGTGTGCTCAGATCTGCTCTGGGAGTTGTGGGGTGCCTGCCGAAGGCTCCATCCATCCATTCTTGGGTTTACAGAAGTCATAGTGTCCTTAGACATCAATCTTTCTAGTTACACTGTGGGACAGTCAACATAAATAAAAAGTTCCATCTCTTGACAGATGATAACAGAGTGAAAACTGTCTTGTAGATCATAGGTAAGTAAGTGCTTTGAGACAACAAGGGGGTGACTTGGGGAGAGCAAAGTGCTTGGGTATAATGTCTGTTTAGAGAGTTAAAGTGTCTTAGCTGCTCGCAGAACCCTGGATGTTTAATGCATGCCACATCTGTGTGGAGTGAGGGACAGCCCACTGCTTGTGGGCTCCACTGTTCCTCTGTCTTGTCACTCCCCAGGATCTCTTCACCATGCCTTGTTCCTTATTTTTGCTTCTCGGTTCCCCAGGAGCACATAGAATGCCGGTCCACACCGAACCCTGTCTTCTCACTGTACACCACACTGACAGCACCAGGCACACATCACAGGATCTCACAACGTCTCGAAGGGATGGACGCTGTCATCGTCCGCATAGTGTATTCCCTTTGCTGTAGCTACAAGAGGCTTAGCACCAACACACCATCGACACCACTTGAAGGTCTCTATTCCTTCCAAGTTTCTACAGGCTGGCCTTAGAGATTTCCCTCACTTTCCTCCCAGGCCTTCTCACTTACCAGATTGTTCACCTAATTTCGTTTTCATATTTTTCTGTAAATATCTTCAAGATTCGTATGAAGGTAGCTATAGAGAAATTATAGATTTATATGTACACGTGCATGTCTATATAACTCCATAACGTTGAGGAAGATGGCATAATTATCTGAAAACTAACTAAGTCTGATTCTGTGGCTTACAGATGTCCAAGGCAGGCTAAGGAGATAGCTCAGCCTGTAAAATGCTATCTTGCAAGCATGAGGACCTGAGTTTGATCCCCAGAACTCAAGGGGAAAAGTAGGGTGTTTTGGCACACACTTCAGTTTGTACATCTGCCTGCATCATCACTAAGTTCTCAGTATAGCCTCCACCTGGACTCCACAGCAGCTGTGCAGTCTGAGGGCTAGACACACAAGGCTCTCCACCAAGATCAAGTCATGTTAGATCAAGCTGCTTAACAGTGGGCAATGATTGCTGACTGCTAGCTACTTTTATGTCAGCTTAACACAAGGTATAGTCATCAGAGAGGAGGGCGCCTCAACTGAGAAAGGTCCTCCCTAAGATCCACTGTATGAAGGCCTATAGGGCATTTTCATAATTATTGATTGATAGAGGAGGGACCAGCCCATTATGGGTGGTGTCACCCCTAGGATGGTGTCCCTGGATTCTATAAGAAAGCAGGCTGAGCAAGGCATGTGGAGCAATCCAGTAGCATTCCTCCATGGCCTCTGTCAGCTCTTGCCTCCAGGCTCCTGATGTGCTTGAGTTCCTGTCCTGATTTCTTCAGATGATAAACAGTGATGTGGAAGTATAAGCCAAATAAACCCTTTCCTTCCCAGTTTGCTTTTGGTCATGTTGTTTCATTACCTTAACTAAGACACCGACTACCTGTTTTTCCCTGCTATCTGTTTATTGATCTAAAGTGTGGAATGTTCATTCCTACCTAGGGTATAAAATGATAGAAATAGCTAGAAAATGTAGACTACCCAAGCTAGGAACCACAGTAGATCACACATGGAATTATGAGCAAAGAGCTGCTCCTATCTTCTCTCGGGCTACTGAAAAAGTGACAGTAACCGTTCTTCTACCCAGTTTGTTCCAATGGAAATCATCTTTTCATGATTAAAGAGACAATGGCGAATGTCACACATGTCAAAATACATGTCTGTTATGTGTGACCACAGAAATTGAACTCTTGGGAATCACTGAGCACAGAAGAAAGCTCACTGTAGCAGAGACCATAATCAGGAAAGGTTTCTTATAATAATAAAACTGACCAGCAAATTAAACCTCTGAGGGAAAAGTTATATGAAAAGAATTGATTTAGATTTTAAAAACCTCAAGAAAGTAAAAGCAGAAACTATTGGAGAGAATTTAATTATTCTTCAGAGAGTTTTGAGCAAGAAATTCAAGTGGGAAATGGAGCTTGCTCTGAAAACTCATCATCGGTGAACATTGTTAGGTAGCATTCTAGCTCTTTTTCAAATATGTTTGACTTAATGAGGAGAAGAGGGCTGAACAGAGGAAGAGCACATCGGGAATCTTGGGACCAGGCGCAGAGGAGTAGGAACAGATGCCTAGCTGACCAAGTCTGTACCCTTGTGTGGATGCTGTAGAGTATAGAAGGCATAAGCTGCTGCTGCCCTAGCCTGCCTCGTCCATAGACCATCTTCAGACAGTCCTTCCAGAACCTTCATCTCTCAACCACATCTGAAAGAAGAGAACAGAACAGATCTGTCACCAAGATTCCCACGTTTAAAATCAAAGTCCTAACACAGAGCACCTTCAAAACTCGGGCTTCTGTGAGCTAAGCAAACTCCCTCCTGGGGAGCTGTATCTCCAGGCCCCTTTAACTCCAGCCAAGGAAGACCTTGAACTTCTGATTCTCCTTGACCTCAGGAGTGACTAAGATTGCAGGGCCTCACAGCTATGCATGGCTAAACCACCATTTCATTTTTCAGTGTGTTTCTTTGTTTAGGGTGGCATGCATGCACATGTGCATGCGCTTGCACAGGTAAGCACAGGTGTAAATGCAGAGTATGTGAACCTGTGTGTTCACATGTGGAGGCCAGAGACTGAAGTTGGTGTCTTCATTCTTGATTGCTCTCCACTATAAATTCAGGCAAGACTGCTCACCTGAACTTAGCACTTGCTGGTCTGGCTAAACCATCTAGTCATTTTCTAGTCTAGACAAGGGATCCCTTATCTCTGCTCCCCAAACTCTAGGACTGCCCATAGCCACCACACTTTCCAGGTTTCTGAGGGCTCTGAAGATCCAACTTCTGGTCGTCACGCTTGCCTGGCATGCACCTTAGCCACTGTCTTAACAATTATTACTGTGAAGAAAAATCATAACAACAGCAACTATTCCAAGACAAAACATTTAAGTGAGGCTGGCTTATAGTCTCCGAGGCTTAGTCCGTTATCAATAGCAGGAAGCAGGCACCATGAAGGCAGATGTGGGCCTGAAGAAGTACCTGAGAGTTCTACATCCAAACCTGTAGGCAGTAGAAAGAGAGACCACTGGACCTGGATTAGCTGGAAAACTTGAAAGCCCACCTCCAGTGACACACTTCCTTCTACAAGGCCACACCTCCTAATCCTGGTCCTGTCAAATAGTGTCAGTGGATGGCAACCAAGCATTCAAACACATGAGCCTGTGGGAGCATTCTCATTCACACCACACAGCCATGGAGCCATCTCCGAGCTCCTGAACCACCTTACTACAGTTTGTCTTTGCATAGAAAGTTAGAAGGGGTCGCAACTTTTTTTTAACCAAACTTAAACTTACTTGAAATCAGCTTGACCTGATTCATTACATTGCAAGGCTGTTTCCCATCTGAATGTTTAATTTTCACAAATGTAACATGAAATGATTCCCAGATATAATGGGCAAACAGACAGCGACTTCAAGTATTGTTCCCTCCTCATCTGTGGGGCACAACCAGGTATAGCTTACTAACGTTAGTGGCTGCGCAATAACTTCATCTTGCACATACATTTGTCATACAAAGTTCCATGCATGTCTTTGACATCATGTTGGAGATGAAGGAAAATACAAGTAAACACCCCAATACTTGATTCCATAAAAGAAAACATATTCTATAGAATGTTCTGCAGAGCATCCAGACATCACCAGCCCCATGACCGGCTGCTAAGTTGCTCAAGAACAGAACATAAGGGGCAGAGAGATGACACAGCAGGTAAAGGTGTTTGTCACTAAGTCATGTGACCTGAGTTTTATCATCAGAACCCACATGGTAAAAGGAGAGAACTGAGTCCTGCAAGTGTCCTCTGACTTACACACACACACACACACACACACACTCACAGACACACCACAAATGTAACAAAAACATTTTAAGAAACAAAACAGTTTTTTCTGAGAATATATCATAATAGGTATATAAGAGCAAGGTGCCAAAGAGCTGTATTAATGAGAATTTGTCACTCAAAATACTACTTTAAATAACGCTAACAGAAAAAAAGAACTAAGACTCAGAGAAAACTGAACTCAGAAAGATTTAATTATTTGCCTAAGGGCTCACAGTGAATTTCTGTCTTCAGAACTGGGTCCAGATAAGACAAATTTGGCCATTAAAAACCATCTTTAAAAGCTGCATATGGGCCTCGGGAGACAGTTCTGTGGTAAGCGCTTGCCATACAAGTGTGAGAACAGGAGTTTGGATGCACAGCATCCACATAGATGGTAGCTGGGCTTGGTGGCCCCCCTGTAATCCAGCACTCTAGGCAGGCAGAGACAGGGCATCCCTGGACAAACTGGACAGCTAGACTAGCAGAATGTACCCTGCTGGGTTTGTCAAGAGGCCCTGCCTCAGAAAATGAAAGTGCAGAGCGATTGAAGAAAATGCCCGGCATCAACCTCAGGCCTCCACATGTTCACATGCACCCACACAGATGTGCAACCATATATGCATGCACCACACACACACACATGATTTATAGATGACAGATAGATAGATAGATAGATAGATAGATAGATAGATAGATAGATAGATAGATAGATAGATAGATAGATGATACACAGACATACAGAAAGATAGACAGATAGATTGATGGAGGAAGGTCATTGGCTAATAAAGAAACTGCCTTAGCCCATTTGATAGGTCAGCCTTTAGGTGGGTGGAGTAAACAGAACAGAATGCTGGGAGGAAGAGGAAGTGAGCTCAGACGCCTTAGCTCTGCTCTCTGAGGCAGATGCGATGAAGCTCCGACCCAGAATGGATGTAGGCTAGAATCTTCCCAGTAAGTGCACCTCGGTGCTACACATATTAATAGAAATGGGCCAGGCAGTGTTTAAATGAATACAGTTTGTGTGTTGTTATTTTGGGGCATAAGCTAGCTAGGCGGCTGGGAGCTGGGTGGCAGGAATGCAGCCCACAGCTCCCCTCAATAATAGATAGACAGGTAGAGTGTTGTAGTGCATCCCCAAACTAAGGATGCTTGGGAAAATTCAATCCAGGAGCTGGGGTGGTAGAGGCTTTTGCAAAGCTGGACAGAAGGTGCGGTGGTCTATCTTCCAAGTCTCCTCACTAACAAGATAATAAGGATTAACTGACTGGGATCCAGTAAGGGCTGGAACTCTATAGACTAAGACCACCTTTGGAGGTTACCAATGCCTAAAGGTATGTGCTAGTCAAGAGGAGTTTAGCCAAATGTATTGTGCTTCGGAAGTGTGAAGATGATGGGAGAGAATTTTTACCCAGTATCTTCTGTATTGAATACATGTTGGTGGGGCAACATATCTGACTAAAGCAATTTAAAGAAGGAACTTGGGGTGGGGGGCTGCTCACACTGCATCTGCAGACAGGAGTAGAGAGAGGTGGATGTCAGTGCACAGCTGCCTTCTGCTTTCAGTGCAAGACCCAAAGTGTGAACAGGGCCAACCACACTTAGAGTGAATCTTCCCACCTCAGTTAACCTAATCCAGAAGCTTCCTCATTGATGTGCTAAGAATCTTGTCTTCTGGGTGATTTTGGATCCTACTGAGTTAACCAATCAATACTGACCATCACACTTTCCAAGAGAAGAGTCCTGGCAAAGCACCTCTCAGTCTAGGCTGGGTGGTGTGGCCATGGCTGCATCTGGGAGGACAGTGTGGGAAGTGAGCCAACGCTCTGATGGGTCTTGTTCCGGCCTCCCACTGCCAGAGAACATCTCAGAGAACTTCAACTTACATCAAAACACATTTACGTTCAAATAACTCAGCTTAACTGTGTTCAGAATATAAGCAGAGTAAGTCTTCTATATATACAACATCATGCTATGGTCTAGTTGTTTCAACAAATAAGGTTTTATTCTAATTAAAGATAACAGGGTTATTGAAATGGATCAGAGAATAAACATACTTGCCCTCAAGCCTGAGAACCTGAGCTCCATCCCCAAGAACCAATAGCTACAAGGAGAGAACCAAGTCCTTTAACCTCCATATGCATTGCATGGCATGAGTGTATGTGTGCACACACAGATGTACATACATATCAACATAAACATACAGTAAATAAATAAACAAATGCTTTAAATTTTTAAAAAACGATAACATGGAGTGTGGAGAGATGGCTCATCAATTAGGAGCACTTATATTCTTCCAGAGCCCATAGTTTGATTCCCAGAACCAGACCATGTGGCTAAGAAACATCTGTAACTCCAGCTCCAGCTCTGCTCTCTGTGGTACCTATACATGCATACACAAACACACTCATTACACGTACTTTTATCTTAAAGATTATAACATGGCTAAGTTAAAAGACAAGCTATCATAACTGAGTCATGACAACAGATATAGAGCCAAGGAAATTCCGGGAACTGAAATGACTCGGTGTAAACTGTAAAACACCTACTTCAGCTCAAGATCATCAAAGTCAAGCTTTAAAGTTTCACAGCCACAAAATCTAAAATGTGCCGTTACCAATTCATGACTGACTGTCTCTACCTGTTCTCTTTTCTCTCCCAAGCCTATGTACATTTCTAAAAACACCATAACAGGGTTTTTATTTTTTCTGTCTGAATCTGTTTTTCCTGAGCATCTGTATTGTTTTTGGATGGCTTGAGATGAATCTTAAGCTGCTACATTAGTTGCTGGCATAATTCAGTCCATCACATGGCATTGGTAACTGGTGCCTCCCCCACTCGGTTCCCTGAGAACTTAGCTTCATGGTAGAGGTATCGGTGGGAGCCAGGTTTACTGCCCTGGCTCTGGGAAGTTGTTGGGTCCTCTACATACTGCTCACAAACCCCATTTAAGTGTTTGGTAGCAGGGCTTCTTAAAGGAGCCAAGCCCCCATTTACATTAAGCCAGGAAACTGTCTCTTAAAGGAGCTGTGTCCCTACTTGCTGCTAGCTAGCAGTCTACCTGAGAAAAGGCGGTTACCACGAAGCTGTGTTTGACTCCATTTTTGTGTATTTAAATCCCCTTTTAAATTTTCTCAGGTTTTATGTGGAAATTCTGGCCCCATGTTGGAACAACATTTGTGGTAATTTTTTTTCTTGCCCACCAATTCCCAAATAACCATGATGGAGATTAAATATTAACTACAAATGCTCAGCCAATAGCTCAGGCTTATTATTAGATAACTCTTGCATTTAAATGAACTTATATTTCTTATCTATGTTTTCCCTATGGCTCATGGCTTGTTAACTCATTTTCTACATGTGTGTGTGTGTAAGTGTGTACTTGTCCAAGTGGGGGAGAGCAGATCTGTGTGTGGTAGTGCATATGTGCATTCACGTGTGTGAGTATGGAGGCCAGAAGACAACCTCGGCATCATCATCAATCACCATTTACCTTGATTTTGGGGACAAGGCTTACTTGTTATAGAATAAAAATTGTTTAAAAATAATAAAATTAAGTCCTTAAAAGGGGGTAAAACAATATAAAAGAAAAAAGTCACATAAAGATGGAAAATACACAAAGAGTCTTGGTACTGTATGTTATTTTGCTGTCTCTGAATTTTTTGACTGCTAAGGAAGGAGTGATAACTGCTAATACACATTGGGTTATGAAAGCTGCTAAGTTAAACCAACCTATATATTTTGAAAATTTCTTAACTTCAAAATATTAGTCAAGAGATGTATTACTTTTGTTCCCACAGAAAATGAAAGGCTGTGAATTTGTTCAAAGTTAAATATGATCAGGTTTGATGGAGGAAGACTCCCTGAAAATTCTAGCTACAAACATAAATAAACCTAGAATAAACAAGGCATGCAATGTATATTTTACATCCTCGAACACATAACAAAAAATTATCTTTGTCTGACTTGTGTACAATGCACAGTCTATACTTGTATTAATGTAGCTATGTATGTTACTTTTAAAAGTTTATGTATTTTCAGAATAAGAGTATCAGACACCAATAAAAATGGATGGCCAGGTGATCCAGCATCCAGAACAGGCTAAAGGCTGCTGTCTAAGAAGATCCAGCCTCACAAAATACTCTAGCCAAGATGTAACAATTATCCTAATTTTATACAAATATCATCAGCAGACCCAGACAACATAAAGTAGTCTAGAGAATGATGCCCACTTTCCCAAAATATTTCTTATAAATGTCTGTTATCTTTTAACAAGGGTGTGTTGCAAGGAGAGAAGGCCACTTGTTCATCCCAGCCACCTGGTTAGCTTAGCCCCAAAATAAGCACACAGAAATTGCATTCATTAAAACACTGTTTGGCGTTCCACACTTTCTTCATCCATTCTTCCATTGAAGGGCATCTAGGTTGTTTCCAGGTTCTGGCTATTACAAATAATACTGCTATGAACATAGTTG
>NC_022013.1:12866175-12869676 GCF_000317375.1 Microtus ochrogaster | reverse complement strand
GGGAGAGGAGTGGGTGGAGGGGGAGAAGGGTTGGAGGAGGGGGGGAAGGGTGGGAGGAGGGGGAGGGAAATGGGAGGCTGGGAGGAGGTGGAAACTTGTTTTTTTCCTTTTCTCAATAAAAAAAAATAAAAAAAAATAAAAAACTGTTTGGCCCATTAGCTCTAGTTTCTTATTGGTTGATTCTTACATCTTAATTTAACCCACTTCTATTAATCTATGTGTCGCCACATGGCAGTGGCTTACTGGAAAAGATTCTAACTGGCCTCCATCTCAGGCAGAGGATCCATGGCTTCTCCCTGACTCTGCTTTCTTGCTCCAGAATTCAGTTCTGTCTTCTCCACCTAAGTTCTGCCCTATCAAGGGCCCAAAGCAGTTTCTTTATTAATTAACCAATACAAGCAACACATACCACGGGTGGTTATAAGTTGTTATTGATAATGAACAAAAAAAAAGCTAAACAAAGGAAATTAGATTTCAGGGATCTCATTCTAAAAAGAAGAAGGGGGGGATATAGAAATGATAGGATAAAAGGGTAGATTATTGAATATACTTTTAAACAAAAAAGGAATTAGTCTTAAATATTTCACATTACTGTGGAAATTTGTTTATTGATACAAATTTAAAGTTAATTTTTTAATTTATATATGTTTCTACTCTTGTTTAAGGTATTGTATAAGATAGTAAAATTATATACAATAAAACAGTTATCATGTAAGAATTACAGTACAATATCTAGTCCACTTGTATTTTGTAAATTAAAGAAAATACTCTATAATTTATCATATCTTTGTGACTCTAAGGTTTTATACCTAATGCACCTTTTAACCTAACTAAGGAAAACTTTAACTATGATCATCTTATCTTCAACTTCATCAAAGATCCCAGAAGGGTGAAATGCATTTAAAATGTAGCTCATTTTAAAATGTAACCTATAATTAAGAAATACAGGCTAATCGTCATCTATAAAAACTTATAGTCATGTTAGGTATATAAAGATATAATTACAATGGTAGATGGCCTTCATACATGTCAAAGACCTACAGAATATTGCAATTAATATGTTTAGTAGCCTAAGGCTTCTCATGACTGTGAGACATATTATCTCCTGGCAGTTTCATTCTACTTTAGAGAAGAAGATAGGCATTGAAGAAACTCCATAAGGAATTTGATTTCTTTATGGCAAAAGCTAGTCATTTGTGGGGAAAAAAACCTGACTTTTCCTCAATTGCTAATAGTATACTGTCCAAACTGAACCAGCAGGATACAAGAAAGGTGACTGCCAAACTTTGCCAAGACAAGGTAAGATAGTCCTTCAAAATTCCCTGCTTCTCAGAAATGTCTGTAAGATATACTAGACCTATATCAAAGTTGGAAGTCTCAATGTTACTTAAGAACCTATAATGACTTTTCAAGCAGCCAGATATTTCTGCCATTTGGCAATATTTCACCCTTCTGGGATCTTTGATGAAGTTGAAGACAAGATGATCATAGTTAAAGTTTTCCTTAGTTAGGTTAAAAGATGCATTAGGTATAGAACTTTAAAGTCACAAAGATATGATAAATTATAGAGTATTTTCTTTAAATTTACAAAATACAAATGGACTGGATATTGTACTGTAATTCTTACATGATAACTATTTTATTGTATATAATTTTACTATCTTAAAGTTAAAACCTTCCTATTTAATTAAACAAAAGGGGAAATGTGGAATATTCCTTTACAGTGTGTGAATATATGCTGCTATGATTGGTTTAATAAAGAAGCTGACTACAATAGCTGGACAGAATAAGGTTTGGGGATAAACAAACAGAGAATGCTGGGAAGAAGAAGGGTAGAGTCAGGGAGATTCCAATAGATGCAGAGGAAGTAGGACATGTAGAAAATGACATAATAAGACATGAGCTGTGTGGTAAAGCATAGATAAGAAATATGGGCTTATTTAAATGTGAGCATTAGCTAGTAACAAGCCTGAGCTACTGGTCGAGCATTTATGATTAGTATTAAGCCTTTGTGTGGTTACGTGGGAGGAACTTGTGGGACAGAAACTTCCACCTAAACCCACCCAACATTGTGTCCTCTATTTTTTAGTTTTTTAAACCCATGAAGTCTAATTTGTGCTACCCATATATTCTTGAGTGTGTGGCCTTCCTTTTGCCAGTGGGGTTGATTTGCCAGGCCTACATTCTTAAAGGAAACAGACTCTCCCTCTCCCAGCATCTCTCAAGTGTCAAGCAATTCTAGGCTGGGGGTGGGGCTTCATGTGCACTTCCTCTCTCCATGCTGGGGGTGCGGCTTCATGTGCACCTCCCCTCTCCGTGCTGGAATCTGTCTGCCTTGAGCTTGCACAGACCACAGCCACTATGAGTTCACTGTGCCCAGAAGACCCCATTTCCTTGTATTCATCCCCCACCTGCCGCTCTTACATTCTCTGTACCATCTTCCTCCATTATCCCTGAGCTATAGGAAGCAGGATGGCATAGACAACCTATTTAAGGCTGAACCTTTCACAGTCTCTTGTTCTCTGCTCCTTGGCCAGTTGTGGGTCTCTGTGTTAATCAGCATCTACTATATATAACGAGAAGTTTATCTGGAGAGGGCTGAAAGATGCATTAATAACTTATGATGATAAGTCATTGGGAATCTGCTTAGTAGTGTGTCCATTAGAGATAGGTCATTTTAATGTGAAGCGCTTTGGTTTAGAATTTCAGAAGTGATACAAATGCTTGGATTTAGGTATTTAAAGATCCAGGCTATTTCCAGCACCATGATCTAAAATTTATACATTTTGATACAAAGTTTCTTGTAATAGTCTCCAAGTTATTCTTTCCTGTTCCAGAACAGGGAACGAACTCAAAACAAAACAAAAAAAATATATTAACTATTAAGCCAAATCACTAGTGAGGATACATATTTCCACTGTTCATATCCCTGTTACTCATGCCATGCTTAGACAAGACAGAGTGGACTGGAGAAACAACGCAGTTGTGAAGAGTGCTTGCTGCTTTTCCAGAGGACCTGAGTTTGTTTCCCAGACCCCACATAGAAACACTCACCAGCCTCCTGTAGCCAGCTCCAGGAACTCTGAAGCTCTCCTCTCTCCTCTGTGGATACCCACAAGCCTCTCTAAATCATAAAATAAATAAATCTTTAAAAAAGAAATGAGACAAAAACCGCAAATGAAAAATGCCTTCTATGCCATGCCTAAACAGCTGAAAGTTTATTCAGGAGACCACAAGGGCATTCTAAGCAGAGAAAACAAAAATGGAGAAATAAAATAAATGGGGAAACTCAGAAGAGTTTACTACCTTGCCTTTGTCACACAAAAATCACGTGGTAAAAGTAATAATCAGGCCTGGGCAATGTGGTTGCCACACTGTGCATAAACCACCACTTAAAACTGCTCACAAGAAGCCAGGCGGTGGTGGCGCACGCCTTTAATCCCAGCACTCGGGAGGCAGAGGCAGGCGGATCTCTGTGAGTTCGAGACCAGCCTGGTCTAC
>NC_022013.1:12861921-12866075 GCF_000317375.1 Microtus ochrogaster | reverse complement strand
GAGCTAGTTCCAGGACAGGCTCCAAAACCACAGAGAAACCCTGTCTCGAAAAACCAAAAAAAAAAAAAAAACTGCTCACAAGATAATAAAAGAAAAAAAAAAGAAGACTCCTACGACACAGAGGGATTGCTAACAAAAGACCTACATCAATTGACCACCATTTCGTACCCAAAGCAATTGAGTTCATTTCCATTAAGAGGCCTGTGTCACAGAAACAGCACCTGGTGAAAACCGCTGTCTTCTTTTCCTCCTTCCCAGGGAGATTAGAGTCATTAAATTCCCACGACAATGATGGCTTAATTAAAAGGCCATTGTGGTACAGGAATGTTTCATCTGGGAGAGCTAAGCCCTGCTCATGAGAACACCCCAGGAGGGGCCAGGCAGGTGACCACTGACGGATATTGGAAGGATGTCCCTGTTGGAGGCTGTAATTCTCAGAACTGAAAATGCATGCTAGACCTCCACACAGCAGTAGCTGAAGCATGAAGAGCTATTGGCAGTGGCAGTGATGCAGCAGTGCGGACTCCCTGTCTTAAAGAAAGCTGGTGACATTTCTGCAACGGAAAGAGTGTTAGAGCAAGAAACAAACCAGAAGAGACAGTACGAGGTTGGGTTGTGGGCTCCTCGGGCCACTTCACCTCCAGCCATCTCTCTCTCTCTACCCTCACAGCTAACTAACTCCACAGAGCAGGAATGAGAGGTACTCTACTAAGAAATTCTGTCTGTCAGTCTTTAACCCTCCCTTCACTGAAGCAAGTTTGCTAAATACTCAAGGCAGTCAAGAGCCACAGGTACCTCTTCCCGTATGGTGGACACACACTGACTTTTGCTCCTTCTCCTGCCACCTGGGAATCCACATCAAATACACATGAAACCTACAAGAGAGGTCATTCCCACAGGGTCTTGTGGACTGAACCCTCCCCAGGGTCCTAGCCATGCTACTGCCTATCTGTGGCATTGGTGACACTTCTGACAAATCTTTTACTCCAAAGGACAATCTGCAGTGTCCACCAAAACTATAAGACCATGCACTAAGCATACCGAGTTGAGGAGTACATTCCTGAGCGTGCTGAGTCTAAAGTCGTATCTTAAAAGAGAATAAACACGTTTTTTGGAGTGCTTGGTCCAAGTTTTGGATGTATGTGTAAAAAATAAAAGTGATGGGCAGAAATGCCTCTGGGCATGCTCAGCTTGCACCAGGAAGATTGAGCTAAAGGAAAAGAAGGGATACTTTGAAGGTGCATTAAAACTGGAATCTGTGCCTGAGGGTCCCTGCCTCATTTAGCCTCTAACAGAAGCAGGCAGGTCTGAGCAAACAACCCCAAATGAAAAAGGGGCACCTATCGCAGAGGAGCTCCTGCCCAGAGGAGAAGCGGCAGGAATATCTTTTTTTCATATCCCTTAGTGAACATGATGGAGGATCAGACAGCACAGAGAATGGGCACTGGCTTCAGCCTGGAGGCACCAGGATGCCAGGCAGAGCTCTGGAGGTGAGTGTGGCCCCAGGCACCTAAGATCATGTGAAGATCATGTACCACTGAGAAATCACCAACAGTCCAAAGCTGACCCTGTAGTTGGACATTGTCTTGGCTCCTTTTACTCCTCTTCATGTGGCACAATCAAACGGTGTAGAGCTCAAAATAACAGATGTATGAGGGCCTAAACTCCCGGTATGCAAGAGAAAATAGGTTGGAAGAAACGCCCTCCTAATGTTCAAATCAGACACTAAACCAATGCCAGCTGTCTGGATTCTGGATCGTTTATATTTATTAGCAAACCAAGAGAAAGACTTAGGAGTCAGAATTATACAGTGTGCTCTAAGTGTATGTATGCATTACTGTGGGTCAACACAAGAAAGTAGAAGAGCAGAAGTGAAAAGTAAAAGATTAGTAAGAGATAAATGAAACAGAGTATTAGTGCAAAAATTATCTTGACTCTTGCTGAACATAGCGGACAATGAGGACTACTGAGAACTCAAGAACAATGGCAATGGGTTTTTGATCCTACTGCACATTCTAGCTTTGGGGGAGCCTAGGCAGTTTGGATGCTCACCTTACTAGACCTGGATGGAGGTGGGCGGTCCTTGGATTTCCCACAGGTCAGGGAACCCTGATTGCTCTTCAAGCTGATGAGGGAGAGGGACTTTATCGGGGGAGGGGGAGGGAAATGGAAGGCGGTGGCGGGGAGGAGACAGAAATCCTTAATAAATAAATAAATTTAAAAAAATTATCTTGACTGTTATGTAGCTATTTCCTCCAAATCAAACCGACAACGTCTCTCCTAGAGCGAGGGAGGTGACTCATATAACTCAAAAAGACAAACATACAAGGCACAGGAAGTAAACAAAACTTACAAGACTTAGGAAACTCCTGAAACTCACAAGCTTCACATGGCCTGAGCTCATGATTATAAGAGCAGTTTTTAAAAATTACTGGAGAGAAGAGACTCTGTTTAGGAGATCTTCCTACAAATCCTTACAGGGAACTCTGCAGATGCAGTTTTTGGGAGTTGTCACTCGTACTAGAGTCAGCATTTCTGTGATTCACTTGTCTTTGAGTCACCCTTCCTCCTTTAGGTAACCCCAATAAACTCACTGGTATACCACGCTAGACCCCAGTATAATCATTTCTCTGATCTGTCTCTTGCCCTAACTGAGGTAAATAGATGTTGGCTTACATATCCCCAGAAAGAAAAAAAAAGGTACACAAGACAATGTGGAATTGACTCTATGTTACAGAGACCTGTGCAATCTAAGTGCCTTGAGAGAAAGAGGGGATAGGATTCTGCCATTCACAAACTTAATTTACAGCCTTAAGTTACCAGTTCATTTCTTCTGAAAATGTGTAGTAAGCAGCTGCTGGATGAAAGCAGGTTCTAGAGTTAACACAGAGACTCACAGCTGGAGAAGCTGGGGAAATAAGCAATTGTAGTGGTGCTCATCTCTAAATGAAACATCTCTATCACACTCCTGCCCCACGAGGCTCAGGGAACCTTGTGGAAGAGGGGACAGAAAGATTGTGAGAGCTGAAGCACTCAGAGCAGCTGTGGTTGCCTGCAGAATGTTCAGCCTTCCAGCATGGATGGAGAGTAGACTCATGAGCCTCCATGCTGAGGGACTATTGACAGTGGAAGGCCTTTGGGGGAGATAGGATCAACTCTTTCAGTGCCTTGGCCCCTGATATGATGTTCATTCTCCAGTGAATGACACCATACCTGTGCACGTATAGGCAACACTAACTCAGCTCAATGAGTTAGTTTATTAATGCATCCCTTGATAATTTTGTATGTCTAGGTAGAACTGTTCTAGTTACTCTCACTCTTTGCCATCTCTGTGGGTTTTCTTAGAAAGGGGTATGAATGTTGAAGGGTGCTGTAGGAAGTCTTACAGCCAGTGGTTACCCACGCACTGGGGTGTGGCCTCTTATACTATTTATGCCTATGTAGAGCATCTGTCTGGCCTTTTTTCTGGCTGCAGGATTTGGTTTCTGATCTCCGTTCAAGCAGAGGATTCTGATTTGTGAGTCTACCCCTAAATAAATAACCATCTATTTCTCAATTCTGAGCTAGTGTGGGATTTCTTTTAAGTGTCCTTCTATAGAAGGGAATTCTGGGAGTAGTTAGAAAGGGAGGAGTTTGTATGATCTAAATATATATTGTATACATGTATGAAATTATCAAGGAATAAACAAAAAGTAAATAATAAAATATGTGGTAATAGTGTGCTAGAACTATAATATGTCTCGACTTTTCCATTAATCAAAATAAGGACAATAGCGCCTACTTTTTAGACTACGAGGATTTAGGTAAAATGCAGTCTTTAACGCATCACACATGCTTGATAAATAATGGCGGATTTTATAAATTCAACTATTGGTCAGTGCGCGTGCAGCTGCTGTTCTCATCGCTGTGACCAAATACCTGACAAGAACCTCTTCAGAGGAGGAGGAATCACGCTGATTACAGTTCAAGTGGATCATTCCATCAGGGTGGGGAGGCAAATGGCAGGAGCAGGAGGGAGCTGGCCATACTGCTTCTTCATCCAAGAAGAAAAGAGTTAGCTGGGCGATGGTGGCGCACGCCTTTAATCCCAGCACTCGGGAGGCAGAGGCAGGCGGATCTCTGTGAGTTCGAGACCAGCCTGGTCTACAAGAGCT
>NC_022013.1:12844886-12861821 GCF_000317375.1 Microtus ochrogaster | reverse complement strand
GAAGAAGAAGAAGAAGAAGAAGAAGAAGAAGAAGAAGAAGAAGAAGAAGAAGAAGAAGAAGAAGAAGAAGAAGAAGAAGAAGAAGAAAAGAGTTAACAGGAATGGGATCAGGCTACAAACCCTGGAGGCATACCACCATAGTCCACTTACTCAGCAAGACTCTGTCTATCTCTTGAAGTTTCCACAATATTCCCAAACAGCATGCCAAGCATACACATACACAAGCCTACTGCGGACATTTCACATTCAAATCTCAACAGGGTACATACAAAAATCAATACTCAGCTTGAGATAGATTCCCACAACTCAGAAGCTATTCTGTAGCTTAACCATAACTAAGAGGAGGCACTCCCCATACTCCGTCTTCACAAGCTCTCTGTTTACCCACGATGCTCACGGCAAGGGTCTTCACATACATTAAAGGTCTTCACATCACCATGTGGTCTACCCACGCTATGGGAGCCACGGACACAGCAGGCAGAGACACAGAGCCATTGTTACTCAAGCCATCCCTGCTGGAAGCCCTCTGGTGCTACTGAGGAGAGCAGAGGCCTCCTGTTGTACAATCCTTCTGCATACAGCCCTGTCATACATACCCGTACCTCAACAAAAGCTCTCAGCTTGTCAATAACGTGGGAAGAACAGTCAGAACTTTTAAACAGTGAAAACGTAAAGATTACCAGGAGTCCTAGGGAGACAATTGAGCCAGTGACTGCTTGCTCATAATCCCAACGCTGAGGAGACAAACACAGGCAGATCCCTACAGCTGACTGACCAGTAAATACAGTCTAAACAGAAAGTCCAGGCTACTGTCTCAAAAAAACAAGGAGAGGAGAATCTGAGGAATGACACTCAAGGTTGTCTTCTGGCCAGCACATGTATGTGGAGACATGTGCATGCACACCCACATACACATACTTGGAGTATGCATACACATGCACACCCACATACACATACTTGGGAGCATGCATACACACGCACACAGACATGCACACAAAAAAGAAAGGAGAATTTTTCATAGGAACTAAGTGGCTATGGGTCCCACGGTGAGCATTTCTGTCTTGGTGTAAAAGCCCAGATTAAAAGAAACACCTGACTTTTGTCTCAGAAAGGACAAGTGATGAATGTCCTACTCGCAGAAGAAAAGGTTGCCAAGGGAGGGATGGCGCTCCTCGGCATTTCGGGACACCCAGGAGTATAAAGTGGTTCATCTGAAATATAAGAGCCAGCCACTTGGAATGTCAAAAGTTTGGCTTACAAATGAATGAGGAAAAGAAAGGTGTCCCCAGGAGAAAAGAAACATTCAAATAGAACTATAGACTTTCAAAGCCGGAAGGGACACTGGCAAACAATCATCCACCAATAACTGAGCAACTGAGCGAGGCCAGAGATTTACATTTGGGGGCACAGAGTATAACAATGACACAGTTACTGAAAGACTTATCTAACTACAGGCTCAAGACACTGGCCAAGCATCTCATTTACCTCTTGCCTTGAAGACCAAAAATGCAGACTTCAACTCTACCCCAGGTTAAAAGGAATCTTTGAAGGAAGAAGGGAGTGTGTGCGTGTGCACATGTGTGTGCAAGCACTGAGATTTTTGGAGGGGTACATTTTTGTATTTTATTTATTCTTTGACAGTTTCACATATGTATATAATGAATTTTTGTCATTTTTAACCCCATTGTTTTCTCTCATCCTCCTTCCCTCTTCCACTGAAAGCCTTTCTCTTCCTGAAAATTCCCCCCACCCCGCGCTTTTATTTTCATGGTTATTACATGTGGGACACACTGTGTTTGGTTGACTGCATGTCCTTGAGTAAGAAGTTGTTTTCTGGGGTCTGGGTAACTTACAAGCAGTTACACCACTGAAGAAAATGACACTGCCTCCCCCAGCAATCATTAACTGTCAATAGTCCAGTCCCTCAGGGAAGGGATGGGATGAGGCCCCACGAGTCCACCCCAGTCCATGATGAAATGCTGATGGGCCCACACAGGTGCTGATCTGGCATGAGATGAGTTAAGCAAGGAAATATCAGTTAATAAAGATGGTTTCTGGGAGGAGCAGGGTCCACCTATGCAGGATACCTCCATTCAAACTCTGTTATTAGTTACGTTTTAATGAGCTTATAAAGCAGGTGGTTTCCAATGTTTCTTCCATAATCCTTAGTTTGAGTCATTCCCATCTCCACCCTCTGCCCTGACCTCCACTTTGCTTTTCTAAGACATGGTCTCTCTGGCCTGGAACTTGCCAAGTAGATGAGGCTGGTTGAGCAGCTGAATCCCAGGATACTCCTGTCCCCACCTTCACAGTCCTGGAATTACAAGCACATGCACAGCCAGCTTTTGTGCTTGTGCTCTGGGGCTTTCAACTCCAGTCCTCATGCTTACAAGGCAAGCACATGACTGACTGAGCTATCTTGCTAGGCCCCAGAGGGGAATTTTAAATGCTAACATTAACAGGGACCTGAGCTCCTTGACTCTGCAGACAATACCATGTCCTACAATATGTTGAGACAGATCTTTCACAGCTAAAGCACCCTTAAGCTGCCTTTGACGTCAATATGTTGCAAAGGTCTGAGAGAAAATGAGCCAACTTTAAAGGAACATTTAAGCAGCAGATCTCAAGAGTCCAGAATCAATGCTGTCTCCTTCCTACCGGGCTATTTCCGACATTCCTACAGGAGGCTCCATTGACAAATTAGGCACAGGAACACTGAATTGACTGGGAATGTCAAAGAAGTGGCAGGTGATAGCCAAAATGTGTCATCGTCTTTTGCAACAGGTATATTAATAACCCAGGGGACCCTGGCGATCAATTTCATTGTTCCAGGCAGGCTGCCCGCGCAGTGTCATGCTTCTCTGACAGAGATGGGCAGACTCCTAAGGCAGGCAGCTGGGTACCAGAGGCACTGAAAAATCCCTCCATAAACACGCATCTATTCCGGGAGCATCCTTTCTGCTCTAAGGTGAAAAAAGGCAGAACAGAATGCCAAGTCGATATGAATTTTTTAAGATAAAAGTTTTAGCTTTGAGGGCTTTCCACACTGTGATGGGCAGTTCAGGTAGCAGCCACCAGACTCCCAGGCTTTTGAATCCGTTCACTCTCTATTCTATGCCCCGAGGGTAATTTTGAGGCAAAAGATTTAAAAGCATCAGTGAAAGAAAACTTCTGTGCCGTCAGATGGACCCGGACTCAGAGCAGTCTCCCCAGTAGAGCTGCTGGGAGAAGGTTCTCTTTCTGAGCCTTGGTTTCCTAGTTGGGTGAAGACAGATGTGTGAACTCACACACGTTGTCATTCACTGGAACAAACACATGAGAAAACAAACAGAAGGCGGATTTCTTGTGGCTCATGGTTTTATCCATGATCATGTGACTCGTTGTGCTGGGCCTTAAGCGAGGCAGCACACCTTGGAAGTGGGAGTGTTTGACAGCCTGCACTCCTCATAGAAGCAGGAAGCAGACTGCGTCCTGAGAGCCCATCCCAGAGAAATGCTTTCAGTGGCGCACTCCCTGAATCCAGGCCCCAGCTCTTAGCTATTCACTCAGAACACCTCATCAGGAGATTACCCCATTGATGAGGTCAGAGCCTCTGCTTGTGTTAGTTAACGTGACACGAGCTAAAGTCATTTGGGAAGAGGGAAGCACAAATGAGAAAATGTCCCCACCAGAGTGGCCTGTGGGCAAGCCTGTGTTCATTTTCTTGATGGTTGATGTGGGAGGGACCAGCTCATTGTGGGCAGTGCCATCCCTGGCCAGTGGTACCGCACACTGAAGGAGAGCAAACTGGGCAAGCCAATAAGCAGTGTTCCTCCAAGGCTTCTGCTTCCATTCTTGCCTTGAGCTCCTGCCCTGACTTTCCTCAGAAATGGACTGCGACCTGAGTTGTAGGACGAAATAAACCCTTTCCCCCTAAGTTGCGTTTGGTCATGGTAGATTATCACAGCTATCATAGTTAGAAACCCTAACTAGGACAGTGACCCCACAGGGATGGGATTAGCCAGACAACTGTGACGGATGCGCCCCTGGAGACATACAAGCCATGGCAGTAGATAACTATGCCTATTTCATAGTTGGCTGGTTGGGAGAGTCAACTGGGCTAGTACCACCAGAATGTGTAGTACAGAATTGATATCTAAGGAGCAATTGCCTCCACCCCCACTCATATAAGATAGTAGCAAATGAGGACTCAAACAGGCTCAGAAGGGGGCTTAAGAAGAACCATGAGAGCTGTGAACTATTGACGAAGAAGGTAGCGAGGGGATAGAGAGATAGCACAATCAGTAAGGTTCTTGATGTACAAGCATGAGGACCTAAGTTTGATGTCTACAACCCACATAACCAAGGCCAGGTGTAGCAGCCCAGGTTTAGAATCGTAGTGCTGGGGGAGGGGGGGTAAGAGACAGGCACATCCCTGTCTAGCCAACCTAAATGAACTGGTGAGCCCCGGGTTCAGTAAGTGACAATGTCTCAAAAAGTAAGATGGACAGTGCCTTAGGACTGACACCCAAGGCTGAGATCTGAGTATCTGATCTACACATACACATAGACATATATAAACACACACATCCACACGTGCAAGCACACAAATAATCACATTAAGTAACCAAGTATGGTAGTTATTCATGGCCCAGGTCATTCCTCTACCAACTTCCCAACATGTTTGTCATGCTGTGTGACATTGGCGCTCATGTCCTCTGATTCCGCAGATGGCCACGTGATCAGCTCTGACATAAAGGATGAAGGCAAACATGATGTCAATGGACTGGACCTGGCCTGTGTAAGCTCTGCCATCACCTTGAAAGGGACGTGGTCAGGCTAACTTTGTGGAAACACAGAGACTCAGGGATGTTTCTTCTCAACTGTTCTAAACCAGGGTCAGGCCAGAGGAGTTAATACCTAAGCAGTACCTACCATGTAGGGGACCGAAACCCTGACTCCAGACACCAGAACAAGCACCAAGTGAAGAAGAGATTATCTTGTTGGTGGTGGCGGTGGCAGTGGTAAATATCACTTAGATGTTCTTGACTATTTGTTACACACCAATATTGGGGAATGGGAGGTGACCCATTTTTATGGCCTGCACTGTGGACTGCAAACTTACTTTAGAAGCCCTAATCCCCAGTCCTTTACAATGTGACAGTACTGGGAGACAGGACCTTGACAGAGGTGATTGCATTCAGATGAGAGCAATAGGGTGTGCCCTGATCCAACCTGACTAAGGCAGGCAGTTTTCACAGATACCTTAGAAACTGGGATTTCCCCCCATCCCTGACTACTGCACACTGTGCATACAACCTCTCTCCAGACACAGCAACCGTCACTCCAACATTTAGCTCATTAACGACCTCCACACATGCAGAAATGAGAAAGCACATATGCACACACATACACACGTTCATTACCACACACACACAAATAAATAACTAAAATAAGACTGGGCAAGTGTTCATACCAGCATTGTTTGTAATAGCCAGAACCTGGAAACAACCTAGATGCCCTTCAATGGAAGAATGGATGAAGAAAGTGTGGAATATATACATATTAGAGTACTACTCAACAGTAAAAAACAATGACTTTTTGAACTTTGCATGCAAATGGATGGAAATAGAAAACACTATCCTGAGTGACGTAAGCCAGACTCAAAAAGAGGAACATGGAATGTACCCACTCATAATTGGTTTCTAGCCATAAATAAAGGACAGTTAGCCTATAATTAGTGATCCTAGAAAAGCTAAATAAGAAGGTGAACCCAAAGAAAAACATGTAGGCATCCTCCTGGATATTAACCTTCATCAGGCGATGAAAGGAGACAGAGACAGAGACCCACATTGGAGCACCGGACAGAAATCTCAAGGTCCAAATCAGGAGCAGAAGGAGAGAGAGCACAAGCAAGGAACTCAGGACCGCAAGGGGTGCACCCACACACTGAGACACTGGTGATGTTCTATCGGGAACTCACCAAGGCCAGCTGGTCTGGGTCTGAAAAAGCATGGGATAAAACCGGACTCGCTGATCCTACTGCACGTACTGGCTTTGTGGGAGCCTAGGCAGTTTGGATGTTCACCTTACTAGACCTGGATGGAGGTGGGTGGTTTTTGGACTTCCCACAGGGCAGGGAACCCTGATTGCTCTTTGGGCTGATGAGGGAGGGGGACTTGATTGGGGGAGAAGGAGGGAAATGGGAGGCGGTGGCAGGGAGGAGGCAGAAATCTTTAATAAATAAATAAATTAATTAATTAAAAAAGACTGGGTAAGTGGTAACTTCTCTAGGTGAGTTGCAATAGACAGGTTGAAAACCATGTGGGTGAATTTTTGCACTCTGTTAAAAAAAACAAAAACAAAAACCTCACTAGTCTACTTTCCTCTTTAATTGATCTTTTGTCCTTGCATAATTTTCTTGTGTGTAATTCTTAGAAAATATTGGCTCACTAAACTGTACAGCTCTTCCGAGTATAGATACATCCCAGGCTACTGTGTGTGTGAGGGGGGTATATGTACATGGGCTGCAGATACGC
This sequence comes from Microtus ochrogaster, assembly GCF_000317375.1. Lineage (NCBI taxonomy): Eukaryota > Metazoa > Chordata > Mammalia > Rodentia > Cricetidae > Microtus > Microtus ochrogaster. The sequence goes on along the minus strand of NC_022013.1, from coordinate 12,855,303 downwards.
ACGCCCTCGTGAGCACATGTGCGGAGGCCCAGGGACAACACTGTGTGTCCTATTCTACCACTCTCTGCCCTTCTCCCTTGAGACAGGGTCTTGTCAAGCCCTGTGTGCCTCCTGTCCCTGCCCCTCGAAGCACTGTAGCTGTGGTTTACTTACACCCAGCCATGCTGGGCTTTTTATGCAGGTGCTGGTGCTCAGTCAGCAAGACCTCTTGGCTACGGAGCGACCCCACTACCTCTCTATTGTATATCTTTAAATTATTGACATCACCATTTTGTCAGTAAAACAGTCTATTTTCCTTTGCAAATGATCTGTGGCATCAACTGCTTTGGTGTCTTGCCTCAATTTGTGCTGAAATATAAGGCAGTTTTGCCCGTAATTTTGCATCCATGTGAAAATGTCAACAGCATAAAAATGCAAGCAACATCTTCCTGTTATGATGAAAGAGGCTCTACACTCAGAGTCCTTCTGAACGGGTTTTAGGATTCCCTAATGTCTCCAACCTCCCCTTTGAAAGCCATTGTGCCAGACAATGCTGAAAATATCCATAGTTATGGCTTCACTTTGTTTGCAGATTTTCAATCATTTCCCTTAGTATTCCTTTCACGCAGATACACAGGATTGTTCAAGCCACACTGGGAGCAGAGGAGACAGAAGAAAGGGAGGAGGGCCAGACAAGGCCTTCGTGGCTGTCACTCCGTATTGCATTCCATGTGCTGGTCACACCCCTCCCCGGAAGGGAGGTGTCCCCCCACCTCCACTCTGCAGAGCAGATCGCATAATCCAAACTGCTTCTGGAGGCTTCTGGAAGGAGTAGCTTACCATCTTCACGCCATTGCCTACTGCCTTCTTATCATCATCAGCTAGGTTGATTGGCAGATAATCGCTACCCCTTGAGCTGTATGCTACCCCAAACTCTCAGCAGATTAATTCGCTTTTTAAAGAAAGCTCTTTAGAATGTGTGTGAATATGGGCTTTTGTGTCGCAGGAGCAAGATCTCAAGGCACAGACCTTTGAGGGACACCTGTAAACCATCCCTGCAGCTCAACAGAGGCAAATGAGACCTTGACTGACTCGGCAAACCTTAGACAGTCTTGTGCTGTGTGGGTATGGGGAGCCAAGAAAACCAGGATCTCTGTAGCTCATGAGAGTTCATGTCTAAAAGGTCAAACCCAGCCACCCTGAATGGCATGCTTCTGGGGGCTATTGATTTAGTGTAACAGGACCTTCCCAATAGCCGTTTTCTATCAAGTGTAGTCAGACTTTTCTTTGGGTCACCTAAGCATATTCAAACATACTCTATCAGTTAAGAGGTTTTCTCTGTCCGTTCCTGGTTTTTATGCAGCTAGGCTACCACCACAGGGTCTGGTAACTGGCCATGGACCTCTTGGTTCTCCGAGAACAGAGCCATGTTATCACCCCAGCTCTGGGAAGGTGCTGAGCCCACTTCCCACTTTCAGGAGTTCCTGTGGCAACTGTAGCGGCACCAACTGGTGCAACTTCTCCTTTGGTGTGGTCAGTGCCCCATGTTGGGTATCATATGTAGTCAGATTTTTCATTGGACCACCAACTTACAAATAACAACACAGGGAGTTATTATTAATTATGAAAGCTTAGTCATTAGCTTAGGCTTACCCCGCTAGCTCTTATAACTTAAACTAACCCATATTTTTGTTAATCTACATTCTACTGTATGGCTTTTAACTTTCTCCCATTCTGTATGTCTGACACCTTCCCATCTTGATGATTCTCCTCTTCCTGTCTCTGCCAGGAAGTCCCACCTGTTTCTCCTGCCAGCTCTTAGTCATTCAGCTTTTTATTATACCCATGCCAGAAACACATCTTCGCACAGAGTACAAATGACCCGCAGCAATCAATTTCTTAAAGAAAAGTCATTAGTTCTCAAATAAGAAATGAAGCATAGGCAAGGCTGGTGTGGGAGGTCCTTCTGTCTGTGTGTTGCTTGTATTGATTAATGAATAAATCTGTTTGGGCCAATGGCTTAGCAGAACAGAGATAGGCGGGGAAAACTAAACTGAATGCTGGGAGAAAGAAGGCAGAGTCAGAGAGAAGCCATGGAGCCCCTCCAGAGACAGACACTGAATAGAACTTTACCTGCTAAGCCACAGCCACGTGGCAATACACAGATTAATGGAGATGGGTTAGTTTAGAATATAAGAGTTAGCCAGAAATATGCTTAAGCTATTGACCAAACAATATTGCAAAGAATGTACTTTCTGTGTGATTATTTCGGGACTGAGCACCCGGGAACGAACTAACAGCCTCCTTACTACACAAAGCAACATCAAGTATGAAGGAGTCAGGGAGCCCAAGAAGTGAAACAAAGGTTGCTGTGAGCCAAGATGTCACAGAGAACATAAGCCAGTCCATGACAAAATGAGTATGATTCACGTCAATGAGAAATAAGCCCACAAGGCCTCCAATGGGGAGGGAATGGAAACAGGAAAAGCTCAGATTGACAGGTGTCTTAGTTTCATTTCTCCTGCTGCGATGAAGCCCACTAACAAGAAGGGATTAGCTCTAGAAGGTTATGGTAGCTTACAACTCCAGGCTGTAGTCCCTCACTGCAGGACAGCCACAGCAGCAAGAGGCTGAGACAGCTAGTCACGTCATGTGCAGAGTCGAGGGGCAAAGGGGAATGAATTCACGCATGCATGCCTGCAACCAGCATGCCTTGTCCATTCTTATGCAGCTCAGGATCCCCTGTACAGAGAGTAGTGCCACCCACATGCATGAGTACTTTAACATATGTAATCCAGATAAAACCCCACAGACGTGCCCAAAACCATGTCCACCAGGTGAATCGAGGTTTTGTCAAGTTGACAATTAGCACTAACCACAGCAGCTAGTTATCAAAAGATGTGAATCCATACTACACTGAAATTCCATCTCACCATAGAGCAAGAGGCAATGAGAAACTATGTAACAACAAATGCCAGAGAGGATCTGGGCAAAGCTCTAACCCTTACTAACCCTTACACACTGACAGTGGGGATGGGAGCTGGTCCAGTCACTACAGATGTTGATGCTGAGAGTTAAAAAAAAAAGAGTAGATCTTCACTATAACACAGCTGCACTTGTCCTAGGACTCCAAGGCAGCACTGTGCAGAGATGCTTGTCCCTTCGTGTTCCCTGCAGCACTGTCGAGAGATTGGATAAATCAAATGTGAGGCACACAAAATGAAATGTCTTCAGCCATAAAGAAACAAAGTTGTTATTTTTAAAAATAAATATAAGTGGAGATGATCATACTAAGCAAATTAAGACAGTCTCAGAAAGAGAAATATTTTATGTTCTCTCTTGTTTCTGGTTCCTAGATTATATAAATACATAAAATCATGTATGAAAATACTACATAAAATTAAAATAGACTGTCTAGGGAAATAAAGGAGACTATGGGAATAAAGAAGGCACAAGGGAAGGTTATAAGGCTATAAGAAAAATGTGTTCATTATATAACATAGATATGTCTAAGGAATAAAGAATAAACTAAAAAAAAGATAACTAAGCAGGAAAACTCCAAAAGAAGAACTACAAATGCACAAATATATAAGGCACCATGTCAACATTACTAGTCACCTACGAAAGGCAAAATAAAGCGAAAAGTAGAATCAGACATTTGTTTTGCCATGATGACATCTTGTGTAGCAAGGACACAAGGAATGGGTGCTCAGATATGCTGTTGAGCAATCGTGCAGCAGTTCCATGGAGCATACCTCTGCAGGGTACTGAGGGAGGTAGTGTGGACATCCCAGTCGGCCCACACTCATGGGAGATTATGTCTAAGATGCACTCTATGGCTGTTCAAGGCCATAGCACAATAGAAAAAGATTTGCATATAATCTACATATACCTTTCTTATACTTTAAATCCTTTCTGCATTACTTACAATACTTGATACAGGGCAAATGTGATTATAATACATTGCTAAGAGAATAATGATGAGGAAACTTTCCTATACATGTTCGGTTCCAGTGCAATTTTTGCCAGTATTTTCCAGCCACAGCTGGTTTACTATGAAGACCCTGAACACCCAGATATAGAAGGCACCTGTTGTAATTCTTCTGGAAACGTGTCCTATGGAGATAATTAGGGATGCAGCCGTTAGCCTCAAGAACGGTTGCTGCAGTGCTGTTTGTTGGTGGTGGTGCTTTTTTTTTAATAATAAAAGTTGGAAATAACCTAAATCTCCAAAAGTGGTTAATAAATTATGTATACAACATGCATTTATGCAAACACTAAAAGCATTGTAAAATACTTTTATTAATATAGGAAGATCATCACAATATGTTAAGTATACAAAAAGAAATGATGTGGGGCTAGGGAGAGGACTCAACAGTTAAGAGCACTATTGCTCTTGCAGGCCTGAGTTCTGCCCCCAGTACCCACATCAAAGTCATAACCATCTGCAACTGCAGCTCCAGGGCAAGCGATCCCCTCTTCAGGCCCTTATTGGCACATAGTGCTCATACATGCTTATGTGTAGTCAAACATACTTACACATGAAAGAAAAAAGCATAAACCTTTTTTTAAAAAAAAACTACATTATATGGGGCTGGATAAATAGTTCTATCAGTAAAGTGTCTGCTCCACAAACATGAAGACATGAGTTCAGTGCCCCACAGAGAGTTGAGTATGGTGGCGCTCACCTGTAATTCTAGAACTGGGAAGGCAAAGACCCCCAGGGCTCACTGATCAGACATCTGGCCTGCTGGCTGAGCTCTGAGCCATTGAGAGAACCTGTCTCATAAAACAAAGCAGACATCCAACATTCTCAGGCCCCTCGTGCACAAATACATACACGATATAGATAGATAGATAGATAGATAGATAGATAGATAGATAGATAGATAGATAGATAGATGATAGATAGATAGATAGATAGATAGATAGATAGATAGATAGATAGATAGATATAGATAGACAGATGATAGATAGATAGATAGATAGATAGATAGATAGATAGATAGATAGATAGATGATAGATAGATAGACAGATGATAGATAGATAGATAGATAGATAGATAGATAGATAGATAGATAGATAGACAGATGATAGATAGATAGACAGATGATAGATAGATCTGATTTTATTTATTTATTTTTTGTGTTTATAAATAAAGTTTTATTTTTTTATCTGATTTTATAAGTGTGGAGGGATGTCGTGTGTGAGTGTCTATGTATGTGTGCATGTCTATGTGTCTATGTGTCAGTGTGTCTGTGCAATGAAAAGGAAAGTTGTGTGTCATTGTGTGGATAGAAGCTGTCTCTAGGTGGCTGCGTTATGAATAGTTTAAAATCCTTTGCACCTGCCTGCATTTTCTGACTTTTCTGCAATAAGCCTTTGAAAGGCGATCTGAAAGCATCCTCTTGCCGGTGAGTGAGGCCGGGAATTCCACGTGGGAGACAGATGAGCAAAGTCACACAGCAGAGAAATGAAGGTTGAGCAACAAAGACAGTGAAAACCAGTCAAGTGATAAGAGAGGGGTCCACACCAGTCAGGCTTAGAAAACGCTCCCGAAGTCGCATAAATGAGAAGAATCCCCCACTCAGCTACAGATGGTGTTTCCAGTCCACTGCTCTCCAGAGCAGAGGCTAGCTTGGTCCCTTACAGTGCAAGGCAACTTCAGTGCTCACAAGACACCAAGCCCACGTTCTCTGCTCCGGCACAGTGCTAGGCTCTAGGCTCCAAGGCTGAAATGGGTGGTCAAGCAGCAGTCACGTGGGTCTGATGAGTGCTATAGTCCTACAAGGGAGGTCTGACGGCTCAGCCCCACACCAAAGTATTGTGTGATGTGACTGATTCCTTTTGGTGTGTGTGTGTGTGTGTGTGTGTGTGTGTGTGTCAGAGAGAGAGAGAGAGAGAGAGATAAACTTTGGATATCTCTCTCAGTCTCACTCTGGCTAGTCTTTGGAGACAGGAACAGGAACTTGCCTGATAGACTAGGCTGGTTGGCTAGCAAGCCCCAGGGATTCACCTGTCTCCACCTCTATGAGCACTGGGATTCCAGGTAAGCGCCATGATGCCTAGCTGTGGCGTTGGGGGTGTAGGCAATATGTGTGCACGTAAGCCCAGAGGTCGACATTGTGAGATTGTCAGGTATCTTTTTTCCAATTTCTCTCAATCTCATGTATTGAGGTGTGGTCTCCACACTCACCCCATCTTAGAGTGGCCATGATGACATGGGGCATGGATGAAGAGATGACTTGCTCAGGAGTAATGAAGAAACACAAACATTCATCCAGAAGATCCTTACTGTGTCAAGGTCCTCACATTGGTTATACCCTCTCCTCAAGTCTCTGGCCTTCAGCAGGTCCAAAAGTCCCCAGTGATGCTGCCACTAGCTTAGAAACCACATCTGAGAATCCAGGGCTATCTTTTCCAACAAAAGTAGAGCATGAGCCTAGGTGTGTGGTGGTCAGCGGGAGCCTAGGTGTGTGGTGGTCAGCAAACTACGGCTCTCCTGGGAAGCTGTGTCCGAACAGCCCTGGAAATAAGAAGGAGTTTTAACAGCTGGAGCAGGAAAATGAACAAGCATTCCAGGGCACTTAAAACGTCTACGAGGGCTGGAGAGGTGACTGTCAGTACAGCGCCTGCCCTGCAAGCAGGTAGACATGAATCTGAGCCTCAGAGTCCAAAAAGAAAAGCAGGCATGGTGTACGTGCTTGTAATCCCGAGACAATAAAGGGGAAAGACTTGCTTTTTAAATTGGCTATAATCTCCCCCTGACTGTTTATATTCAAATGAAAGCAATTATAAGGCAGAAGCCTGCTGAGAAATCTGACAATTTACATAAAATTAACATAACAAGAGCTCAGATCAAATGTATTTATGAAAGCAGCAGGCCACATAATGAGGTGAAGGAAGAGGCAGGAGGATTTCTGGAGCTGGCTAGTCATCCAGTCCGGTTTACCTGGTGAGTTTCAGGCCAGTGAGAGATCAAAATATAAGGCTCTTAGTGTCTGAGGATGATACTTGGAATGACTAGAGCTATCCTCTGGTCTGCACACACACAAACATACACAGACAGACACACACATACATGCACAGACATATGCACACACATATACACACAGACAGGCATAGAAACACACATGCACGCACACATAAATACACACATATGCACTTATACATATACACATGCATGCACACACAGACACACAGACATATGCATACAACTACTCACACACACATACATACACACACAGACACACAACAAACAAACATATACATACACACAGAGACATACATACACAGGCAGAGAAACACATATGCACACATATACACATGCACACACATACACACAACATACAAACACATACATATACACAGACACACATACATGTACACACATATAGGCACACATTCGCACATACACACAGTATATGAAATTCACATTTTAACATTCATAGATAAAGGCTTACCGAATCAGATCTTTCTCTTTAGCTGAAGTTTTCCTATCACTTTTTTGGGACCACTGTAGCAAGAACGTTCAGGTTCAGAAACCACAAATATTTGTCATGTGGGTATTCACAGAAAAGGTCTTTTCTAAGGTGAGAGTTTCATGGTACACCAAAGAGGGAACAGCCACCCAGAGTATGGTTCATACACCCTTAGAACTCTGCTCTGGGTCCATCTTCAGATGGGTGTTTTGCAAGGAATAACAGTCTCAATGCTTAGGTATCAACCAAGGGAAAGGAAAAGCTGGAGAGATGACTCGGTGCTTAAGAAGCTAACTGTCTTTGCAGAGGACCCAGGTTCAGTTCCCAGAACCCACGTCAGGCATCTTACATCTGTCTGCCACTCCAGTTTCAGGGGGTCCAATGCCCTCTGGCCTCCACAGGCATCTATTAATATACAGTATACATAAACCCACTCTGGCACACACACAGAAACATAAATAAAAAGAAATAAATCTTCACAAAATAAAAAATTAAACAAATGGAAAAGATAGAGTTTTAAAATGGGATGTAATCTCTCCCTTTCTATCTGTATTCAAATGTAAGCAATTATAGGGCAGAAGCCTGCTAAGAAGCATGACAATTTATACAAAATTAATGTAACAAGAGCTCTGAGCAAATGCATTTGTGAAAGCAGCTACATAGCCAAACAGTCACAAATAGGAAGCCGGGATGTGGGGATCTCCAAACCTGAGATTCTTAGTTGGTATTTCATTTTCGTTTGCATGTAAATGATTGTGCATCTTGAGGCAAATTACTTCATGCTTTTTCTACTAGGAAAAGGGGAAAGGAGAAAAATGCACACTTTGGCGGAAACCCTCTGTAAGAGGCACAAAGTGATAAACGCCCCCAAGTCTGTTTACAAATGCAGGGGATGAGACAGAATTTTAATGAACTATGCCACATAATCTAGTGGTTAATGAGCTGGAAGAACCTTTGTCAATGGCAGTGATTGCGAACTAACTCTTTCAACTTCAAGATCAATACGAGCATCCACAGCTCCGAGTTACCCCAATGGGCACTCTGGGGAGAGAATGGTTGTCAGAGGTTGCATGCTCTGCAGATCACAGCTGCAAAACCACTGTCTTCTGTGTTCCTCTTCTTCCGTTTAAGTCCTGACTTCAAACAGAGGGAGCTCACCACAGTTTGGAGATCAAACCACACAACTCCCATGAAAAGCTGGTACAAAAGGACTGCATGTCTCTAAAGATATCTGCCCTTTTTTTTTTAGAAGCTGTGTGTTTTTTCCTGCTGGTGTGAACCACTGGGAAGGTGCTTGTGTCCCAGACAGGCCTAACTCTTGGTTTACAAAGATATGGCTGTGGTCTGGTGACTGTGGGGAATTTTACAGAGACTTAAGCACCACATTAATCCATCCTTCCATAATAATTCATAAAAACACACACTCTCTCCCTCTCTCTCCGCCTCTCTCCCCCTCTCTTCCCCTCTCTCCCTCTCTTTCTCACTGTGTGTGTGTACACGTGTACACGCTAAGGACAGGCAACAGCGTCAGGGGTCAGTCCTCACAAGTCACCTCATTTTGACACAACCTCTCTCTTGTGTTTATGCTTCAGGCCTCCAAGCTTCCAGGTCTTCTCTGTCTCCACCTCCCATCTTCTTGTAGGAACGCTAGAGTTAACAGACTCTCGCTTTTTGTGTCCAGCTTTTTATGCGGGCTTTGGAGAGTTGACCTCAAATCCTTACTGTGTGAAGCAAACCCTTTTGCCAACTAAGCCCTTTCTCTGGCCCCATAACTCCCTTGCCTGCTCTTTTTCGTGTTCAGGCTCAAGATAGACTCTTCCTCTGAGGTCAGGGTTTTGCCATTACATTCTCTATCTCTGATACCCAGAGAGAGCCCTAAGGTGTCACTGGTTGTCACTATGGCCACTATGGTCCTAACAGCATCAGACCTGGAAGATCCCAATTACACAGGATTGATCTTCTAACAACATTTGTTGAGCTCCTGATACGTGGAGTGGAATCTTGGGAAAGGGGGAGATGAGCAAGACTTGAAACCCATCCTTAGCGCCCCCAAACTCCTCCATGATACAGAGAGTTCATTGGATAACTAATAGATGATTGGGTTGTAAACTGGCAGAGACTTTTAAAGGTGTTTATTTCAGGTTAGAGAGATGGCTTGTCCCAGGGAAAAGAGAGCAAAGTGCTTGTCATGAACGTTAGACCCTGACTAAGACCCATGTAAAGCCAGGTATGAAAGCATGTCTGTAATCCCAGCATTCCTACAGCAAGATGTGGGGGCGGGGGCAGGAGAATCCCCAAAAGGTCCCTGTAGGCTAGCCTGGCATACAGAGTGACAAGCAAGGTGGAAGATAAAGCTAATAGCTGAGGTTACCTCTGACTACCACTTGTATGCCATAGCACACTCACACACGTACACATACACAAACATCACACCTAGATGCATCACACACATCAGACACATATACATCACACACATACATCACACATATATACATCACACACATATATATATCACACATACATCACACATATATACATCACACACATACATCACACATGTATACATCACACATACATCACACATATATACATCACACATACATCACACACATATATACATCACACATATATATATCACACACCACACACACATATATATATACATCACACACATCACACATATATACATCACGCATACATCACACATATATACACCACACATATACATCACACATCACACATGTATACATCACACACACATCACACATACATCACACATGTATACATCACACACATCACACATACATCAGACATGTATACATCACATACATCACACACACACATCACACATATATACATCACACTTGTATACATCACACATCACACATATATATATCACACACATACATCACACACACATCACACATATATACATCACACACATACATCACACACA
>NC_022013.1:12825696-12844751 GCF_000317375.1 Microtus ochrogaster | reverse complement strand
CACACACATCACACATATATACATCACACACATACATCACACACATATATATACATCACACACATATATCACACACATACATTACACACACACACATCACACATACACAGAGTGAAAGAGATTTTTTTTAAGGCTTTACTCCAGGTTACGTGTCCATCAAATGTGTTCCAGGTGAAGAGCAATAAGCTTGCATGCCACTTACCACTGGTACTTAAGGAGATGAAGAGATTCTCCCTCCCCCACCCATACCCATCTTGGACTTGACCTGAGGCTATTTCTGCTGCACCTATATTTCACCCATTAAGTTTCTCTCTGGCATTAAAGTCTGAGACTTTTAGCAAAAGTCACAACAAACCAGCTTGGAGTAAATGTATCTTAAAGCATGCCAAGTTTGAAGTTGTCCTGATTTCTGTGTCGAGGACATCACTGCAGGCAATCCCACTTCGTCAACACAAAGTTCCAATGCACTGTCACTAGGACACAGGTACCCTGCACAGGGAAGGGGGAGTGGGGTACTCTGGGAAAACTGGGCTTCCTGAGGCCACCTGTCAATCATTCTCATGTCTTAATCACTTTCCTTCAACTACGATATTAGTAAGTGTCCTGTCCTTAAGGAGTTTACAAGCGATCAGAGAACCAGACTTGCATGTAGGTTTTCATGATAGCAGTGTTATAAACAAAGTCGGAGGAGCAGCAGGCAGGTAGATAGACCTAGGAAAGGAGCTGACAAAATTACCCTTCAGAAATGAACCTATTGGAAGACTGGGCCTCAGGACCATGGAAGTCGTGGTTGGGCCTTGAGGTGGGAGAACATTAAATTACATTATACCAGACACAGCACGAATGGTTCCTTAAAGGAAAATAGGTGATTCTCTTCAAAGCCTGGAAATGAAAAAGGAACTTTATTAAGAAAGACAGCTTATAGAGAGATAGATTGTGCTGTGTGGGCAGGAGGGTGGGGAGGCTGGAGGGGCCTTCAGAGAAATCCTCTGAACAAGAGAAGGAAGCCGCTGCGGAGAACATGCCACAGCTCATGTTTAGCCTAGGGTAGCCTGTGTGATGACAGGGAGCATGAGACTCCAGCTATTAGGTTAAACCAGCAACTAGAGTCTGTGAAGCCACAGCACAGCATGGCTTCTGAACTCTATCCTACAAAGTAGGGGTAGCCTGATCTATTCAGCTATGGGATCCGGCTCCTCAGAGTGACCAGTGTCTGAAAGGGGCAGGCCACGCCCTAACAAAGAAGGAATAAGTGGATTTCTATAAGCGGTTGCTGTGGCTCTGATGCAGTCAGTCCCTAGTAGGTCCACGTGCTAGAGGCACATGGCTCAAATGGGGTGACCTTAGATGTGATGGACCTTTAAAAAGGAGGACAGTTTTTTCCTTGTCACATGATGCTATCTTGCTCTTTGCTCCAGAAGCCATGGCAACTAGAGCAGACCACTACAATGCTAGTCAAGTCTGTGGTGATGATACTAAAGTTACCGACACTACCTAGTAGGTGGAGGACGGCCAGGTCAGGAGACCCTCACCTGAGAGTCCAGCTGTTCCTCCACCCCCTTTCTCAGCTGCAAGTGATCTTGGGAAATGCTAGATATATAGAAAGCAGAAGATTAATTGAATGATAGACTCTATGGTGGGGTTTCCATGAGGGTATCATCCAGGATGAGGTGAGATTTTGTGGTGATGTCGCTTTTGGGGGTCTCCCATGTGGTAAAGAAGCCTTAATAGACTCATGGGTCTCACTAACTTGAGCTTTAATGAAATTATACTTTAGACTGTTCTTGGTGCCCATGTGGAGTGAATGAATATTTGCTGCATCTCTTCAGGAAAAGTTAACACAACAAGCCCAGGGAAGGTGATTAAATCACTGCGGCAAAGCCTTCTGAAGGAATTAATGCTGGTCTTTAGGTGAATCTGTTTTCACCAAACAAAGCTTGGATAAAGAGTGCTGCGTGGTTTGAATGACAAATGTCCCCATCAGCTCATGTATTTGAACACTTGGTGTCCAGATGGTGGTGCCATTTAAGGAGATTATGGGACCTTTAGGAGCCTTGCTAGAGGAAATAGGTCACTAGGGGACTGAAGGCGAATTTAATTAATCCAGGCCAGTGGGTACAAGAAAACAATTTTAATATAAAAGCACACTCACACACCCGGAGTTCAGCGATCCACCGTAAAACCGGAAACAGGAAGGGCTCCAGTCCGCGCGTCCCAATTAATTAGTAAAAACATTCGCCCGAGGCTGTCCTGCCCCAAAAGGCGGGGTCTCTCTACAGGGGACAGGCTTGAGAATGTGTAGACTCTCCTGCTTCTGACTTGCTCTCTCAACTTCCTGTGTGCTGTGAAGATGTGCACTCCCAGCTTCCTGTGTGCTGTGAAGATGTGCACTCTCAGCTTCCTGTGTGCTGTGAAGATGTGCACTCTCAGCTTCCTGTGTGCTGTGAAGATGTGCACTCTCAGCTTCCTGTGTGCTGTGAAGATGTGCACTCTCAGCTTCCTGTGTGCTGTGAAGATGTGCTCTCTCGACTCCCTGTGTGCTGCAAAGATGTGCACTCCCAGTTTCCTGTGTGCTGTGAAGATGTGCACTCTCAGCTTCCTGGCCCTGTCACCACACCACCTTGTTGCCATGCTACCTGCTATTATACACTATAACCCTCTGGAACCATAGCCAAAACAAGCTTTCTTCCTTACGTTGCTTCTGGTCATGATGTTCATCACAGCAACTGAAAGTGACTGACGCACAGTGTGGGCCCTGGGCTGAAGGGGTGGCTCAGGGATAAGAGCGATTGCTACACAAGCCTGAGAACCTGGGGATCGCCAGCACCCACATACAGCATGTTCGCCTGTAACCCAGCACCATGGGTAAACACCACATCCAGAACGACCACTGGTGCTTGCTAGCTGTCAGTTTAGCCTAAAGGAGTGAGCCCCAAGTTCAAAATGATACCCTGTATTCAAGGAGTGAGGAAGGGATCAATAGCCAATGTCTACTGTCTCTGCACTTGGGTGCACAGGTACATGTGCCCTCATATGTGAATGCATACAGAGAGGGAGATAAACAACGACCCTGATCCCCTTGCCACCTTCTCCTCATCTCACCATGTCCTCTCTCTCTTTGCCCACACTCCCCCATGATGCCCTCTGCCATGATGGGACCTGACCAAACCAGCTTCATCAGAAGATCACCTTTTATTGGACTTGGGGATGAAGATTTGTGAGTTGTCACTCACTTACCTGCCTTGGAGTCATCCATGCTCCTCTGAGTAACCCCAATAAACTCACTGATTTGCTAAGCGAGAATGGAGTGGAATTGTTTCTTTGATGTGAATAAATAGATGTTTGTCCATTAATCCCTAGGAAAAGTCACACCAGAGCATGACACATTCTAGGAGAAACCGTGTGCAGCAGAGAGGGAGTAGTGGTTCTGAGAAGGGGCCAGGAAAGGGGAAAGTGACTGCTGAAGCAGGAGTCAGCACACCATGCAGCCGCCGAGCCTAAAAGTCCGTCTTTGCTGGAAAGGCCAATCAAATCCCAGGAAGGGCTTTAACTGGGAGATTTACATTTCCAGAGAACATTTTGGCAGCAATAGGGATGCCAAAGAGCTGTGGGACACAACCCAGCGGCCAGTTTTAAAGCAGCCATGACGATGACGGTGATGGTAATGGTGATGGTGATGCTCTGAGGCCAGCAGAAGGGTGGGAGGTCAGCACTGGGACGGGGAAGGGACCTGAGCTCAAGTGAAGAAGAATGGAAATATACCGAGGCCCATTGCTTTCCCTGTGTCTTTCCCCAGGGGGCTTCCAGGATGAGATGCCCACTTCACCCACATCTCTGGAGTGGCTCTTACCTGCCCTGGACCACTCCCTTGACACCCTTTACTGATGTCACTCTTTCCGTCCTCCACCACACATGCTGGTGACCCCCCTCTGAAACAACAAGCCACAATACACTGTCTCCCATTTCTATTTTGTCCCAGATGGACTGTCCGGCTGGCCTCCTACCTAACACTGCTTCTAAAACCTGTTTCTGCTCTCAGGGTCTTCTTGGACCTATTTTCATCTAAAAGTATCCCTGGGCAGTATCAATGATGTAATCATGATTGTCTATAAAACTATAACTATTTTCTAAAGGATTTGTGGTTTTTATTTTAATAATAATTATGTATTTGAGGGTATGTGCATTCAACTGCAGTTGGCCTTACAGGTCAGAGCAGAGTGCTGGATCCTCTAAAGTTTGAGACACAGGCAGTTGTGAACTGCCTGATGTGGGTGCTGGGAACCAACGTCTATAAGAGCAATAATCACTCTTGGCCACTGGGCTGTTTCCATCCTCCTCATCACAATGTTGGAAGGTCAAGTATGTACTTAGTACCGCCGTATGATGGAGATCTGCCTATTTTTAATCCATACCTATGGCGATTACGAGTGTGCTCTGTCATCCTTCTTCTTCCAGCAGCGACATCTCATGATCAGCATCATCTGCTTTTCAAAAACCAGGGTGTTAAATTAATCCAAAGTTGTGAAGGGCCTAGGGTTTACCTTTCTCGTAAACTGGAGAGTCATCCTGCTACCCTTGTGGACTTATAGAGTAACGAAAGAGGCAAGTGTCATCTCTTACAGTGAAGTGCAAGTGAGGCTTTCTTAAGCCCCAGTATCCACAGGCCCAGAGGTTGATGATACATCAAAGCGGGGTGATACCTGTGTATTGTAGGAGAGAACCCCTAAATGATGAAACTCTCTGCTTAGACATTGCCTACAGATCAGTGTGTGTGTGTTCATGTGTTCTTTTTTAAATTTAGAATCTAAACAGATTGCCTCTAGATTGAGAAGTGGGTCCATTTATGCCTGGTATCTCCCGGGAGGCAACCATCCTAACTTCATCCTCTCTGGTCCCCAAGGCTGTTTGCTCTTCAAACTTGCTTTGACAGATGGTCTGAGAAGTTTAAGAACACCACTATGAGTTACTTCTAATGTGTTCATGACAATTTCTTGTTCTAGAACCTGTGTCACTGTCTCCAAGGGCTGACCCTATGGAATTGCCACGTGCCTTATCTTTTTGTGCTACAAGCTACTTCAAAGGTTTTACAACTATCATATGTCATCCTTACAATGACCCAGTAAGGTGGCTCGTGGTTTTCATTTTAACTAAGGAAACTGTGACTTGGAGCTAGGAGCCAGGAGCTACCACTGCAAATAGTAGAAACGCATTTCTCATGAAGTTAGTGTGACTATAGAGCCTGTGCTTCTGCTCTGACAGTATTGGTTCAGGAGCATGAAGAGTCCAGGCTTCAGAAGTGTATACACAGCTCAGTTGGGAAAGGGCTTGCAAGCATGAGGACCCAAGTTCAGATCCACAGCACTCAGGTAAAAATCTGGGCCCTCTGCATTTATTTGTAGAGATGTCAATAACTGCACCCATGGAGTCTCACCAACATGCCACCTAAACAGGTCCTGAACAAAGATGGCACCAATAGGCATGCTAACAAGGAAGAAGGGAAGGTCATGAGGCTTCAAGCATAGACAAAGAACTACAGGCAATGAATAAATACTGAGGGTAGAAGAAAAAAATCTTCCCCAGGGAAAAGCACATCAAAGTGGTTGTTCAATAGCAAATGATCAGTCCCAGAAATATAGACATATACATACACATATACACATTATGTTATATGGGCAGAGAAACTTGTATGCATTTATTCTTGTTCTTATGAACACAAGTGTGTGTGTGTGTGTGCAACAATAATTTAAAAAAAGAGGCCATGAATATGAAAGAGAATTATGGTGGGGATTGTTACATGGGAGGGTTTGGAGGGAGGAAAGGAAAGGTGGAAATAATGTAATCATAAACTTGAAAATAAAGGTATAATTAAAAATAATAACAGAGTAAAGATCAATTAAAGAAAACATTTGACATAAGCCTGTGGCCCAACAGTGTACACACACACACACCTAAAGAGTTCTGGTCTCTTTGACTCAGTGGAGGGAGTCAAGGAGCTGCCCTGCTTACTATTAATTAAAAGTAAAGCCATTACTTAGGCAGCTCCATTCTAGCAAGATGGCCTTTAAAGAACTGCAATTAAGCACCTAGATTTTAAAAGCAGATCCTATTAACTTGGAACAGGACAAGATACTGGCAACCAGCTCATTAGCTTCAAATGCCATGCTACCTTTGCACAAAAAGGGGTTTTTAAAAATCTTCAGAAAATTTCAAAACACATCCAGGCAGCTTCCTACATGCATACTAAACAGCAGCAAAATGTTACCACCACATTTGTCCACACTCTTTGTAAAAATGTTCTCACCTTTCCAGGCACCAAGCAGATGGGGATGTGGCAAATGACAGCAGCTAGGAAGCAAAGAACCCCCAGATCTGCTACTAACCTGTTCTTGCCCCACTCCTGTCCCTGACAACCCATCTACTTGGCCTATAAGACTCATGTGCCACTGCCAAACTAGCTTCAGAAGAAATGCCTAGAAATATCTGCCTGTGATTATTGCTTTTAAATCCCTAATATCCTCCTAGTATTTGTCTTTCCTGGGGTCAAACCCATTAGTGATGCCTGCTGGACAGACACTTCATTAAGGCTTATTTGAAGCCATTAGGCATCTGCCAGATTGGAAGCAAAGCTGTCTGCACGAAACAGGACAGCATCCTGGTACCAGCTGTGAAGGGTCAGCTTGCTCCATGTGGTTATTGCTGGACTCACCCACTAGGGGCTGAGGTTAGGGTTCAAAGTTGAAATCGGTGGTGGTGATTTTCACTGTCAGCCTGACAATCTAGAATCACCTGGGAAGCGTGTCTCAGTGAGGCGCTGTCCAGACAATGTTGGCCAGTGAGTGTGCCTACAAAAGATTTTCTTTCTTGGGTAAATTGAGGTGACAGTACCCACTCTAGATGTTGGTGGCACCATGTGGTAGTTTGAATATAAATGGCCGTCATAATATTATAGGGAGTGGCAATATTAGGAGGTGTGACCTTGTTGGAGGAAGTGTATCACTGTGGAGGTGGGCTTTGGGGGCTCATATATGCTCAAGATACTGTCTGGTATCTCATTTCATTTCCTGTTGCCTCCTGATCAAGATGTAGCCGGTATCATGTCTGCCTGCATGCCACCATGTTCCCCGCCATAATGATGATGACTAAGCCTCTGAAACTTTAGGTCATCACCTAAGTTAAATGTTTTTCTTTATAAGAGTTGCCATGGTCCTGGTGTCTCTTCACAGCAACAGAAACCCAAGATACAGCATTTGATGGGCAGGAGCCTGGACCAAATGACAGAAGAGAGCACACGCTGCAAGCATTTCTGCTTTGCTCCCTGCTCTCGGCTATGGATATGATGTGACCGCCTGTTCCAAGGTCCTGGCACCTTGACTTCCCCATGATGATGGACTGTGAGCTAAAGTTGGAAACTTGTCAGAGTATTGCATCACAACAGGAAGTCAAACTAAGACCAACACTAAATACCTCATCTTTATTTTTCTCCCCTGGGAAACCTGTTCTTGAGGATTCTACATGAAATGCAGATGGGCAACAACACTGAAGCTGAAGGGTGCTTTCTGGTCGAGCTCCTGATTTGCCTCTGCCATGGCACTAGCAGGAAACACAGTTCTACCTCTGCTCTCGCGAGTTCCAGGCCCTACTCCACAAAGGAGTGCTCCAAAAAAAAAAAAAAAAAAAAAAAAAAAACCTCTCGCCTGTGATGAGCATCCTTCAGGTCACCAAACTATGGCAATATTGACAGGAGGTGGAACTGTGATGTGCTAGCAGAGAACAGGCAGGCACGGAAGAGAGAGGCAGGAGGGAAAGAGAAAGCATTCCTACACAGTAGCTGGACTGTAAAGAGGGACAGCATGCCCACTTTTCAGCAGGGCCACCAGCTCGTGAGCTTGGATCCCCCCACACTCATGACCCCACCCCCCGCCCGGGGTCAACACCAACTGAAGAGATGAAGTGATGGGATGTGGGTGGAGGACCGAGAAAGGAAAGAGAGCATCAAAAGAGGTGAGAGCCAAGGGGACCAAGAAAAGGCCAACTCAGAACTCACTGGACAGTCAGCCAGCTCTGGAGACCCCAGCATCCCAACAGGGTGCTTTCTCCTGCAATAGATGCCTGTGTCTGCTTCCTCTGAGTCTTCACTTTCTCTGCTGATGCATGTCCAATGTTCACCTCAGGGGCAGCTGGCCAGCCGCACCAACACCGGGATCATAGAAGCAGATGGCTGGGGTTGTGGAGGATGTGAAGTCAGCTTTGCAAAGGGTATTCCCAGCCTTTTCCTCTCTCCCTTTCTTTGCTTCCTGGTCACCAAAAGTGAATTTACCTCCTCTTTCACATGATCCTGCCACAGTACTACCATAAGCTCAAAGGCAGAGACCGTGTAAACATGGATTAAAATGAAATCAAGACAAATTAACCCTTTCCACTCTTACATTAATATCTCAAATACTGTGTTACAGACATAAAAAAACTAACACACATACTACTTGCTTCTTCTTCCTAATTTACTTATTTTTAATTTTCTTATATTGTTTGTCTTTTATTAATTTTTTTTGTTTTTATTGAACTATACATTTTTCTTCTCTCCCCTCCTTGCCTCCCCTCTCCCCTTCTACCCTCTCCGAGACCCCCATGCTCCCAATGTACTCAGGAGATCTTGTCTTTTTCACCATCAAATGTCTTTTCAATCCCACTCCTCCCCCTAACTCCTCTCAGACCCACTCCCCCATTCTCCACCTCCTCCCAACTTCGTGTTTGTTTTTTTCCTGTTTTTCATTAAACTTGTTCACTTATTTTACATCCTGATTGCAGCTTCCCCTCCCTCCTCTCCACCCGTTTCCTCCCCCACTTCCTATCCTTCCCACCCACCCCAATCCATCCCTCCTCCATTTCTGTTCAGAAGAGGGCAGTCCTTCCGTGGGTATCAACAAGCATGGCATATCAAGTTGAGGGAAGACTAAACTCCGCCCCCATATTAAGATTGGAC
The DNA here is from genome assembly GCF_000317375.1 of Microtus ochrogaster. Lineage (NCBI taxonomy): Eukaryota > Metazoa > Chordata > Mammalia > Rodentia > Cricetidae > Microtus > Microtus ochrogaster. The sequence continues at coordinate 12,835,771 of NC_022013.1, read as the reverse complement.
AAAGCAACCCAGTTGCTTTGGGATAGGTTCCCGAAAGCCAGCCTAAGCATTAGGGACAGCATCTGTTCCCTCTGCTAGTCCCACAAGTAGATCAAGCTATGCAACTGTCACACAGATGCAGAGGGCCTAGGTTGGTCCCATGCAGGCTCCCTGGCTGTCGGTCCCGACTCTGTGAGCTCCTATGGGCCCAGGTTAGCTGTTTCTGTGGGCTTTCTGGTGATGTCCTTGACCTCAGTGGCTTTGACAGTCCTTCCTCTCCTCTTCTGCAGGATTTCCAAAGCTCAGCCCAACGTTTGGCTGTGTGTGTCTGCACATGTTTCCATCAGGTACTAGATGAAGGCTTGGGGTAGTCACCCACTATAAGTATAGTAGAATATTGTTAGGCATCATTACATTGACTTTTTTTCCAATCATGTTTGATTCTATCCAAGGTCCAGGGGCCACCCAGTCCTGGGTACTGGCACTCCAGACAGTATCAGGAGTGGGCTTGTTCTTGTGGTATGGGTCTGAGGCTGGACCATTGATTGGTTGGCCACTCCCACAATCTTAGTGCCACTCTCAAGTCCCTGCCCCCCACCCCAGACTTCCCATAAGTAGGACAGACTCTAGGTCAAAGGTTATGTGGCTGGGGTGGAGTCCCAGTTCCTCCAATGGAGGTCCTGCCTCATCACAGGAAATGACCAGTACAGGCTATGCATCCACCACTGTTAGAAGTCTTCTCTGGGGTCATCCTTGTCGCTTCCAGGGAGTTTGCCTTACACCTGGCTTCTACCTAACCACAAAGTGCCCCCACTTCCAGTCATCTCCTTCAGTACTCTCCCCCTCCACTAACCCCCAAGCCCGGTCCCTCATGTTCCCATCTCCACGTCCCTCCAGTCCACCCACAAGATCTCTCCTATTTTTGCTGATTCTAATTTGTGCTACTCACACGCTAGCACATGGGTAGTACTCATGGGTATGGGGCCATCCACCACAGCACGGTTTGCCAAAGGGCCTCACCCCTAAAAGGAAACGTTTCCCCCCCCCAGAAGCAACCAACTGTCAATAGCTCTTTATAAGGGTTGGGGCTCAAGTCTCCTCCATGATAGAATGTTGCCAGCCTTCACAGCTGCTATGAGCTCATGAGCATCAGCTGCCAGGAGATGTGGCTTCCCTCTGCCCCTCCTGCTATTTAGTTTTCCCATCTTTCTGCCCCCGCTCATAATGGCCCCTGAGCCTTGGATGCGGGTATGCCACTCAAATGTCCCCTGAGCCTTGGATGAGAGCGTGCCACACAGATGCCCCCTGAGCCTTGGATGAGGGCATGAGGGTGTGCCACACAGATGTCCCCTGAGCCCTGGATGAGGGGGTGCCTGCCACACAGATGTCCCCTGAGCCCTGGATGAGGGGGTGCCTGCCACACAGATGACCCCTGAGCCCTGGATGAGTATGCTACACAGATGTCCCTCTTGCAGCTGAGCACTCACTGACACTTCTTTGCACTTTGACCACTTTTAGATTCTCCTTTTTACCTACTCTGATTGGAGAATTCATGAGAAACTGTAAACTTAGTCAAATTTTGCCTCTCTTTATAGCTTGTCAATATCTTCCCCCCCTCTTTCTCTGTGTGTGTGTGTTCCTTAACTACCTCATTTATTCCTGAAACCCCTAATAAATGAAATGCCATCAAAAGGAAAAATATTTCCATTGTTTTAACAGAAATTTTTCAATACTTACAAGTAGGAAAATTATATTCATTGAACCTTGGAAATAAGTTTCAAGTGATAAACAACTTGAAAGTAAGTCAATAAGCAGAGATTGACCACGAAATGCAGGCAGCGACAGGAGGAAGTGAAGTCAGGCATGGTGTGAGCAGTGGAGGAGGCTGTGAGTCTGCAGCCTGCAGAAGACGGCAGAGTTTGGTAGACGCATCTAGAAATATATTCCAAATAAAACAGAAAAGCAGGGCTAGCACAATACTAACAAGACTGATAATCTGAGTTCAATCCCACACCCCACATGGTAAAAGGAGAAAACTAACTCCCATAAATTGTTCTCTGACCCCCATATGCTCCATGACATGCATGTGCACATACATGTTCACACACACACACAGAGCCTAGGGCTGGAGTGATAGCTTAGTTGTTAAAGCCTTTGCCTTGCAAGCATAAGGACCTGAGTTTGATCCCCCAAATTCCTGTTTAAAAACAAAAAAGAAGCCAGGCAGTGGTGGCACACGCCTTTAATCCCAGCACTCGGGAGGCAGAGGCAGGCGGATCTCTCTGAGTTCGAGGCCAGCCTGGACTACAAGAGCTAGTTCCAGGACAGGAACCAAAAAAGCTACGGAGAAACCCTGTCTCGAAAAATCAAAAAAAAAAAAAACTAAAAACAAAAAAGAAAGAAAGCTGGGCATGGTGGCACACACTGTAATCCCAGCACTAAGGAAGCAAAAAGAAGTGGCCTCTCAGGCTCACTGGTTAGCGAGCCCAACACACTTACTGAGTTTCTGACCACAAAGAGACAATAAGAGATTCTATCTCACAAAATAAGGTAAATGGCTCCTAAGGAACAACACCCAAGGTTGTCTGGCCTCTGGCCTCTTCGTTGACACACACACATGCACACACACATGCACATCTTCACGCACACAAATGAACATATAAACATACACACATACAATCATACAAACCATCCTTGAGTCTTAGAACCTAGGAGCTCTTGCTGTGGGAGGTGCATCTATAAGAAGACTCTCAGGCTGAATGGAAGAGGAGGCTTTAAAACATAAGGAAATGGCACATGGACTCCGCAGAGACGCAGAGAATCTACCTTTTTGTCATCGCACATGGCATGAACATGCACACAGCAGTAGGTTCATTCATAACAGCACAGATTTAAATGTCTCCACATGGTATTCTCCGTGTCAACTGCTGTATTCCTGCCTGCAAGTGTGATGCCAAAATACCACTTGGTGTTATTTATGTGGTGGGTTTGAGGTGAAAAATCCATGCACTGGAGAAAGAGCTGTTAAGTGAAAAGCAGTATAATTTCCCAAGAGCCCCCGTGACAAACCCCATTAGCACCAGTGCTAACATGAGGTAAGCGGTCCTGTGCAGAGATGCTGCCTGGCCCCAGCCCGGGGCACTGGCCATGGGCTGCCACGACTCACTTTCCTAAGCTGCTGTTTAGATAACTCATCTCCATGTATCCTTTTCTATTACAAAGTGCTCAGAAGTTTGCTGGTTCCTAAGGACTGCTTAAGTAATAGGATATTGGACTAGGGAGATGGCTCAGTCCATTAAGAACTCGCCTTACAAGCATGAAGACCTGACTTCAATTCTCAGAACCCATTTAAAAAAAGAAAAAAGCAATAAAAAGCTCTGCAGGCTTAGGATGTTGTTCAGTATAGAAAACACTTACCAAACAAGCACAAGAGGATGAATTTGGACCCCTACAACCCATTTTAAAGCTGTGCACAATAGCAATAGTCTATGATCCCAGCACCCCAGCTATTAGATGGGAGGTGGACCCAGGAGAATCCCCAGAAACTCAGAAGTCAGCTAACACAGTATATGTAATGGTCTATACAACAAGAGAAACCGTGCAAGTAGAAGGTTATCTGAGGTTATCCCCTGACCCTGCAAGTGCAGCGTGGCATGCACATGTCTATACACACACACACACACACACACACACACACACACACCACACAAGCTTGGCATTGTGGAGAATGCATTTAAACCTAGCTCTGGGCATTAAGAGACAAATCTCCCTGGGACTCACTGGCCCACCAGTCTAGATTCCTGGGTGAGTTCCAGGCTAGTGAGAGACCCTGTCTCAAAAAGATAGATGGCATCTGAGTAAGACTCTCCTCTGACCTACACACACACATACCCACACACACACACACACACCACACACACGTACACACACACTACCATCACCACCACTCACACACCGTATACACACACACGGTACCATCACCACCACATACATACACATATATACACTCACATACACACGCACATACCACATGTACAGTTAGATGTTTTGCTCTACTTATATAACATGTCTCTCAGTAGAGAATTCACACACAGATTGAAACTCCAAAGACAGTAGATCCTAATGCGTGTCCCGGGCCGGCAGCACCAAGCTCTGAGACCATGTTAGGTACTCGGGCTTTGGGGGCTCTTTACATCCCACTGAGGCAGAAACCCATGTCCTATCAAGTCATCCAGGGAACCAGACAGGAAGTAGAGGCAGGGCAAGAAAAATAGGAGAATTCTGGGAAACAGGAAGCTCGCTCGGCAGTCCTGCCCAGATCATGGAAGAAGCAGGATATGACCTGCCCTGCTGAAAAAGATACTGAGCCATGTGACTAACATAGATAAGGATAATGGGTTAATATACATTATAAGAGCTAATACAAAGCCTGAGCTAATGGACCATTCTGTTTATAACTTATGGAGAACTCTGTGTGATTTTCTTTGGGACTTGCTGGCTATGGGAACTGGGCAGGACAGAAACCCCAACAAAGCAGACCCTTTATGTTACACGGTATTTTCAGTTTAATGCCAGGAGCTAGTTAATGTGACAAGAAATATCCTCACTTTGTAATAAATTCTAGAGCATTCAGAAAGTGAGGTGCTTTTATTTTAAAATCCTTCCAAACTGGGAAAATGAGTTAACATGCCTATTTGGCACAAAACAATTTTTTCTATATTCTTGGTTAAAACTCTGCATCTCCTTTACTCCCCACTGTCTGAGTATGTCAGTCTCCCCAGGATCTAGTACAGACCCTGCCACAGATTCCTGATTGTCTTGGTTCAGGACGCAGAACCTTATCTAATGTGTACCCCCGGGGCTTGAGATTCCCTCCCACTCCTGATATACGGGTTCAATCACACAGACGGCAACCTTTAACCTCAAGATAAGCTGCAGCACCCAGGCAGACAGGTACCAGCTGCTGGCTCAGGAAGACAGGGTCTCAGTTTTTCAGCTTAGCTGAGACTCTCAGATAAAGTCTAACTAAAGCACCTCAAACTAAAAATGGCTCATAACGATTCATTTCTTGTGCCTAATAATTCCTCCCCAAGTTTTCTCAGGTGAGAGAAAACATAAAAGACTTAAAAGAACCATTGAATTAAGCCAAACCCGCCCAGTCTGCCCCCACCCCATTGCATGCACAGTTCACTCAATGAGGGCATAAACCAAGCCATGTTCATCTCTGGATTTTAACAGCACAACACAAAACCTGACCCAGTCATAAGGATCCGAGTTAGGTTAAGATCCCCAGAACTCAGGTAAACACTGGACAGCTGTGGTGGCTTACCTCTAATCTTAGCCATGTTGGAGGTAGAGACGGAAATCGAGCCCTCAAGCCAGCTGGCTAGACAGACTATAATTATCATGCTCTGAGCCCAGTACATAGGGGAAAGAGGACTGGGAAAGACCCTGACATCAACCTCTGGCCCCCACACATATACACACTGATCTGACCCGTGCAAATATGCATGCACACCACACACATGTATGTGTCAAAAAAATGAAGGTTTGAAGCAATGAGACTATGAGTTTGAAGCTGTGCTCACTAGTAACCTGTCGATGAACTTGTCCAGACACAGCCCACTGACCACTGCTTCCAGATCACTCTCCAAGGAAATCTCAGTGGCGCTAAATGAAACATATGGCTCCCTGTAATAATATGACATTGTGTAGACATAACCTAAATTCAAAAGCCTCTTAAAATAGCAACCTTGGTTCCATCTGTCTCTTAAGAAAGAAAAACTCATAATTGCTTGTAATCGTATTCATTTACCATTTTCTCAACTGTTTAACAGCTGGTAGCGGGTGGAGGACAGAAGGGCAGGAGGAGACACGGAAAATTAATAAAAGTCATTCTCCTGCCTTGATTTTAAATGTTATCGGTGCTTAAAATGTCAAAACCATGTCCCACATTCCTCTAACGCCTAGCCTGTAACATGTCTAACTGAATCCAGCCCTTCCCCCAGCACCCTGTGTTCACCGAGAGTGAGCGAAGGAAATCTGACTTCCTTCTGAATGACTTGCTGAAGGTTTGACAAGGGGAGAATCTCTGGCGGAGCATTCAGCTGCTGGAGGACAATTGGTGACAAGTATTCACATCTTCACAATCGAGCTTTTCAAGCTGAGAGTCAAACCATCAGGAAACTACCCATAACACATCTGTTTCTGGAGACACATGGCAGCCACTGAAGATGTGTACACCATAGACCTGGTACATCTTTAAAGGAGAAGGCTCTCAGTGGGTACATCTGTGGATGCCCACAGGGCACAACTCAACTTTATTGAGGTATATCTGACCCTGGCTACCACTGTTCCTCAGACATGGGTATTTGAATGCAGCATTCAGAATACCTGTGATACTATACCTAGGTGGTACTAGGACAGCCCTCAGCCAATCCTTAGCTGGTTCTGAAACAAGGGAAGCTGTTTGCCCAGCTGCCCACCTCCATCTTGAACACAGTGAGGCAGACTCTCTGTTTCTAGCCAGCTCCAGTTCCCCACAGCCATCCTTGAAGAGACTGCTAGACCCCAATTTTACAAGAACAATACAAATATTTGCTGGGGGCAGGCTCGGTAGGCAAAATGTATGCTGTACAAACATGAGGACCTGAGCTGGATCCCTCGGGACCAATTTTCAAAAATTCAGGCTCAGATGCACAAAGTGAAATGCTAGAACTCAGGAGGCAGAGACAGAACAGTCTCTGAGGGCTCTCTGGCCACCCAGCCTCGCCAGATCAGTGAGCTCCACACACAGACAGGAACCCTATCTCAAAACCAGCAAATAAAGACTGACTGAGGAAGACAGCTGACATCAACATCAGGCCTCTATACAGACATAAGCATATGTACATACACACCTGCACACACACGCCTGTACACACATATACATGTACACACCTATACACACACATACCTGTACATCCACACATACACATCTGTACACACACCTGTATACACATACATATATATACACCTGTACACACACGCCTGTACACACACATATACACACATCAACACACACATACACATTTGTACACACACATTTGTCAGAAATGACTGAATATACCATCTAGGTTGAGAGTAGGCTGAAGGTTAATTCTTTGAGAAGGTTAGTTTCCCCACGATGGTAAAGGATGTATAGAGAATTATAAAAATAAGTAAATGGTTTATAAAAAAATTAAACAAAGTCTTTAAAGAGACAAGAGTATAAACAGTCATAAAATGTATGTAAATGTATGTAAAGATGGATTATACACAGAGAGTCGGGATTTTGTATGTTATTGTGTTTTCTTTGAATATTTTGACTGCAGAGAGACATTTGATTCTGGGGACTGCTAAGCTAAGCCAACATATATATTTTAAAGGTTTCTTGAATTCAAAATATGGGCCTAAAGATATGCTGCTTTGGGAAAGAGGTTCTTCTTTTGTTTCCACAGAGGATGAGAACCTGTGGATTCATTCCAGGCTAATATGGTTTGATGGACCAAGAGACCTTGAAAGGTTGCCATGAACACCCTCAAAAAAATTACTTTGCTCAACTGCTGAATGAGATGAACATAGCACACAGGATACACCATGCAAGACCTCATTAATAGTGCCCCCCAATCAGCAGGAAGTAATCTAGAGAACTATGCCCAAATTCCCAAATACTGTTCTTTACATTTAAAGGGGAATGTGCTATAGAGATTTTCATTGGTATGAATCTTGGCTTATTGATGCAAATTTAAGGTCAATTTTGTTAATTTATATATATATATATATATGTGTGTGTGTGTGTGTGTGTGTGTGTGTGTGTGTGTGTGTGTGCTCTTGATTAAGGTATTGTGTTTGTGCAGCTCATTAAAAATATAATGTATAATTAAGAAATATAGGTTAATAAATAATTATTTATAATAATCAAGCTTGTAGTCATGTTAGTTAGTTTTTTCTAGATGTACAGAAATATATTTCAAATGGATAGGGATTCTTCAAATCTTTCAAAGACCTTCAGAATATGGCATTTAAAACGTTTTAAGAACTTAGGACTTTTTATGACAGTGAGACACATTTGCTCCTGGCAGCACCAATATACTTCAAGAGGAAGATGGGCATTGAAGAGGCTCCTCATGGAGTTGGTTGGCAATTTGGGAAAGAAACTGCTCTTGCCTAGGATGCTTGATGAAATGGACATGCAGGAACCACAGAGAAATGACTGCTGAACTTGCCTAAAGGTGAGACGATCCTTCAGGGTTCCTCCTTCATGAAATAGTCTGCCAGACATTCTGCAGAACACAGAAGAAAGTTACTGACAAACTGCCAATATAGGGAGAACTGTCTTTGAAATTTCCTGCTTCATGGAAAAGTCTGCTGGATACTATGGGCCTGTAGGTTGAAGATGGATGCCCCAATGGTACAGAAGAACTTTGGGTATTTACCTAGGCAGCGAGATACCTCTATCATTTCTAGAGTTTGAAAGTTGTTTACAATGAACTTGTTGTTTACTTAGGCAATATTATATCCTTCTGGAGTCTTTGATGGAGTTGAAGAATTTATAGTTATAGTTAAAAGATAAAGTAGATATAAATATTGTAACTGTAATTTTGTTTGATATCTGTTTTGTTATATGTAATTTTACTACGTTAAAGTTAAAACCCTCCCTTTTTAATTAAACAGAAAAGGGGAGGTGATGTGGGATTCCCCTCTGTATGTTGTAAACCCAGTTACCCAGAATACACTCCATCTACTCTGTTGTCATAGCCATTCCATATCACTCACTCAGATCTTATTTCTTACCCAAAATTCATTTACTCATTTTGCACTCTGTGCTTAGAGCTGAGTCCAGGCTCTTTCCCTACTGTAGTGGTAGCCCTGAATAAAGGCCTCTTCCTCCCTCCACCCTGCCCCGCCGTGTGTGTGTGTGTGTCTGTGTGTGTCTGTGTGTGTGTCTGTGTGTGTGTCTGTGTCTGTGTGTCTGTCTGTCTGTCTGTTTCTGTGTATGCAGATGAGTATGGATGCATGTGGAGGTCAGAGAAACACTCAGGTGTCATTCTGAAGGTGGAAACTATATTTTTATATTTTTATTGAAAACAATTTTTTCATACAGTACATTCTGAGTACGGCTTCCTTTCCCTCATCTCCTCTCAGATTCTCTCCACTGCCTTCTCTTCCCCTTTCAATTCCATGCCTTTTTTCTAAAAAGAATAAAGCAAAATGATCAAACTAATAACAAACAAAAAAGGAAAAGAAACAAAGAAGGAACATACACAAACACACACTCAAACACACAAGGGATAAAAATGTAAAAACACAAAACTAGAATCCATATAATATATAAGCAAAAGACCAGTAAGGGTTTTTTTAAAAAAAAAATCACAAATAATGTAAAATGAGACAAAAATTTAAAAAATCCAAAAATTCCTTTGTGATCATTTTGTGGTGACCATCTACTGCTGGGCGTGGGACTTGTTTGCTCTTAAATATGTTGACTATGCCCAGTGGGACTCCCTGGGGGACACTAACTTTTCCTTTGTGTATGTTTATCCTCTAGAGATAGCTTCCTGGTTTAGAGGGGGAACTCATATCTACTTTGCCAACTAATGCAAGAACCTTGTCTGATTTGGACCTATGCAGGTTTTATGCAGGCTGCCACAGTCTCTGTGAGTGCCTATGTTCCAGTCATTTTATAGCTGGAAGACACAGTTCCCATCCCCTTTGGCTCTTACAATCTTAAAATTTCCTTATCTATATAATTCCCTGAGCCCTAATAAGGGATCTGATGAAGAAATATACTTAGGACATTCCATTAGTCTCTCACTCACCACACATTGCCCAGTTCTGGATCTCTGTATTAGTTCCCATCTTCTGTAGGAGTGAGCCTCACTCATCTATAGATACAGCAGAAAGTCATTGGGAGTCAGTTTATTGTACATTCCTCTACAGGAAGTGTTGTAATTAGAGCGGCGGGGCTGCGTCCCTGGCACCCGGCCACCCACATGGCTAGCTTAGCTTATGCCCCGAAATAATTACACGGAAACTGTATTCTTTTAAACACTGCCTGGTCCCATTAGTTCCAGCC
>NC_022013.1:12824691-12825565 GCF_000317375.1 Microtus ochrogaster | reverse complement strand
CTGACTCAGCTTCTTTCTCCCAGCCTTCTGTTCTGTTTACTCCACCCACCTAAGGGTTGGTCTATCAAGGGGCCTAGGCAGTTTCTTTATTCCTTAACCAATGAAATCAACAGATTGATATATGACACTCCCACATCAAGGAAGAATAATGTTTGGATTTCCCTAGGTCTTTGTATATTTAGTCTCAATTCTTGACCACCTGAGAAGTGTCAGGCGTGGTTTCATCTCATGGAGTGGACCTTAAGTCCATGTAGGAAATCATGTAGTAATTGGTTGCTCCCTTACCATTTGTACCATTATTGTACCAGCGTATCATTCAGCCAGGTCATCATGTTAGATCAAAGGTTTGTATCTGGGTTGGTGGATGATCAGCTTTTTAGACAAGGTCTCTCCCTGCCATGGAACTAACCAAGTAGACTAAGCGGGCAGTCTTTGCAGTCCCAGGGACAACCTCTGCCTCCCCAGCAGTGGAATGACAAGCCTATGCCACCACACCCAACTTTTTCGCGTGGGTTTTGGAGAATTAACTCAATGTTTTATAGAGAGTCATCTCCCTAGCCCTACTTGTGCTTTACAAATGTTAAAGATTTTTTAACACTATCTTCCCTCTTCTCCTCTACATTTTGTCCAACTCGGGACAATGAGATTGTTCCTGATTGTTTGATGGGACAAGTACCTTATGGGTGAGCAGATCAGCTAAGAATTGACTTTTCTCTACTGCTGTGACCTTTCCTCTCTGTGATCATGAAATATCCCACCAAGTTCTAGCACATCCATAGCATGTCTCCAGCCACACACCAGCCCACATCCATAGCATGTCTCCGGCCACACACCAACCCACATCCATGTCTCCAGCCACATACCAACCCACATC
>NC_022013.1:12811229-12816229 GCF_000317375.1 Microtus ochrogaster | reverse complement strand
ATACCTGTGCACAGGTGTGTGCAAAGGTATCCATAGTCCAGGAGGAGTCTGGGAGTTGTAGTTTCCAAAGGAACAACACAGCCTACATTTCCTCTACTAAGGTTGAGTTCTACATGTAATCTTTAGGGTCTCTCTCTGCCAGTAGCACCTGGCCTCCTGCCCACACCTGAAGACCTAGCTAGGTCACCACTAAGGCTGAAAATCTGCTCTGGCAGAGGGTACCAGGGACACTGTTGTCATGTGTGTGTATAGGGAAGTGTGTGTGTGTGTGCATGCAGAAGTCAGAAGTTAACACCTTACATTTGGAGGCAGAGTCTCGTCCTGAACCTGACGCCTGTGAACTCAGTTGGCCAGAGAGCCCTGGGCCGCTCTAGCTCCGCCTCCCGAGTGCTGAAATTACAGATGTAAGACACCTTGCCAGCTTTTTTACACGAGTGTTGCAGATGGTACACAAGTCTTCATGTTTGTGCAACAATCCCCAGTGACAGTGTCTGAACCTAGATAGGAACCACACAATTGTTCTTTATAACTTCTTAGCCGTGGGAGCCGAATCCTTACATAGATCTTAAAAGTGTGAAATTCAAACTCAGTCTCCTCATCTGTGAAATGGGGACGATATCACTGAGAGCCGAGCTCAGTCACACAACACGTTAAGCTGTGCTCTGCAAGCACCAACAGTAATCCTACAAAGAAAGCCTCAGATGGAACAGTCCTTGGTCCTCACTGAGCAGCATGGCCTGAGACCTCCCATCTTGTGCACAGCCCACACTGTCAGGCAGCTCATCACAGAGCTGGAGGAACAAGCTGTGGATCTGTCTCTGTCCCTGGAAAATGAGAGCAACCAGGCCCCAGGATAACCAGCCTGTGCTACCCCCAGCAGCTACTCATCTCTTCGTTACCTGAGATCCACGTAAGATTGAGAGAACAAAAGTTAGAGACAAGGGGGATGGGATGAAGGCTCAGCAAGTAAAGCACTTGTCATTTAAACGTGAGGACCTGAGTTTTAATCCCCAGCACCCATGTGAAGAAGGGAGTGGGAAGGAAGTGGAGGAGAAAAAGGCAGAAATTCTAAACTCTCAGCATTCAGGAGGCAGAGACAGGCCAATCCCTAGGTCTCATGGGCCAGCCTAATCAAATCGGTGAGCTCCAGTTCAATGAGAGAGTCTGTTGCAAAAAACAATATTGTTGGGAAGCAATTAAAGAAGATCGTCAATGTCGTCTTCTGTCCTCCGCACGCGCATTCACATGCACAGACATGAGCACGCATATGCGGAATCTGCGTGCTTCGGAGGCTGAAACACACAATCTGAAACACTCATCCTCCTTTTCACAGCTCAGTCATTACAAAATCTCCATGAAATTGACTTTAGATTCTTATTGCCTTGGCGCTTATCTGATTTGAATTTCCATACAGAACAGAAGAAAACGTGTAGAGAAAATATAAATTTTTATTTGCAAAAAGGAACCTGACAGCTACCATCCCGTTCAAAAAAGTCTGTGCAGAGGGGCATCACTGGTTTCCATATTTCTATTCTCCGGTTTTAGATAACTCCCCAGCCTGCACCTGAGGCCCCACCTCTGTTGATGTGCTTTTTGCATAAATCATCTGTCAGTTTTCTGCAACATTAGTGTGACTTGGTCATCTCTCCAGCTTCCAGCATCAAAGCAAGGGGATAGGAGACACAAAACGCACAACGGTGAAAGGCGGAAGCATGGACAGGTCCACAGCATTGGGGAACTGCTCTGTAGATCGCACACTGCCTCAACCCAACCGTCCGGCCGTCCAGCTCTCACGGCTTGCTGTGCAGAATCTCCCTGTTACATCTGCTGCTCTATCAATTTGTCCTTAGCCCCCCATTCTCCAGCTCTGCCTCCCACTGTGCCCACCCATCACCTCTTGCTGGGTATCCTTACCCTTATTATCTACCATTCATTGGACACCTTCTAGTCAAATACATTCACAGTTCTTGCCTTAGCCACCCCTAAAACTTCCCATTTTCCTTGGAATCCAAGTCTCTCCCTACCTACCCACCCACCCCTGTATGTGTGTGTGTGTGTGTGTGTGTGTGTGTGTGTGTGTGTGTGTGTGTGTGTACATGTTCAGCAGACATACATACACATGTGTACATGTACATGTGGAAGGCAGAACACAGCCTTAGGCTTTTTTCCTCAGGAGCCATCCACCTTGTGTTTTGCGGCAGGGTCTCTCATCTTCTTGGTCCTCAACAGGTAGAATAGGCTTGCTGACCAGAAAGCCTCAGGAACCCTGTCTCTGCCTCTTCAGTTCTGGGATTACAAGTATGCATCACCATGTGAAGCTTTACTTCTAAAATGTGGTTCAGAGAATCAAACGTAGGTCTTTCTCCTTACAAGTCAAGCACCTTACAAAGTGACCTATCTCCCCAACTTCCATACTGGCTTAAAAAGCTGCCCATGGAGACCAGAGGACAATGGAGACGTGACCAGAGTTGGTTCTGTCCTACCATATGAGTACCAGGGGTCAAACTGAGGTTGCCAGGCTTGGCAGCAAAGTGCCTTTACCCCTGGGCCATCTTCCATCTTCCTGTCCCCCATACTCGCTTTTACAGCAGACCTATTTTCAAGCAAACTCATTAATCCATTAATTGAATGAACAGATTAATCCATTCATGGGGGAAAAGCCCTAATTATCTCTTTAAGTTCCTAATAGCCATTCTGTGCGTTAAACTTTAAGATGGAAAAGATGAGTTTGGTAGGAGAGAAACCACATTAAAGCCATAGTAGGTCTTGGGTAGATGGAGGGCTACTGCTCAGACACTCTCTTCAGTGAGCACTTGTGAGTCCAGCCAGTGGGAAACTATAAACAGAGCAACCAGTCCTCAGCCCTCCAGGGTCCCTCCCTGCCTAAGGCCATAGCCTTTTCAGGGTGGCCCACCTCCAGCATCTGATCCAGGCCTAGAGACCTCACTGCCTTCCTCAGTACACCCCGGAGGGTCCATTGTAGCCCAGTATGGCCCTTGGTGCTGAGCTACCTTGTGGACTTGCATCCTCAAAGTTCATCTCTCCCTGCCCTCCTAAACTGTGTAAAAAGAAGGAAGTGAGCTGAGGACAGGCATTCATCTCTCCATGCTTCTTGGCAGTGGAGGCAATGTGGCCAAGTGCCTCACACTCCTGCCGCCATGCCGTCCCCACCATGATAGACTGCACCCTAAACTGTGAGCCAAATAAGCCCTTTTGTAAGTGGTTTCCGTCAGGATCTTGTCACAGCAGCAAGAAAGGAGCTAATACTCTCCACTTTGCCAGGACCGTGTTCATCGCCACTCCTCTGCAGCCCTGTTTCTTCCAAGAGCACCCAGCACTCAGCATTTACCACACACTGAAGAGCCACGTGCACCCGTCTGAAAAAGGGCAGCTCTATCCCATATTCCTGTCCCATATACATTATCTTCTCCTGACCGGAACACTTGTTGACCTCCTCTGATAATAAAATGTCACCGCAGTTAAGGCTCCTAAAGGCTTGATTATATGTAAAGATTGCTGGTTCTTAGAGAAGAGACTTTGTCAATAACACCAAGGGTATTGGAAAGGGGGAAGGATCCATTTCAAACCCAGATCTGGGTTTCTTTTTTTTTTTTTTAATTCATCTACTTATTTGTTTACCAACCCTTTCTTTTCTGAGAAAAAGCAGACAGCAGGGGAGCTTCAGTTTTGGGTTCTATTTTGTTAGTTGGCTATTCCTTGACATTTCCAAAAGGCTTTCAGGGTAACTGATATTTTTATTCTAAAGGCATTTCCATCTACTCCAGCCCACTGGCTCAGGCTTAGCTAATTAAGCTCACAAAATGAGGAAGTATATAAAAGTTCATTGCAGACGTGTGGGCCGATGTGATTCTGCATGTTAAATGAGCCTGCAGCCCCACGGGAGGCTAAGGGCAGACCACCAAAGCACATGCCCAGCATATCCCTGGGCGGCAGGTGAGCGGCTGCTGTGTTGTAGAATTCACGGGCCAAAGCTCCTGTCATTCGGAACATGATACCTCATGGCTTGCTTTTCCTGTGTGAGATATCACCCTCTACAGTGTGTGTGTGTGTGTGTGGAGGGGTGATTGTGAGTGGGGGTGTACAAGAGTGTAGATAAGCATGCACATGTGTGTGCTTGCACGTGGAATCCAGACATTAACCTCAAGTATCATTTCTCAGAGTTGTCCACCTTGTTTACTAAGACAGATTCTCTCCTGGGTCATGGAGCTCACCAAATCAGGCTGGCCAGGGAGGTTCAGGGATCAGGCCAGCTCTGCCTGCCCAGTACTAGGATTGCAAGCACATGTCACCGTGACCTGATTTTGCATGGGTAACAGGAATCGAACCCAGGTCCTAATGCTCGAATAACAAGCGTTTCCACTGGCTGAGCTAACAACATGCCAAGCAAATGGCTGGAGGGGTCTCAACAACCCTGATTTTGCAGCGTTTGTATTTAAATCAGCATTCTCAGGTTGCTGAGAAGACTGCGCGTCAGGAGGACCATCCATTTTATGAAATAAACGTGTGTTATGCTAAACAACAAGGGTTACCACCACGTGCTGTTGAATGCTATTTCTTCTCAATAGGGGTTTCAAAGGAGAGGTTGTATCATGTGGTCCAGAGGAAGAAGCCAGCTCTGTAAGGTGAAAACCTGAGGTCGCAGAGCAAATGAGTAACAGACTGGAACTTGTCTGTCCGTGACTCTAGTGAAGATTCTGGCTTCCAAGGGAGACAAAAATGGGGACTGTGCCTGTCTGGGCTAAACCAGCACCTGCCTATGAGGTAGGGAGGGCCATGATAGTGTTTCATTATTTGTTCTATGGTTGAAGTTCTGCTACTACTGGCAATGTGGACAATATCAGCTTTTCTTGCCTTTACTGAAAGGAGTGGGGTTTTTGTTTTGTCATTCTCCCTTGTGGACCTCTGCACACGGTAGGCTCACTCTCCCTGTGGACCTCTGCACATAGTAGGCTCACTCTCCCTTGTGGACCTCTGCACAC
>NC_022013.1:12782136-12810214 GCF_000317375.1 Microtus ochrogaster | reverse complement strand
TCACTCTCCCTGTGGACCTCTGCACACGGTAGGCTCACTCTCTCTGTGCAGTGTTCTCCTTTCTCCCGCCTCTCCTCCTTGGCTAGTGATTATCCACTTTACACTTCAGATTATTGAATGAACCCTCCTTTCTCACAGGAAGTGTGTTCTGGCTCCAGTCCATCTTTGATTGGCTCCATCTCAGCTGCTCATCAACTATGACGCATTTACAGAACTCACCAAGGTTGTGATTTTACGTTTCCTTATGTGAATATTTAATTCACGTTTGTTTCTCCCATCTGCATCCTAAACTCACTTGGGAAAGTGTTTTCCCATTTGCCATTTACTTGTGTTTCTTTCTCCCTTCTGTTCCCGGAACCTAACACGCAGTGTAGGGCACATCACAGATGCTCAATCAATATCTCTGAGTGACTGTAGAGATGTTTTCTCCCATGAAGTTTTCAAGTATCAGAAAGATGCAGAAAGACTCTATTATTCTCGTTTCTGGACAGCAAGAAAAACTTCTGTGTGATTTCTCCTGGGAGACATGAACGAATGTTTACTTACTCTAGGCAGGGCAGCAACAATTGACCAAAAGGAAAACAAAATCTAGAGCTCACTAAGCAAACCCATGAGTTTACTTGGAATACCATAATCATTCCCAGTAAGGGATTACGTATAGGATTGTGGGCTACTCAAGGCACTGCATGACTGAAAAACCTATTATAGCATTGGTGACAGCTCATGAAAGCTGTTTCCCTGGAGCTCCTTGCTCCTTTTGGGCAACTCAGTCAATCAAAGAGACTCTTCTTCCCAGAAGTTGTTACTGCTATAACCCTGCACAGGAGCCTTTTGAATCTTGTAAGTTTCAAGAGCTTCCTGAGAGTTCTGAGTTGTTTGCTCTTGAATCTTAGAAAGTCTTCTCTTCCCTTCAGGAGGGGATGTTTCCACCGGGAGGTGATAGCTACCCAATAGATACAAGCTTGCATTGTACCAATGAGGGTGAATTTATCACAGTGTAGATGTGCACAAACACGTTAGTGAAAATAGTGTTTGCAGCACTGTTTGAAATAGTAAAAGCCAAGATGCAATACACACTTTATTCATCAGAGAATACGGTAGAAAAATCATTGTCCGTTCGCACAGCGCAAGGTCAGCGGTCATTGTAGAGAACATTGCTGGGTTTTATGCAGATTCAGTAAGAACCTCACAGTAGAATGCCTAGTGGAAAAGCAAGTCGCAGAAGGATCTTCAGAGCGATTTGGGGCAAGGGACATAGGATCAATCCCAGGGTCTTTCACATGCTCAGCACGGGCCTTTCCCTCCAGCCACTCATTTGTGATTGTCTTCATGAACTGACACAGAGTCTTTCATTTGCGTAAGGAGTTTCTTGACATATAAACAGCAAGTGTGTAATCACAGAAACCTCAGGAGCGATTGGCTGGAGAAGAAACTGTGTGTTTTTCACCATGTATCCTTCTGAAAGTTTTAGATTCTAGCATAATTGTGAAATACATTTTTGTGTAGCACAAGCTAGTTATTTCCAAAACTCAGTTGTATAAAATGCATCCCCAAATAAGTTCATTAGCACAGAAGTGGAGAGCCCCATTATTTCTAATTACCTTTCCTTCCCAATTATCTTGAAGATCAGCAATTCTTGTTTGGAAATCCAGCCCACATGTTCTTTGCCCATTCTCGGCATCATCAGTGAGTTTTTAGTAAAGGGGTTTCTGTTTAAAGGGGTGTTTCTGGGACTGGGAAGACAGTTTAGTAAATTGCTTATCATACAAGAATGAGGCTCTGAGTTCAGTTCCCTGAATCCACTTGAAAAAGCTAGGCATTGGGCTGCTGAGATAACTCAGTAAGAGCACTAAGTGGTCTTACAGAGGGCTAGAGTTCAGTTCCTAACACCTATACAGCGGCTCACAACCACCTGTTAATCTAGCTCTAGGGGATCTGACATCCTATTTAGGTTTCTGTGAGTGTGGCCACACATATAATACACATAAACACAAGTATATACACACATAAATAAACTAGCAAATAAATTATTAAGCTAAACATTGTGGTACATACTTATCGTCTAAACACTGGGGAAACAGAGACAAGCATACCCCTAGGGCTCACTGACCAGCTACCCTAGCCATGTCAGCAAAGTCCAGCCCACCAAGAGACCCCATCACAAAAACCAAAGTGATCTTACACACACACTGACATGCACACATACAGAGAAGGGTTGAGATGCTCTCATAAAGCAAAGGTCCTGTAAAATCAGGTGAGTACACCAATTACCCAGGGAAGTAAATAGCACTGATCCATTCCCACACCCCAAGACTGGCCCACATACAGTCAACAGGTAAGTCCCTCCCACGAGCTTGCGTCTCCAGAAGACAGCGCGTGTTCCACGTCTGAATGGAGCCAATGATTCCTTACGCCTCTTCTCAGTGAGTCAAATGAATTCCCAGGTTGAGTTGCCAAAAACTAGTTACTCCAGAAATAAATACAGACCCAAGGTATGACAAATCTCCCCTCCATAGCCATATGGAGTATACCCATACGGTGTTTGGGAGGAGAAAGGAATTATGTAACAGCACACCATGGCATAGTAGAACTTGATTCTGTGACTCCATAAATAATACACACACCCCAGGTGCTGCCATAAGTTAGCTGTGACAGAGATTCACTTCCTCCAGCTCTGTGGCTGTCTACCATCTGCTCTACCAACAGCAGATAGGAGGACAGATGCCGCCAAGATCCTCCTTCCCCGTACCCTTCCTGTGTGCTTTCCGCATTGTGTATGCTGCTGAGACAATGGTATGGCCATTCTTCATTAGAATCTCTCCAGAAGCGGGTTTCAGCCTCTCCTCCCCTCTGCATTCAGCCGTGATACCTTTGTGGGTGCTTCCATGAATCTTCGAAGCAGCGGCAGTGAACAGATTTATAGCCCTAGGTCAAGCAAGGCCTTACTAGCCGCTCAGAACCACACCTTGACTCCAAATAGGAGGTGATGGTGTGAACATGGAGAGGCTGCATAGAGAGGCACCTAGTCCTCAGGCTGGAAGACCTCACCTGCAGCAGGGCCTGCAGTGAACTGTCACATAGCAATTTCCTCTGAAGCTCAGTAAAATGTAGAAAGCACTAAGGAAAGGCTTGTTAAGACTCAAGAAATAAGGGAAAGGGGAGAGGAGACTCAAAAAATAAGTAACTTAGAAAGCAAACAACTCAGAAGTCTCAGGAAGTCTCTGAAACTGACCCGATGCACTAGACCCCTCCCAACTTAAACAAACAGTAAAGACAGCTATGGAGACAGACCAGCGAAGCTGCCTTGAAAGAGGCAGTGGAGCCACCTAGAAGGATCTCTGGCCTGTTGAGTCATGCAGAGAGCTCCAGGTTTCCCACTTCATGAGCCATCACTCGGCCTAGGCCAAGCTCTCAGTGACTCTGCGGCTTCTGAGTCATTCCTGCTCCATAAGTAACACTCACCCACACTCTAGCAAGTAACGCCGATAAATTAATTGGTTTCCCAGGTTGGATTTGGTGGAATCTTCACCATGGTTCCCTGTCTGACATTAGTGGAATGCTTGTCCATGTCTTCATAACAAACACATAGCAGAAGCCTGGCTGGCCAGTGGCTCTTCCTCCAACTGACTTGTGTTTTCACACTGTCCCGGCAGGTGGTAGGTGGATGGGACCCCTCCCACCCCCTCCTACTCCCTCCCACCCCCTCCCACTCCCTCCACCCAACCCTGGCAGAGCTTGTATGTGCACCCTAACAGCTCCCATGGTCCTCTTCTCCCCATAATCTCTGGCCACTCCCTTTTGGAAAGCACTGTTCCAGAGCTACACACTTGTTTGACAAAGCTTCTCACGCTGGAAGAAAGAGGAAACGGTTCATGTTCTAACGGTGGAAACTTTGCTTTGCTTTTCCTTCAGTTAGTTCGTTCTCTGACCAGCGTGTTATCACCCAAATATATTTCCCCTTGTCCTAAGGAAAAATATGTACTTTACACACACAAATAAATAAAAGTTAAATTAGCCCAATCATCAGGTAAGTTTGGAAAACTCTGCTAATGTAGTTGACCTCTAGTATTCTTTCAAAGTGCACTTTAAAATAAAAAAGACTTATTGTATTATTTATTAGTGTGTATTTTATGTTGCTTATAATGACAATATCACCACTAAAAATATTCTCTGCAGCTGCAGAGATTCATCAGCCCATACCGTTCCTTGCCACACAAGCATACCCGCTTGAGTTCACTTCCCAGTAGGTAGGTAAAGAAGTCTGGTGTGGTGGTATACACTGTTAATCCCAGTGCTGGGGAGGTGGAGACAGGGGGATTCCCCAGGGCTGGCTAGCCAGCTAGCCTTCACTTACTTAGAGAGATCAGGCCAATAAAAACCCTATCTCAGAAAACAAGGAACTCTTCTTCTTGCTGAGGAAGAGCCCCTGCGTTGGCCTCTACACAGAAGCACATCCACGTGAACACATGTGGACACAAACACACAAAATCTCCTCTGAGCGACTGCAACTGAAGAGTGGGACATCCACCTAAAGAGCCCCTGAAAATATAGAACACAAAATGATGCCAGTAAGGCTATCTGCCTATTTCATTATCTCAGAAATGTGGGCCCAGTTATTAACAACACACAAGAGAGAAACATCCCCCCCCCCAAAAAAAAAAACTGAGTCAAATCTTGCTACTAACAGCCCTGCAACATGCGGTCAGGTAAATGCCCTGAGATTCTGTTTTCTTACCTAATCCCCTGGAGAGAGGTGAAAAAGACCACTGTGGTTCTAGTGTGGTCTGTCTCTTAAGGGTTCCTATGCTGGATCTGATCCCATGTGGAGACACTGGGAGGCTACAGAGCTTTATATACACTGCTGAATGGAAGGTGCTCGGGACACTGCAAGATCTACCCTCCCAAGGGAGCAAAGCAGCAGCCATGGGATGAGGGAGATGTCTGAGGTGTGAGCTGTCACAAACACAGCTTCGGACTGCTCTCTGCCCCGTTTGATGGTGTGTTCTCTCTGACCATATGCACACACCACTCTGCCAGGCACCGTGAGCTCATCGGAGCCAAGATGATTGTGGAATATGAGTTTAAGATGTGTTACATTCCTTTAGGCTGCGAAATATTTGTTTAATGATGCGAACATTGTTTTATGTTGCATTTGTTTAACTCCGTAAAGCTGTGTGACTTTGCCGGTCTAAAACACCTACTAAAGAGCTGAATGCAGATAGTGAGGCAGAAGAGGGATAGGCGGGGCTTCCAGGCAGACAGCATAAATAGAAGGAGAAATCCAGATTAAAGAGAAGGGTGAGGAGTGAGAAAAAGAGGAGGATGCCAGGGCCAGCCACACAGCTAGCCACGGAGTAAGAAGGAAAGAAAGATATATAGCCTAAAGAAAGTGGAAAGACTAGCAGCAGAACATAGTTAAAGAGTAGCAGGATAATTTAAGTTAGCAAAGCTAACTGGAAATAAGCCCGGCATTTATAAGTAAAATTAAGTCTCTGTGCATTTATTTAAGAGCTGGGTGGTGGACCCCCCAAAGAGTTAAAAAAATAAAATAAAACTACAAATACTGACACTGTACTTTTGACTCTCAAAAAGCAGTGAGCTAAATAACTCACCCCCACACCCAAAAACAAAACAAAACTAAAAACAGTTAACCTACCTAGGGTATTTCCTCATAGTAATAAACATCCGGACCAGTACCAAAACCTACTTTGCTGATATGTGCTAATGAATCCAAAACATTGCTTATGTTTATCCAGCTGTTAAAGACAGAGGCTGGGCCTTAGCAGCCCTAAAATGTCCTGGAAGCCCTAACAGGCCAATTAAATAGGCAAGGAAGGGTGGAAAACAGAGAAAGGAGATTTATTCCATGTGGTCCCACAGGGAAGGGAAGCAACTAAGAGTCTAATGCTCCCCGAGTCGCACCATGGAGAGAACGAGGCATAATTGGGCAGTCCTGGTCAAGGCCTGGTCCTGCCCATCACTGACCCATCATTAGCTCAGCTCCTGTCTCTCCTGCAAGGCGCTCTGGCAGGTTGTCAAGAACTATTTGAAATCTCTTCCTGGGAGACAAGATCCCCCTCCGGCTGGTACTAGGCCTTCAGCTTTTGGCTTCCTTCAGTTTGATTCCTGGAAAAATGCCAGTTTCTTGGGGTCCCCTCTCTCAAAAGTGTGATAACTAAAGCGAGAAGCACAAATGTCTCCCCTTAGAATATCTTTGCTCTTGCCAGGATAGTCACAGAATGTGACCTGAAAAATCATTTGGAATTCATAAGAAAGAGAAAAGTGTAGGGCCCGTGTCACTGACAACCATGGGCTGCAGAGCTGCCCTAAGCCCTGTGCTCCCCAGGGAATGGGGTCAGCCCAATTGGCATTGCAGGAAGTCACACCTGCCTCTCTCCCTCCTGCAGCTCAGAAGCTAAATCCTGCAGGAGCCAGTGAAAGACCCTGGAAAGAAGCCCGTTGGAGACATCTGCCAGCATCCTTAGTGTGCCCCTCAGAGCACCCCCACCAAGAGGATGGTAAACAAGCAGCCACCCAGGAGGCCTAGGCTAAACTTCCCTTGAGTCACAGATAGGTTTAAAGAGCAGAGAACTTCCCCCTCAGCACCCCAACTCCGTACCCTACCCCATCCCACCCTGACAACCATGGGTTTCAGCTGTGGTTTCCTACAAGGGAAAGCCGGTAGAATCCAGAGCACGCTGCTGCTCAGTCCACAATGTCTGCAGGCCCTCTTCTAACAGGCTCCCTCCTGAGAACACTGTTCGTGGGTCTCTAGCTAAAAGGCTTCCTGGTGGCTGCATTTCTCCTTTGGGGAAGTGAGTTTGTAAATTTGCCCGCTCAGACACATCTAATAGGTGTTGGTGGTCACAATGCCAGCTCCCCACTCCTTCCCTACTACCTGCTGCGGAATCTGTGAGCCTGACTTACAAACCCCTTCTGAAACCTTCCTCAGAGATCTATAGGAAGGGCATCATAACCGTGCCAAGTGATGCAGATCCTCTTTAGAGCCCCCACTATATGCTGTCTGTCTCTGGCACTGGGGTCTGAACTCTCCTCAGAGCCCATATTAGGCTAGTTTGTCTGCCTGCCTGTCTGTCTCTCTGTCCATGGAGCTAACGAACCTTCTAACAAACTCCTTACTCCCAACAATCCAGACAAGTGCTCCCTTTAGTCTCACACCCAAGACCTCTGAAAATCTAAATAAGTGAAGAACAGATGCCAAGTGGGCCATGACAAGCTACTGTGTGGAGAACGTCCCCTTGTTGACAGTTTAGAAACCCAGGGTCCAGATGTACAGAAATCAACCCCATTTCTTTCTATTGCTGTGATAAAAGACTGTGACCAAAGCATCAGGAAGAAGAAAGCATTTAATTTGGGACTTATGGTTTCAGAGGGTTAGAGTCCACGGTAACAGAGCAAACAGTTGGTGGCAAGAATAGCTGAGAGCTTACATCTTGATCTGCAAGTTGGAGGCAGAGAGAGCTAACTAGGAATCGTGTAAGTCTTTTGAAACCTCAGAACCCACCCCCAGTGACATACATACCTCCTTCAACAGGTTCACATGTCCTAACCCTTCCCAAACAGTTCCACCTACTAAGGACCAAATACTCAAGAAATGAGCCTATGGGATCATTCTCATTCAAACCACCACATTCTTCGGCCTATGTTGGAATCCTAAAGACACAGGTTCTAACACCAAAGAAAGAATGTCTCCCCAGCAGGATGGATGAACTTGCCGGCAAGGATGAAAAGAAGCAGGCAAAAAAGCAACAGCTTTCTTCTTCCTTGTCCTTTTATGTAGGCTGCCACCAGAAGATGGGGCCCAGATTTAAGGTAGATCTTTTTACTCAAATAATCCACTCAGTCAAAGCCCAGCCACTTGGATTTAAGTTGATTTTGGTTAATGTGACATCCAAGATTAGCCATCACGTGCACCCTGAGCAAGAAGGCAGGCAGCAACAGCCATGCCTAGATCAGGGCACAGAGCAGCTTGAGGGTTTCCTATGTCTGTCTGGAACTTCCCAATGATTAACGTTATTATACAGGGTTCCCCACACTACCCATTTAATGTCTGTATGATCCTACAGTGTAGACTTCACTGCTTCTACAGCACACCCTCTTGTCTGGTAAATGGATCAATGATTCCATCTCTGAGCAATGACCCTAGCAGGAATTACAATATTCCAAAGAGACACTTGTTACCTTACTTTGGCTATCAGACTGTTGAGATAGTTGAGACAATTGTCCCTTGAGAATTTCTCAAGGCATAGAACTTCCACCTATGAAGCGAGCCTCAAATCTAATCAGAAATTATATAGTTACTGTCCTGTCCTGGGCTTCCATTATAACCCACATTTATTTATTTATTTCTCACATCCTTTAATTACTGTCTTCCCCAGGGTTACATTGTACTAAGTCTTGGAGCCATTGAGAAAAAAATAATATGAACTGACCATACAAAGAGAAGAAAAGTTGCCCTACAGTGCCATCCCCTTATCGTGTGAACCTGAACAAAATGATAACTTGGCCCTGCCAGCCTGTTTTGTACCAACCACAGAAGTCTGCGTGCAAGTTTCACTCCTTCCTAAAACAGACTTCCATTCTCTTCTTAACCTTGTGACTGGAGGAGGTTAAACTCACCTCCAAAGACATACCTAGAAATATATTTCCATGGCAATCGTAAATCCCATCAAGTTGACAATTATCACATAAATAAGCCAACAAATTCCTTTATAGATTGATGTGGGCTTCGCCTCTGTATGCTGTAAACATCACCAGTTAATAAAGAGCTGCTTTGGATCTATTGCAGCACAGAATAGGGCAAGGCGAGAATTCCAAGCAGATAGAGGGAAGAGAGTAGGTGGAGTCAGAGAGAAGGCAAGTAGTCGCTGCAGGAGATAGACACTGGATAAAGGATCTAACCTTACTTACCGGTAGGCCACAACCACATGGCAATACACAAATGAATAGAAATGGGTTGATTTAAATTGTAAGAGCTAGCTAGAAATATGCATGAGCTAATAGCCAAGCAGTGCTTTAATTAATATAGTTTCTGTGTGTTTATTTTGGGTCTAGGCAGCCAGGAAAGAACAAGCAGCCTCTGTCCACAAGAGATGAAGCCAGGTGAAGTATTTTATGTCACCAGCAACCAGAGATGCTCTACTGTGTTCCCTCATGGAGGTCCAGAAGGAAGGAAGTAACTGTTGTGAAGTTTACAGAGTTCTCCAGCCGACTGCAGTAAGGTGTGACAGGAGATGCTCAGTGAATACCCAGTAAACACTCTCTTATCTTAGAGCCTGATCATCCCTGCAGAGAAATTATCTCTAAGGGGGTCTCTATGAACCAAGAGTTTCTTGAGAGCTTTGATCCATTCACAGCAGCTGCCACTGAAAACTAAAAGACCACAGCGATCAGCAAATTCATAGCTACGGGCAGCCCTTGATTGACATGCTGCAAAGGTTTCCTGCCTCAGACTAGAGCAGGGTGCTTATCTGCACTGCCAGGAACTGAGCTGCAATCTCAAGACATTAGTTCTAGAAACTGAAAATAATCCATGATAAATGATCAGAGGAAAGGAGAAACTGTCGGTAGAGGAATTCTTTTAGCGAGGGGGAGAAAGGCACGTCAGTCTTTCCGGTTCAAAGCTGCATGGACGCATGATCCTCAAAGCAACAGCCTTTAAAAGTTTACTCCCACTACAAGTGCTGAAACCCGTCTGTAAGATGACCCCGGACTTACACTTCAGATACTCAGGATAAGACTCTACACAGACACATTGATACTGTCTCTGAGAATGGCTGTTCCTGGCGTTCAATTACACCTCCCTAGGGGTCTGACACCTGCTGAGATCCTTCCCAAGAACAGCTAAAAGCAAGATGGCATGGAGATACAGGCTCCAATTACCCGTAGTCACATCCCAGGAATGCAGAGCATCCTTAGCAAGTTAGGCTCAACTACCCAGCCTCCTTGGCCCCATAGAGACAAAGTTAATACTGAGAAGAGGAAAGGAAGAGGTGTTCAGTGCAGCCATGTAAGAACAAAGCGATCTAGTGGCCCTCCTCCCGATGTCCATACTCTGAGTCCTGACAGAATGTTCAAGTTTAAGTAGAAGACAAGAGGGTGTACACAGCTAAGTGGTTCTGGTCCAGCGTGGTCCTGACCATCATTGGCCCATCATTGTCTTGACGCTAGCCTTTCCTACAAGGTGGTCTATCAAGTTGTCAGAACTCCATGAAGTCTCCTTCCAGAGGATAAACACACAAACACACAGAGAAACACATACACGCACACAGAGACACACGCTTTTGTAGCACCAGGATCCTGGCCTTTTCCTTCTTCTAGCATTAGACTCCTGGAGAACTGCAGTTTCCTGGGGTTCATTTTTTTCAATCCAAGGGAAGGGTAAAAGTACACCTTTAAAATCACCTAATTCCTTCCAAGATGGTTATACATGAGGCAGAGGAGACCAGGAGGATCCATGGGGTCCAAAGTGTGTCTCACCTCAGGGCTAGCATCTATGATTTGTGCTCTTGCGTTGTGCACAAGGAGCCATACTTTGAGTCTGCCTATCCAGAATGAGCTGGAGCAGGCAGATGGTCTCCAAGGACCTCTCTCTGTTTAGGCTCTACAAGTCCACCAGACACAGCATTGGAACTCATCTCTCTCCCTTGAAACCTTAGCTTTTCCTGTCAAGACCACTCAACCTTTCGCTACCCCGGCACACAAGCACACAGCAGAGCACAGCCCTTTCTATAGCCATGCCCAAGTCACTTTTAGCCATATCTATCCATTACAAAACCAAGAGGAAATGCTGAGCTTATGAACTTCTAAGTCCCTGGGTTTTAATTTTCTAAATAATATTTTTTGGGAGATAGTGTTTCTCAGCTTCAGATGCAGAGAAGTTAAGAGCCAAGTTTGTAATGACTTCTCACACCTGTTGAGAACCCTAGTCTATTAGCTGCTGTTCTCACTGCCATGACAGAGCACCTGACAAAGGCCACTTGGAGGGGTAATGGTTTATTTCAGCTCACAATCTGAGGACACGGGCCATCATGGCACTGACGTCACGCGAGCAAGAGCTTGAAGCAGCTGGTTCCATTATAACCACAGTTGGGAATCAGAAATCAAAGAACATAGGATGATGCCGCCTACCATCAGGCTAGGCCTTCCCACTGCAATTATCCCAGCCTAGACAACCCTTCACACGCGTGTATGGAGGCCGACACCCTAGGTGAGTCTAGATCCTGTTGAGTTGGCAGACTTAACCACTATACCCACTGTCGACCTTGTGGATCAGTTTCGCTCCTTCAGCATTTAGCTTATTGTAAGACCATAACCTCAATTTCTTCAGCCACCGTGAATCTGTGTATTTATAATATATGTACCTATGATGAGAAAGAGCTGGCTTCACCAGGCTTTCCCCACAGAAGCTGTGTTAATCTCTACCTTCTCCCATCTCAGAAATAACGTGATTTAGGTAGAGCAGTTGGAGAGTTGCTTCTTGGGATGATTTATAAACATGAGTGATTCCTGATTAAAATGAAGTCATACATTTCAGAGAAGTCAGATAACAATTAGGGACTCACTCAGAAAGTCCTCGGAAGCGATCAGACACCCAGGGAGAAGAAAGGCTGTGACTATGGAGAGGGCATGCCTACTGACTGTGGAATAATTAGCTCACCTGCATACCAGGGGCTTCAGAATGGAGCCAAAGGCTGTGCAGAAATAATTTAATGGCATCTGAACCAAGGTCATCCTTGGTTGCTTCGTTCTTGGGATCTAGACCAGTTCATAAATGGTAGTTAATGGACCATTCCAAGGAGACTCTCTGCATACCTAATGCCTGCAGGTGACACTGTAGAATATGGGTCTGTTCATAGTTATATATACAAGGGAATCTATGACCAGGTACTTGCGATATAGCTAAAACTACAGAAAATATTTTTTTTCTTTTTGCTAAGTATTTCTATGTACCTATTTCGTGTTGATGATTATATACCTGTCTTTTCTCATCACATAGCTAAATACCTGCTCTCAGAGCAGTGCAGGCTATCAAAGATCTCCTGGTATAAGAGAAACCTATAATATAATACACCATGGACAGATGTATTAGTTATGTTTCTTGTTGCTATGGTGAAATACCTTATGAAAGCAACGCAAGAAAGGAGGGGCTGACTTTGGCTTACATTTTGAAGGTAGAACCTGTCACAGCAAGGAAGGCATGGGGCAGGAGTGGGAGGCACCTGGTCACGCTGCATCAGCAGCCAGGAAGCACACAAAGATGACCACTGGGGCTCAGCTCACCTTCTTTATATGGAGTCCAGGACCCCAGTCTGTGAGATGATAAAGGCGCCAACTAGGATGGGTCTTCTTACCTCAATTAGCACAGTCCAGAGTCTCCCTCACATGGTGATTCAACCAGATCCTGTCTAGCTGACCCACACAGACTGCAATCTTGTTTGATCGCCTAGGAAGACAAGCATTCGGCACAGTTCATATCTCTTGATTGCAGTGATTTCCAGAATAGGCAATGAGACAAAGCTGGACCACCTGGAGGAGTAGCCAGAAGATAATCCCTGTTCCCAAAGGATGCATAAGCTTCTTAGAGAGATGAAGTCACTAATTCTCCCTTTGCCTGCAGGGTAACTGAAGCAAAGGGTCTCATGACTTTGTTAGTGATAGAATCAGATATTGGATCCAGGCCTGAGCTTATGTAGGCTGTGGGCAAGGCTCAGTGCCATCTCACATCATTCAAAGATCATCGTTTATATGTTCCAAATGGCCACCCACTCACTGCCAGTCTCCCTTCTCTGGGCCTGGAGGCTGCTTTTTGCCACAATAAATGGGGATCCTTGAAGCTCATAAATGCACGAATTACACTGTCTCCCAGTTACTGTACAATGTGTAGATGTGTCAAAGCATCACATCTTGCCCCATTCATACAACTATAACACAATGTTCTACAACGATAACAAAAGAAATATGTAAGGGCCCCAGCTTATGTGCTCCAGGTCTGTACTCTCTGTATGAATGAATGCAAATGCAAAAGAAAGCAGAATCAGATCTACCTTAGTGGTCTGGAAAGAACTGGGAGCTGGGTCTCAGGAGACAAATGGACTCACCAGCTCCACAGGGGAGAGAGTTATGGGAAGGCCCGGCATGTTTGAGGAGCCACAAAGCTTGAGAGGCTAGAAAGTAGGTCCCATGAGCAAAGAAGGAGTGAGAGAGCTTGGCGGTCGGTGACCTCCTCCAGTTTGGCCCAAGGCACTGCAGTCTGCACCACTTCAGAGGCCCTGGAGAAGATCAAAAGTCTCTGAGCTGAATATCTCAAACAAGAAGCCAGATGGTTAATTGAATCATAGCAAGCATGAGGTGTCTTCTGAAATAAGCCCACAGAGTTTGACGTATTATAACTGGACATTACTTTATGGAGGAAACAACGCAGATTTCCAGGTTGCTTCATCTGCATCAGAGAGCACAGCTGCATCCAATTCTTGGGAAATATTCAAGGCAGGGGTAGAAGCTACAATAGAAAGATGGGTCACTGTGGCTATAGCTGTGTGAACTCAAAGGTCTCACCTTGAATTGGGCCCAACATCATTTGTATCATCAGTTCATGGACCTTCATGAACAATTGCAGTGAAGGGTTCAGCTCAAAGAAGGGGAGATAGGACCCCAAGACAGAAAATCAGTAGTGTGGGAGTGGGGGGTGAACTAAGAATCCAGCAGCTGACTTCTAGAGGCCAGGTAGGAAGGAGTTCCCACTCAAGATTAAGAGGATGGGCAGATTTAGCCTTGTGAGATGGACTGGGGTGCATCTCCCCTCTCTTCCTCCCTATCCTCTGCCTCTGAGGTCCTTGGAGCCCAGAAATGGAACATGTAATTCTTACTACAATCACACAGAAGACCGGAACAGGGCGAATAAATCCCTTTACTGTTAAACTCTACAAGATATGTCCCTGTGCCTGTGTGGCTGGAATGTGACACAGCCCCTGCTCATTGTGCCATAAATCCTTCTATTGAATCTGCAGCCTTGAAAAGGCTTGGAAGCTGACGGTGGAAGCAGATTAATTGGATCTAACAAATACAGCCTTGGGTTTCTTCACATTGTGACCACGCCAATGACCTAGTAATTACAAGGTATGTGTCAGCAACTTGCAAGGAATGGGAAGGATTTATTTTGCTGCATTGAAAATAATACCCACAGACCCTATGAAATGAAAGTGATAATTCTCTTGATGAGGCATACCACTGAAGGTCAGAGGAAAACATCTATGCCAAGTCCAGTTTCAGGGCTCATGCTTTCTTAGATGACCAAGAATGGGAGACAGGGGATGGGCGGCCAGAGAAGTCACAGGCTTTCTCGTTGGAAAAGACAGGCTTGTGCGCACATCCAGGTCCAATTATTTAGAAGGAAGAATTGTTTTTTAATTTGTTATTTAGAGCTCACCACTGATGGTGACAATTTTTTGCCCTTCATGAACAGCAGGACTCATTGGTGTCATAGGATCACAGGTCAGAATTTTCCAGCTTTTGTTTCAGCTGAAAATTGAGGCATCAGATGCTCAAAACCAAAACGTCTGTGACAAAGATCACCAGAGACATCATGGTAAATGCTGAACCCTTAACCTACTTCTCAACAGAGTTTCTTCATCGTTTGCAAGACTACAAATGGATTCTTGACTTTTGAGAAGGCTATGCTGTAAACCCTACCTACCGGTGTTCATGGAGGGGAGGAGGGCTTTAACTCCCACCTTAGAAATCAAGGTAGTAAATATAGATGAGGAAAATACTAAAAATGGAGATAGAAGAGCTGTCTGAGAACCAAATGTGAACCTAATTGGAGGGAAGGCTGCAGATCAGGGTTATCCTGGGGCCAAGAGAAACTACTAGAAAGTCAAGGGTCTCTGCATCAATAAGTTGGGGATGTGGCTGCATTTGGGACGGGGGGGAAGCAGAAAGTGTCTCAAACTGCTAGTCAGAATTAAGAAGCCCATAGCTGGAACGATGGCTCAGTCAGCAAGCAATGTGCTTGCTTGCCATGCGAGCATGAGGACCTGATCCTTAATACTCACATAGAAAGCTAGGCGTGGTGCTACATGACTATAACCCTGGTGCTGAGGAGGCAGAGGCAGGAGGATCCCAGGAGCTCAGGGCAGCTAGCCACACTGTGAAGGCGGATCGGATTAATACAGACCAATTAGTATAAGATGATACAACTTTAATGTAAATAGCACACTCACGCAACCGAAGTTCCAGCGATGCACCGAAACAGGAAACAGGAAAACGGGCTGCAGCGTCTGCGTGCCCCAATTTAAGTAAACATTTTCCCAAGCCGTCCAGCCCCCAAAAGGCAGGCTCTCTCTACAACACTGTATCGGTGAGCTCTGAGTTCAGTGAGAAACACTGCCTCAAAAAAATTGATTCAGCACTTAAGAGCTCTAGTTGCTCTTCTAGAAGACCTGGGTTCAATTTTTCAAAGTCTTATGCATTTATTGAAATGTAAAGATCAATACATTATTTCTAAACATGTAAATCGTATAGATATTGTATATTAAAAGTAATGAAAATATATGAACAAACAAACAATGTAGTGTAAGGCCTGTCTTCTCGGAAAACTTGTAGAATTCTGTAGATGAACACTTCTTTTTCTCATTTAAGCTATTTGTTTTTAATTGTTTTTATTAAACTATATAGTTTTCTCTGCTCCCCTCCCTTCCTCCCGCTTCCCTTCTGCCCCCTCCCATGATCCTCGTACTCCCAGTTTAGTCAGGAGATCTTGTCTTTTTCTACTTCCCATGTAGATAGATCAAGAGATTAATTTCACAGGAGTGTGAACCCCAGGAGACAGAGACCACTGTCCCTGAAGATCAAACGCATTATGTAAATGATGCCAGGCTCAAAAGTTATCTATTCTACAATATGGATGCCAGCTTGGGTTGCATCACTGTGCTGATAATACCATCATTCTCCTCAAGGACAAGCTCTTGGGCCAAGCCCATACACATACCACAGACGATAAATAAACAATGCATGTAGCAAATACAGACAAGAACCTCGGAGTTTAAGAGTGTATAAACAGATAAAGTCAGTTTGTTATTTCATGAATATAATTAGAATTTAATCCTCTTTCTGTAAGTTAACAAATTTTCTGTATTGTTTTGTCATTTATTAGCAGATATTTATACGAAGTATTTTATTATATTAAGGGGAAAGTGGCAATTAAGAATGAATGCATGCTGTTCTAGAGGACTGGGTTTAGTTCCCAGGACCTGTGTCAGATGGCTCACAGCTGCCTCGAACTCCAGTTTTAGAGAACCTGAAGTCATCCTCTGGCCTCTGTTGGCATCCACACACACATTACATACATCTACAGAGACATAAATAAAGTAAAAATGAATTCAGTAAGGAGAAGAGGCAGGAAAAGACAGAATACTATAAGTATAAATACATAGTTTATTGAGGAAGATTAAAATGAAATGTGTTTTTAACTAAAAAAAATGACTTTAAATGACTAAAAAAGTAAAATAATACTTTTTTCCTGAGATAAAAATGGCTGGATTTTTTCCCAAAATGGCAAAGGAGAGATGAGGACAAACCAGAAACGTCACCCGTGTCACAGAAAGAGCAGGCAAGTCACAGAGGATGTGAGGGAGAGGAGACTGGATGATGGCATTTGCAAGACCAGAATTCCCAAGGTCAGTTCAGTACACTGATAGAAAAGTCAAATATAGTCCTTTGCTAAAAGCAATTAGACTTTCCAGGCTGTTGATCTGATTTTGATAATAGTTGTTAGAACTGACTGGAAAATTTTGTTTCATCAAGATAATTACTTAATGCTTTTTGCTAATCTGTCAAAGTTTAACTACTTGGGAAACAGAATCTTAGCAAAACCATGACTTATTCAAAAATCTTTTTGGTTTTTCTCCAAGTTTTGCTAAACGTTACGTAAAAGTTAAATTTAAACCCATTACTTACTACTTAAGATTTAGGAAACTGTCCTTCTGGGTGTTCAACCACCAAAGCTTGAAGGCTAGAACCCATGAAAATAAGAGAGGTGAAAGGCCAGTCAATAGGAACCTTGTTCCCTATGGCCAACTAAGACCAAGAAACAATGGGACTCCACCAAAAGGGCCATACAACTCCAGTAAGTTACATGTTCTCCTGACCATAGAGACCATGAAGATGCCAGAGTTTATCGTATTGCTTTAACCAATACACCAAGAACCTGGCCCATCCATCCCAACAGTTGGCACAAGTGGTAAAGGAACTATTCCAGTCCCTAACAATAGCCCGGAAGGATCATCACATCCCATAACAGCAAACATGAAGAGGTTAATTTTTGAGCTACCAAAAAGGCCTTAAATACCCAACAGGAAAGTATAATTAAAAACTGGGAATATGTCAAAACAAAATTCTTCTAGTCCATAGTCAAGATTCTCATCCTGACCAAGCTAAGCCAGAGCTTGGTGCTCCTAAATACCCCCAAAAACAGTCACTCAGTGACCAACTTCAACCTATGTCAAACGGACCTTACCAGGTTTTAATAGATAGTTCAATGTCAAACTCCAGCTAGTCCAAAATAAACTTCACAAGTCTGAGAAAAAAAAAACATGTTTTGTAGAAAGCACTCAAAGTCCACACAGACATAACTAAATAAATAATTATCCAAGCTCTTGTCCCCTCTGTTGTCACTTGGAAATTTTCCATTCACTCCTGGACCTGCTGTACTTGTACTCAGACTCAACTCACGCTGCCTGCTCTTAACCTCAATCTTGGAACCACACCCCTGACCTCTTTGCTCAGGTCTCAAGCCATAGGGGACCCCACACACACACACCAGGGGTCACTGAGCAACTGCACCACACTAGTTGATCATAACTAACGCTGTTTCTTGCCTCGACTCTCTCCTGTCTCATGAGGTCTTCTAGGAAAAAGATAAATAAAAGGCAGCCCTTGCCTCCCCCATATAGTGCGCCACCCTCTGCCTGCTCTCTTCCCTGATAGAGCACTCCTTAATGACAGCCTGTTGCCCTGCTTCTTCATGCCAGTTGGTCCAGTCATTACTCACATGGGTAAAGCCATGTTGGCCGCTCTTACTTTCCTAGCAAAATTTCATGTGTGTCCATGTGTGCACACATACACATGGGTGCACAAGTGTGCAGAGCCCAGAATTCGACCATAGATGTCACCGCTCAGCTACTATCCACCTTGCTTTTTAAGACAGGGTCTCTCATTGCTCTGGGGCTTCAGGAAGGCTAAACGGGCTAGCCAAGGAGCCTCAGTGATCCACCTGTCCTTACCTGCCTCGTGCTTACAGGAATGTGCCCTGATTCCCAGCATGTCTATACATGGTTCTGGGAGCCAAACTCAAGCCTTCAGCTTGCAAATAAGATTTTACCTATCAAGCCAGTTACCAAACACACCAGTAAGTTTCTAACATTGTTGTACATGTTCAGGGCCCGCCTCCTTTAATGTCTACCTAGAATTCTTCCAGAACTCGACAGATTAGGCTTCGGATGGTGTTAGGAGCCAATTTCCTCCTAAAATCATTGCAGGAACCATCACCCTGGGGAGTCTGCAGAGAACCCCACACCCATAATTGTGTTAGGAATCGTTCTATTGACAGAGCCTACCCCACACCCAAATTGGCTGTTAATGGAGAGCTATCTGTTAGCGGAACCCACCCCACATTCCAAACTATCTAGAGAACTAGGTGTGTCAACTCGTGACTTCCTGGCCTACAGTAACCTGACCGAAGGTAACCTCCTAGCTACGTGACCAACGTGAACCACGCAGCAAGAGGCCAGGCCCCTGTGCCCACCTCCAACTCCTTACCCTATATAAGCTGTACCCCCATCTCTAATAAACGGAGGCTCTGACAAACTTAGCATGGCCTTCTTCCTCTCTCTCAGCCCATATCTTACAGATAGTGCCTCTCCGAGACCGTGGAATAACTGAACTGCAGGGTGGGTTACAACCCTTAGACTAAGTAACCCACCCAAAAGCGGTTTACAGGATGGTTACACAGCAGAGATACTGTCCCATCTCTCCAGGACCAGGTCCCAAAACACCATTCTCTATTGCTGGATCCAATGGGGAGGAGTGTAACCTTTCAAGCAACAAAATCTGCTATTACAACCAGCAAGCTCTCATCCTCAGCTGCCTTCAGTACCCCACCAACCCAAAATACAAGATGTCAGACTATAAAAGTCAACATCCCTGTCTACAGGTGATACTCTGACGGGGGTTCTAAAGCCTCCCTTAAGCCTCCACACATCAGACCCTTGGGGTAGGCCCTGTCTATTCAGCACCCTGTAAATCCCTATAATGTAGATAACAAGTAGGTCCTACATGTCACTTTGCTCATCACCCCTGCATGTCACCCCTACAAAGCTCAGATATTGCCAAAGAAGAAAGCTTCACACAGATTTAATGCTGTTTATGAGTCAGGGGAGAATTATTCGGGGCAGATGGTTCTCCTGAGCTAGCTCTGACTGAGGGTAAGATTGTCATTAAGGCTAGGCTATTGCTAAATACCTTAGTTCCAACTGTAATGTGGCAGAGCTGCCCGGGTGGTAACCTGCCCCCCCCCACACACACACACAAGCAGCCCTTTGGGACGGGGGAGAAGGCTCACCCAGCAAAGCACTTGTAGCACAAGTGTGAAGACCTCGGTTTGCTCTCCAGAACCCACATAAAACAGCCAGGCATTGCAGCACAAGCATGTAAGCCCAGCATTGGGAGGCAGAGACAGGTGGACCCCTGGGTTCCCAGGCCAGCAGCCTAGCCTGCTTGCTGTGCTCTAAGCAGGTGAGACTCTGCCTCGCAGAACAAGGCATGTAGGCTTTGAAGAATGACATCTGAGGCTGTTCTCTGGCCCCACATATGCACACATGTGTTTGTGCACACATGAAAAAAGTCTCTGTACAGACAGCACCTCTCCTCTGTCTTACCCTCCACAGCTGCTATCACCAGGAGTCCATTGAACGCCGTTTGTTCCTTTGTCTACTGTACTTCAGGGCGTACCACCATTGCCACACTGAGATATTTTTGCAAAGGAAAAGCCATGAAATCATCAAATGGGACAGGGTTTGTCAGGAGCAGGAATGACAGCGAACTGGCAGTTTAGAATCCATGTCCTGGTAATGATTGTTCAACCATATATTGTTTTAAAGTTGCTAAAACTGTAACTTTTTATTTTTATATTATTTACATATTGAACTCTCTCTTTTGGTTTTTTGGGGGGGGGGCTTGGTTATTTTTTGGTTTTGGTTTTGGGTTTTTCGGTTTGGGGTTTTTTTTTGTTTTATTTTGTTATTTTGGTTTTTTTGGTTTTTTTTTTTTTTTTTTGGTTTTTTCGAGACAGGGTTTCTCTGTGGCTTTGGAGCTATTTTGTTATTTTGTTTTGTTTTTTGAGACAGGGTTTTTCTGTGTAGCCTTGACTGTCCTGGTACTCGCTCTGTAACTCACAGAGATCCACCTGCCTCTGCCTCCCAAGTGCTAGGATTGAAGGCGTGCACCGCCATGACCTCTAACCCCAATCACTATTCTTCATACTTGCTCCAGATCACACCCACCTGGGCTCACCTAACCCAGAAAGCTTAGTCACCACTATTGAATTCTTAAAACTAAGTATTTGATTCTTAAAATCATGCAAGTTATTACAGAAATGAAAGTATAGTACAGAGGACAGATGAATGAATTAAAAAGTTGAATTACAAAGGAAATAAGAGATGCGAATAAAGCAGGAGATGCAGTTTGATGACCACAGTAATGGATTGGGGGGGGGGGGGAGGAACGCAAATGATACCAGGGAAACCGAGGTCCCTAAGGGAGTTCTGAGTCTCATTAATAAAAACCAGTTGTGCACAGACTCAAACTGAAGCTCGGGGGCAATTTTATTCAAGTGTAAAAGAAAAACCCCAGGTCAGACAAGCTGTAAATCTCAGTAGCTGTCTAGGGAAGAACGAAAGAGAAAGGGGGAAGCCATGCTACTTGATTTGAGATGTCATGGAGCTAGGCCACAGGGCAGCAGGCAGCCACATGGGGGGGAGGGGACTTCAGAGAAAGAGAAAACGAACACCCCAGAAAGATCTGGACTTGCCCGGCTGGATGAACTGAAGGGAGAGGACAATGTCATATCTCCACCTAGAGGGAGATCCGTTCTTGACTGTGAAACTCTTTGCTCTGACACAGTAACCCTAAAATCATTTAGGAGGTGGGCTGCGATTGAGGAATAAATACCATGCATTTGCACTGCGAAAATCTAGAGATCCAGTTCCTCGGCTGGCCACCAAAAAAGATCAGTGACTGGCCTGAAGTTCTAGCCTCCACCCCCATGTACAGCCTCAGACAGGGGTAAAACCTTGACCTTTAAGAGATTGGGGATGTGGCTCTGTCAAGAAAACACTCACGTGAGGACCTGAGTTCAGATCCCCAGCATCCACAGAATAGGCCAGGCACAGCACCACATGCATGGAATCCTCATGCTGCAGGGGAGGCAGAGACATGAGGATCGCTGGGGCTTGTTAGCCAGCCTGTCCAGCTAAATATGTGAGCTCCACGTTCAGTGAGAAATGCTGTTCTAAAAGAGAAATAATAATTAGGTGGACAATTACTAAAGAAACTACCCAACACTGACCTCCGGCTTCTACATACACATACATATGCATGTATACACCCCTACCCTTCCATAGAAACATGTACACATACAAAAGCAAGTTGGGGAAGAAAAGGTATAAGGCGGAGATCTGGCACTGGGGCAGATGGGGGGGGTGGGGGCAAGGACTGCTCTGTTGCTTGGTTTTATAATATTTATTTTGCTTTTAATTGTGTGTGTGTGTGTGTGTGTGTGTGTGTGTGTGTGTCAGTTTGCACACCTGAATGTTGGTACCTTTAGAGGCCAGAAGAGTAGATAGGTCCCCTGGAACTGGAGTCAAAGGGAATTGAAGCCATCTAATACAAGTACTCAGAATAAACCCCAGTCCTCTGCAAGAACAGCAAGTACTCTTAATAGCTGAGCCATTTCCCCAGGCCCCAATTCTGCTTTATTCCCAAGCTTACACTGAGTTTTTAACTATACACCTTGTGAATCGCTGCGGCTCTCTCCTTAGCACAGAAGCTCTTCCTGGCAGACACAGAGGGCCAGGCTCCCAAGGCAGCGGCTTTTGCAGCAGCCCTGTCCTCCTCACTTGAGACAAACGCATTTCACCACTCAGTTTCCAAGAATGTGTTTGCTTACAGCCCGACAGGAGACCTGAGTGAGTGCTCTCCAGTGCAATTTTATCCTTTGGTTTTAAGAACAATTTTGCGATCCTGTTATAGAGGCAGCATGAGACTAAAGATGCATACAATCTCAGTAATGGAAGAACAGAGTGGCTGAAGCCACACGGTTTCCCGTGTTCCGGTGAAGGATTGCTTTGGGTCAGGCCCACACTAGTCCAAGTGCCGCTCTTCCAGCTCCCAGTCAAATAAGCATATCAGGCCTGAGCTGGAAAGCGGGCCAGCACTTCTCAAACACTGCCATTTCTACCCAGGGATTCTTCTGACACAGTTTGTCAAGAAAATTAAAAGCAGTTGCTAAAAAATGCAACTTTGAGCTGATGTATTCCTGGAAGTCCAAGTGATCCCAGCCCTTCCTCCTGCACTGACCTTAAGAGAGAGCCACCTTTTCCAGACCCCTAGCACCCAGGAGAGCTTCTGGCACACATCAAACTGCTAAAATTAGATATTGAATGAACCAATCAATATTATGAGTCAATTATTTATGAGTCAATAAATGAAGCTGTTGACATCTTTGTGTGTGTGTGTGTGTGTGTGTGTGTGTGTGTGTGTGTGTGTGTGTGTGTGTCTATGTCTGTGTATACATGTGGAGGCCAAAGGTAAACCTCACGTGTCATTCCTCAAAACCATGCACATTTTGTTTTTTGAGACAGGGTATCTCATGGGCCTAGAGCACACCAAGTAGGTTAGGCTGGCTAGCCAGTGAGCCCAAGGAATCCACCCATCTCTGCCTCCCAGGAGCTAAGACAAAAGGGAAGGTTATCATAGTACTTGTTTGTTTGTCTTCTTTTTTAAAAACATGGGTTCTGGAGATCAAACTTAGGTTTTTGTGCTTGTATGGCAAACACTTCAGCAACTGAGCTCTTCCTCAGTCCACCACCCACTTATTTGGATATCTTTCTATCAAACTGCTAAATGTTCTAGTTGAGACAATAAGAAAAATTAGCTTTTCATTTAGCTTAAGTTGGGGATGCAAATTTTTTTAGTAAATATATATATACATATATGTGTGTGCATATATATATATATATATATATATATATATATATATATATACATACATACATACCATGGCATCTTCTAAATGGCCTTCTACACACAGGCCTGTCTCTGTGACTCAGATAACTATGAGTGTACTTGACATCTAGGTAAATAAAAGTGAAACTGGTTACTCTTAGAAGTTAAGAGCCTTCACCAAGAGATTGCAGAGCCCTGAAAGGGTCTATTAACCTGGCCCTACAGCACCTGGGCTCTCTTCCAATTACACCATCTCTGTTCTGTGCCATGTCAGCCTACCTAGGCATCACGCACACACACACACACACACACACACCCTTAGCACAGTATACTCTACAAAAACTTTAATGTCAAATGGCAGCACATAGGATAAAGTTCACCAAATACAGAAAAGCCTGTCAGTGGAGCCAGATCCAACAATTTATTACCCTAACAAATACTGCTCATGTGCCAGGCACCCACATGTCCTCTTAAAGGCACTTCGTTACTCAGACTTTTCACTGATATGACCAAGTTCAACAGAAACACCTTGTGAGTAGAAGGGTTTCCTTTCGTTTACAGTTTCAAGGACTCCATTGGTTCTGGAATGAGGTGGAAAAGTAAGGACACGTGGCAAGCAGGAATCGGAAGAAAATACTGCAGGAAGGGACCAAGGCAAGATATAGTCCCCAAGGACACATGCAAATTCCTCCAGCGACCCCTGCACTTGCCATCACCTTACAGCGATGTCATCATAATGAGATGTCACAGTACTGAGGTCCTTGGCAACCAAGATCCTGATATACAAGTCTCCAGGGACTATCTTACATGCCGATATTTTTGGAGCAATGTCCCCCCTAACAGCACCTGCACACTCTAGGAATCTGGTGGGAAGTGTTGTGTGCATGCGGGTAAGAGGTTGGGTGTCTTCCACAATCTTCCCCCCTTATTTGTTGAGACAGGGTTTTTCACTGAAACTAGAGTCACCAGGTAGGGGTCTTGCATGAGTTCATTCTCTCCACCAACTAAAGAATTAAGAGACAGTAACAGCTAGCAAGCTTTATTCAAAGAGGAGAGAGAACAAGGCAATACAAGGTCTCTATGCAGAACAAAGAGGGGGCTCAAAACTGAATTGCTGAAATCTGTTTGTCCCTTTGGGAGGCTAGGGGTTTCAAGTAGTTTTAGTGGTAAAGGCAGGTGCCCCTCCCCTAATTTGGGCTAGGCAATTTAGACAAAGAAAGAGGAGGGAATGATAGACCCACAGTTTGGGATAAATGTGTTCAGAACCAGCCTAGAACACACAGGACCAACCTATATGGTTCAGCCAAAAAGTGGGGGTGAGAGGCTTGCTGGCAGAGGAAAAGGCCAGCCAGGCATTAGTCTCAGGTCAGGGGGCAGAGGAAGATGCCAGGAGTTCACCATCTTTGTTATTTATCTGTGATCGTTCTTCCTGTCTGTCTTTCGGTCTGTCTAGCTTCTAATCCCCCACTAGAGCTTGCTAATTGACTAGACTGATTACCAACAAGCCCCAAAATCTTACTATGGCTACCTCCCTGCCACTAGGTTTACAGGCTTGCGCTGGGCATTGTTACCTGGGTACTGGATCTGAACTCAGGGCTCACACTGGCATGAAAAGCACTTTGTCACCAAACCATCATTCCAGCCCAGTCCCCTCATGTTACCTGCTACTCTCTCTGTCCTGCACATTTCTCCTCCTGTTACCAAACTTGGGGTCACAGTCTGTGCCCCAAGAAGTCAAGTTCAGCCACCCATCCTCAGAATTAAAGGTTAAAACAACCAACTAACCAATTAAAACAACCCAAGTAGTAGTCAAAAACAGAAAGAGGAAATATACTCAATGCATACTTTGGGGAGAGGGACAGAGAGATTTAGTGACCTTCTCCAGTACATCTTAGACGATCCTTTTCTTAGGGAGGGTTTCTATTGCTGTGAAGAGACACCATGAACATGGCAACTCTTATAAGGGAAACATTTTATTGGGGTGGCATACAGTTTTAAAGATTCAGCCCACTATCATCATGGTAGTGAGCATGGCAGCATACAGGTAGACATGGTGCTGGCTAAGTAGCTGAGAGTTCCACATCTTGCAGGTAACAGGAAATGGTCTGAAAGTCACACTGAGGGAAACTTGGGCAGATCTCAAAGCCCGAGCCCACAGTGACACATTTCCTCCAGCAAGGCCACACCTCCTCATAGTGGCCCTCCCTTTGGGGGCCAGTTCCATTCAGACAGCAGCGGTCCTGAAGTGAGATTAAGCTTTAGCTCTGGAGTCAGAGATGCACATCCCACTCACCACAGACCCATCAACTGTCTGCCAGGGTTTCCGTCTCAGCCTGTAAGGTGGTCTGAAAAGCGGTAAATCTCTTTTGCTATGGACAAGTTCCTCTCTGGCTTCTTCTCCAAACATGAGATTCCTGGGAAGTTCTACTCTCTTGGGACCCATTGTTTCCCTAGATCGGGAGACATGGGTGTTCCTTTAGAGAGCCTTCTCTTCCACCAGGCTGTTATGGTTCCCTTCCCCCCCCCCCCAGGACAAAAAACAAACCCTCTATTCTCATCCAGAGTGGCTCAAAATCTTTTTTTGAGAGTCTGCCACCTGTGTCCTGGGATCTCACCTTCCCAGGAGTTTAAGATCTCTTCCTAAAGACAGCTCCTCCTTGGGATGGAAGTTGAAGTAACTTCTGCCACTGCCCTGGGACCAGGCACCCCAAGCTCCATCCAGAGAACCATGAGGCTCATTCTGTCACCCTTCCTCCAGTTCACAAGCCCTCAACAGGGACAACTCGGGTTTAAGGTTGCTCGTTTCCAGCCAACTTCAACATGTGTCCAAGTAGTTAAACACCTCTTTATCCTGGTTCCTTCCTGGTAGAGAATCACTGCACTCAACTCAAGCCTGTTATATATGCAAACCCCACCTCCCATGGTACTGTCAGTACCCTGACAACCAGAGCTGGTTCCCTAGAACCTCCATGAAGGTGGAAAGCGAGAACCAGCTCCATACAGGTGTCCTCTGACCTCCACATGTACAGGTGTCACATGTGTCCCAACACACACACATGCACGTGTGCACAAGCATGCACACGCGCGCGCGCGCGCGCACACACACACACACACACACACACACATACACAAATAATATTTTTTTTTAAGTCGAGAAGCTAGAGAGCAGGAAGAAATTTGTACAGGAGCTAAAATGAACCCCACAGGGTCTGACCTACAAGCTGCCAATCAGACATCAAACAGTGACCTGTGAGACCCAGGCAGTTGGTCCACCAACAGTGAACACTTTCAGGACCTGGGTGGGCCTTCCAGGCACTTTCTTTGGGTTTCTTGGAATTGCCCAAATAGACAGGCTTTGTTAGGTCGAGATGCTTTACTGCCATCTTCTGGAAATTTATGGTAATGACTACCCTGGCTTCCTGCTCCTGTACGTTGAAGCTTTCTGTTTCCATGACCTCCCAACGCAACACAGCACCGCCACCACAGGACCAAGCATTCCAGTCGTAAGCTACGGTGAAGTTCATATTTAGATCATATTAGAAGGATCCCAACAGAGCCCACTGCTGAAAGCAGCGCCCTTGGCTTCCTCAGGCTTCCACGCCCCAATCATCAGTGGGAAAGAGACAGAACCATTTCTTTTTCCTTTTTATTAAGATAATACAAGTGACCCACTTGTATTTTAACAAAATGCTAATTGGCCATTAGCCAGGCAGGAAGTAGAGCTTTGGTGACCAGGCAGGAAGTAGAAGTGGTGCGATGAAAATGGGAATTCTGGGAAGAGGACAGACACAGTCTGCAGTCATCACCCAGACACAGAGGAAGCAAGATGAGAATGCCTTACTGATGAATGGTACCAAGCCACATGGTTAACACATTCAAGAATTATGGGCTAATATAAGATGTAAGAATTAGTTAATAAGAAGCCTGAGCTAATAGGCCAACCAGTTTATGATTAATATAGACCTCTGTATGTTTCTTTGGGACTAAATGGCTGCGGGACCAGGTGGGACAAAAACCTCTGTCAACAAACATGGGGCTGAAGTGATGGCTCAGTGGTCAAGACGATGTACTGCTCTTGCAGAAAACCCAGTTTAGGCCCCAGAACCCATGTCTGATGGCCTGCAAGCACTGTAACTCCCATTCCAGAGAATCTGATGCTCTCTTCC
This sequence comes from Microtus ochrogaster, assembly GCF_000317375.1. Classification (NCBI taxonomy): domain Eukaryota; kingdom Metazoa; phylum Chordata; class Mammalia; order Rodentia; family Cricetidae; genus Microtus; species Microtus ochrogaster. Next base: position 12,782,747 of record NC_022013.1, on the reverse strand, counting down.
AGACTCCACAGGCAGCCTCACTTTGAGTACACACACACACACACACACACACACACAATTTTAAAAATAAAAATAAATCCTTTAAAATGTCAATGTTCTTAGATACTTTCTAGCTTGCCTTGGTCCCTGCTGCTCCCTAGTGTCTGAGATCCCCTGTGTCCAGCCTGTCTGGCACCAGCTGCTGCAAGAGTGGTGGTGGTCATCTTGGAGATTTCTGGGTTCATTCCCTTGGATGGACAAAGAACTGAGCATCCAGGAAAGACAGAAGACCAAGCTGCAGAGACAGGGAAAGTGGCCTGGCTTCAATGAATGGACATTGTCTTGGGTGATTTTCAGGGTTCCAGATCCTCCCCTTTTTCTAGTTGGCCCAGGCTCCTCCCCTTTCCCTGGATGGCCCAGGGTCCTTCCCTTTCCCTGGTTGGCCAGGCTCCTCCCCTTCTCCTGGCTGGCCAGAGCCCTCCCTTTACCCTGGATGGCCGAGGCTCCTCCCCTCACCCTGGTTGGCCCAGACTCCTCCCCTTCTCCTGGATGGCCCAAGCTCCTCCCCTTTCCCTGGTTGTCCAGGGTCCTCCCCTCACCCTGGTTGGCCCAGACTCCTCCCCTTCTCCTGG
>NC_022013.1:12771402-12782036 GCF_000317375.1 Microtus ochrogaster | reverse complement strand
TGGCCCAGGCTCCTCCCCTTCTCCTGGTTGGCCCAGGCTCCTCCCCTTCTCCTGGATGGCCCAGGCTCCTCCCCTTTCCCTGGTTGGCCCAGGTCCTCCCCTCACCCTGGTTAGTCCTATTGAGATGCCCAGCTCTATGCTTCCCCAGTTTCTCATCACATTGTCTTCTAGGTACAAAGAGGCGGCCATCTCAGAGAGCCCATTCTCACTTTCCTTGTCTACCTATCTCCCTCTAACTCTCAGCCTCAGAGTTTATGACTCTTGCAAGTTGTTTTGAGTTTGGAAAAACTGTTTTTTTATGTCTAACAGGTCGTCACTTTATGCTAACTTCCTAAGTCCTTATCATCACCACCTGTTTCCCCTGGAGGGGCCAGTGGTAGAGCTAAAGCCATGGGAACATCTGAGAAACTTTTCCTCTCTCTGATTCCCTCCCAGAAAGGCACGGAAGACAGCCAGTATGTAGCCATGGAGAAATTCAAGAAAGAGGGCTGGAGAGATGGCTCAGTCATTAAGACCAGAGTTCAATGCCCAGCATTGAATTTACAAACACTTGTGGCATACAACCATTTCCCCCTTTGAGGGGAACCAGAACCTTCTTCTGGCCTCTAAGGGCACCAGGCATGAAAGTGGTACACGGGATACATGCAGATAACACACTCATACACATTAAATAAAAATTAGTAAATCTAGAAATTTTCTTTTAAAATTAATAGAAAGAGGAACTATAGTCACAGGGTTCTTGCAGGTCTTCTGAGTTCCTCCAAAAGCCCCTCACTGGGATCTCACAATGTGTGTGTACACATGTGTGGAGAGCAGAGGACTACCCTGCTCCTCAGGCACCAGCCACCTCTCATTTTTCAAGATACGATGCTCATTGGCATGGAACTTGCCAAGTAGGCTAGGCTGCTTGGACATGGAATCCCAAGGATCTCCCCAACTTCTCTTCCCCAGCATGGGAATTACAAGTGCACACAAGAACACCTGACTTCTGAAAAATGGCTTCTAAGTCTTACCCACTGGGCTATCTTGCCAGCCTAAGCTCACAGATTTACAGAGCTGGGGCAGCTGGTGCTGGCTCCCACCACACAGTGGGCACAGCTCAGGAGACGAGCAGCAGCAGCAATGCGCTAAGTGGGAAGGCCAGAGACAGTATCCATGGGGATGAGGGGAGGGAAGTGGCAGCATAAAGCAGGTATATTTCTTATTCAAATTTTCAGCCCTGAGCAAGAACCGGAACAGAAGCCATCACTGGGGATAAGAGGAGGAAGCGAGACCACAGTGTGGCTCCTGTCCTGATCTCTAAAAGAAAGAAGCCCAAGGGCCCTCTGCAGCCATTTTCCGTTGGGATTCTGTAGCCTCTCAGGGCTGACGGACCGCAGCCAGGGATCACAGGGAACCGCAGGTCTCCACCTCAGGCCAGAAAGTCTAGGCAGAGCCCATTAACCATTCCTCACGTGTCTCCTGAGTGATTCAAATGTACTGAAAGATTTCAGAAGCCCTGCAGCAAGGAAGAGCAAACAGTAATCGAGATGGCTTCATTCGGATCTGTCTTTGATGTTTTTAATTCAAGTTTTACACAATTTGGATTGGAGAAATGGCTTCATAGGAAAAGTGCTTCCTGTACCAACCTGAGGACTTAACTTCTATGCCTAGAATCTGTTGCATAAAAGCTGGGTGTGGTGGCAAGCACCTGCAACCTAGTCCTGCAGGCCAGAAATGGGAGGGTCCTGAGGATTTGTTGGTCAGCCAGTGTAGACAAAACGGTAAGATGCAAGACCTGGTACCAAATAATGAGGCAGAGAAATGATTGATCAAGACATTCTGATGCTGACCTCTGGCCTCTATGTGCCCATGCCTACACTACACATGGGGAGGGGTGAGGGAGTCTTGCAAAGTTTGGCATAACTTTGTCCAAGGCCCCAAAGACTGCAGGGCATACCTATCCATAATACAACACTTTTTTGTTTGTTTGTTTGTTTGTTTGTTTTTTCAAGACAGGGTTTTTCTGTAGTATTGGAGCCTGTCCTGGAACTAGCTCTTGTAGACCAGGCTGGCCTTGAACTCACAGAGATCCACCTGCCTCTGCCTCCCAAGTGCTGGATTTAAAGGCGTGCGCCACCACCGCCCGGCTCATATCTCTAATGCTTTACTTGTAGTGCCTTGCCCTATTCTCCACCAGAGATAAAAAAGAACACAGCGCAGTGGCTGGCCCAGGGAACTTGTAGTCGCCAGAGACAAACAATATCAGAGTCTTGGAGCACAGAGGATCTGCTCTCAAGTGAGGAGTGTCACCTGTGAGCTACCTGGGAGAGCCACGGAAAGAGTCGCGAGGAAACATAAATGTGCTTTTTCATTATATACATATGTATGTATGTAGTGCGGCAATACAGATATGGGGGAGGGAAGGTCTCTTGTAGACCAGGTTGGTTTTCAGCAGAGGATGACCTTGAACTTCTGATCTTCCTGTGCTAGGGCTTCACGTGTGGGCCACCATGCTCATCTTGCGCAGCGCCGGGGTGGAACCCAGGACTTCATGCAGGCTAGGCAAGCCTCTATCCACTGTGTCACGTCTTCTGCCTCTGCATTTTCCATTTCGGTCTTAATGCGAGAGTTATTTTTGTAGTCAGTGGGAGTCTGGAATCTGATTTTACTGTTTCCATTTGAAGCAGCAAGTGTTCCAACAACAATTATTGAGGGGTCTTTCTTTTTCTTATTGCTTTGCAAAACCACCTGTATCAAATGTTCCCGGGATGCCTCTGAAAGGAACCAGGTACTGAAGAGGCCAACAGGTGGCCGCACCCCTAGACTTTGCCTTCGATAGGGAAGGGCATGTGCTCTCTGCTGGCCTTTTACCTTCCCTGTCTTAATCTTTTTTCTGTGTGTGCACAAGCATGCATGGGGGGTTTACAAGCGTGTGAAGGTGTGAACACCCATGTAGGAATGCTCACCTATGAAGAGCTGTGTGCAGGCCAGAGACTGACCTTGGGAGGTTTTTCTCCATCACACACAAGTCAAAGTCTTTCACTGAACATAGAGGCAAGCTGGCTGGTTCCCAAGCTCCTGGAACCCTCCTGTATCCACCTCCACAGTGCTGAGATTACAGTTGTGTGCCTCAGATCCTTACTGGGCCACTGGGGATCCAAACTCAGGTCCTCATGCTTGCGTGACAAGCGTTTCCTCCTCTTAGTCATATCCACACCACTCTGTAATAACATTTTTCTTTTCTTCCCTTCCCCCTTCTCTTTCTTTGCCCACTTGTCCACCCTACTTCTGTCTCTTTGTCCTTCCTGCCCCCTCTTGCCTCTCCTTGCCCTGCCTGCCCTTTTTCCTGCCCTTCTTTTCCTCCTTCGTCCCAGGTGGGTATAGATTAGTCTCCAGGTCTGTTTTGATGCATAGCACAGTCATCAAAATTCAGCTATTCTCCAAGAGAATGTATGTATGTATATGTATATATACATAATGTATATGCTTGTGTGTGTGTGTGTGTGTGTCACGTTTTCTTTCCCTGAGCAGGGTGGGCTGAGTTGACCTCTATTTCATTCAGAACAGACAGATAGTCGGGACTAATAAAATCTACAGTGCTTTGCTTGGCTCTTGGCGATTCATGGCCGCTAATCCCCATGGATATATTTTTATTTTCCTGGATATATTGGATGTGCAGGTGGTATATATTGGAAAAGCCTGTTGTTTATTGACACGAGCCCAGTAAAGACTCTGATTAATCTTAAAAATAAATAGAGCAAGGTGGAAGGTCACACTCTGGATCAAGAGCTCCGATTATATCCAGGATAGCTAAGTTATTTATTTCCAGCTGAGAGGAATCCTCCCTGTGGAGGTACCAGGAGAAGGACGGAGATTAACAGCACAGGAAGTGTGTGCAGGGCTGTGCTTGCTCCATCTTGGAATCCTTGCTGTCCTTGACAAGAACTGCTGCCCTGCCCTTTAAACCCAAACACCCTGAAGATGGACGTGGCAACAGGGACAGAGGCAGGAGGGTTAAGGGTAAAGGTCCGCTTGCCACAACCTGGAGTTGCCCGGAAAGAGAGTTTCAGCTGAGAAAACGTCCAGGTCAGGTTGGCCTGCCGACATGTCTGTGAAGGACTGCCTTGGCTGTTACCTGGGCTTGAAAGACCTACCCTGAATGTGGCATCACATTCCCCGACTTCAGGTTCCAAATGGCAGATGGGTTTAAAAAATGCTGAGAGCCCATGATGACAAACAGGCAGCAGGACTTGTATGGGACACAGAAGTCGCGCTGCCTGTGACTATGGATGTGACATGACTAGCTACTTGAGTTTCTGCCTTAACTTCCCCAACGTGGTGGGTTGTGACCTAGAAGTATAAGCCGAATAAATGCTTCCCTTTCCAAAAATGGCTTTGGTAAGGGTATTTTATCACTGCGACAGAAACAAAACTAGAACAGGGGGTCACTGGGACTCTTTATCCCTCTTTCCAGTGTGGTCATGGCATGTTAACTGGCATGTTGAGGAGCCTGGCTTGTCAGAGTTGCAGGGCCCAAACTCTGACCCTGACAACTCCAGTACCAACGTGAGACAGGAGGGAGAATCAAAGGATCCCAGAGTATCCAGTGCCACGGTGTGTGTACCCATCCCGTTTCTCAGAAAGGCTGAACTAGCGAGATCTAACATTGCAACTTACTCAAGCTGAGAAACAGGCATTGTCTCTTGTCTATTTCTTCCTGAATTCTTTAAAACAGTCATGGCAATAGTTTTAACAAGTGAGTGGCACCCTTCATCCATCTTAGAGATGGATTAATTGAGAAACAATTAAAAATTAAAACAGCATATAGTCCAGCAGCGTGAGGCTACAGTTCAGTGCTGGAGCACTGAACAGCCTGCGAAGGGCCAAGAACCCCACTCCAAGCAGTAGGCAAAGCATATATTCAAGGCATGAAATGTAACAGTTTGATATAGCTGTGCCTTGATTGATTGCTGTAATAAAATTAGCATATCTCTCCCACAGTTCCCGTGTGTGCATATGTTTGTGTACACAGAACACTTAAAATCTGTTCTCCTGAAGCAATTTCAGCAAACAATAGAAAATTATACATAGTCATCTCGAAAGGTTGTGTTTTAATCAGTTTTCCTTAAAGTAGTTCAATTAAAATGCATTATTGTACTGAGGACACGGTTTAGTCACTGAAGTATTTGCTACGCAAGCATGGGCCACGGAAGCCACGTTAGGCATGGTGGTTCACAGTTGTAACCCCAGCACCGGAGAAGCAGAGATGGGAAGATCCCTGGGGCTCACTGGCTAGGCAGTTAGCCTAATCAGTGACTTCCAGGTCCTTAAGAGGCTCTCCGGCAAAGGAAGTGGATGACGTTTCTGAACCAACACCAGAGGGTGTCTCCAGACCTCCCTAGGCTTGGGAGTGTCCCCTCAAAAATAGATATATCTATTTTTATATATCTCTCTAAACAGATACATTGGGGAAATTTTACTCTCAAAATCCCCACCCTTAAAGATCCGTGTACACAAGAACAAAGTAAGGGCTCAGAGAGGTCGTAACACAGAGACTTGATTAACTTTGTCAATGACCCTTCCTTAAAGATAAGTAAGTGCAGAACTCTGGCCTTGTCACCTCCTCCATCGGGGACCCCAAAAACACTCTGGGAAATGACAGGCTAAAACGACTGATATTCTTGGTTTCTGTGGGTGGCGGATGACTCTAACAGTCTGGAACCTAATCCGTGCCTGCCAAGCGAATGGGTAAAACTAAGAGAAACAAGCAAGTCCTGTGAGAAGGATCAGTCATCACAGCTGGGGTGTGTTCTGGGTGCCGGTGAAGAGGGCACCTTGTGAGGCTCGACAAGCTCAGCGTTAAAGATGATGATTCTGGCTGGGTTCTCCTCACACCTCTTCGCCCATCCCCAAAACTGCCCCTCCCCCTTCGTGCTCCATCTCGGTCCGTGACACTACCAAGCCTTGTAGCCGTGTGTATGCCCTTCTCTGAGCAGTTCCTACACTTGGCTGTCCCCATCCTTATATGTGGCTTAGCCTCCTTCTCAGTCAGCACCATCATTGACCAGCCACATGCGAACACCAGGCTCCCAGCCACCCTCCTGGCTCCCACATCTGTCTTTCCCACCATTCAACCATGCCAGTTCTTTTTTCTAGAACCCAATGACCAAAGTACACTCCAGAGATCCTGTGACCCTCAAAACTAAACCCCTGGGGCAGAAAGGATGGCTCATGAATAAGAAACAATCACTGCTCTTCCAGAGGACCTGAGTTTGGTTTCCAGCATCCGTGTGAGTTAGTTCACAACCACACGTAACTCCAGCCCGAAGGAGATATGATGCTTTTCTTCCGACCTCTGAAGACAACTGAACTCATGCACATACCTCCACACAGACACACATGGATACACATGATCTCAAAATAAAAATCATTTTTAAAAGAATGATCATGAGGGCCTTGGGAGATGGCTCAGTCAGCAAGCATAAGGCCCTGAGTTTGAAGGCCATGAGCCCACAGAAAAACTCAGGTTCAGCAATCCCAGCACTGGGAATACAAAAACAGGGATCCCTCAGGCTTGCTGGCCAGGTTCAGTGAGAGACCCTAGCTCAAAAAGTTAGGTGGACAGCAACTGAGGAAAACAACTGACCTCGGCCTCTGGCTTCATCATACATTCAAATGTGCACACAGTCACAAGATCATAGACCTATACCAGACACACAAAAGAAGGAAGAAAAACGACCACTCATCAGGAGACCATGTGCTAAGGGCCTTTAGAGTGTTTTGTAACTAAATAATTTAAAATAGAAGTAGTCAGATGCCTGACACTAAGGCCTTTAAAATATCCTATCTCTAAAATTCATTTTGGTTCTTCAGTATTTCTTACTTTTCTGAGAAAGTTCTCACTCTGTCACCCAGAATGGCACTGAAGTTGTGGTCCTCCTGTGTCTGTCCCCTGAGTTCCAGGACACAGGTGGCCACCTCCATGCCTGTTTCCAAAATTAATTTATATTTCACTCTGCAGCCTCAAAAGAAAAGCCATCAAAGTTAAGACAGCAAAAGCCCAAAGCTTTAATAATGCAACTCAGAAAAACACTAAGCATGGCATCAAACTGAAATCAGAACAGCAGCTGCAGTTCCTTTGTGCCTCCCACAAAATTATCAAAATAATTCACCTCGCACCCCATGTCATTTGTATTTCCTTCATCATCTTTGAAGTTTATCCCCTCCCCCCCATTTCCCTCTCTGCCCTCAAATATATCTCTCTTGTTCCGTTAGTAAAGTTTGGTGTGGAGGGGAAATGCGGCCTTCAAATATTGAGTCTGAGCTCCACAAATAGAGCAGTAATGAAAAAGTCAGAGGAAAACCTTTGTAATAATCGACAGGGACAAACAGAGCCCAGAAATCAGCCGGAATAATGAAGTCCAAATTGTTTATGGAATCAGTTATGCTCTTTGAGCTTCGGGGCCGTGGAGCTTTTGATTTGGCCTCTGCTCTGTGTGGATGGGGGTTGTCTGGTTTTTCTTTTGTTTGAGTGTGTGTGTGTGTGTGTGTGTGTGTGTGTGTGTGTGATTGTGTGGGGGGTGGGAAGACTTTCCCTGTGTATACTAGTTAGCAGGGCTCTCAGATTATCCCGAAGTCATGGAAGTTTTAGAGAAACTCCTCAGTCAGTCTACACACAATGCTACAAAATTGAACCAGGTAAGAGCTGGGGAATGTTCATTGGATAAAGGTGCCTAGTTCCAAAGCTGACACCCCGAGTTCAGTCCCCAGAACCCACATGGGAGAAGGAAAGAACAGACTCCCCCAAAATGTCCTTTCACCTCTGCATACAGCTCCCTCCCTCCTTCCCTCTCCCCCTTTCACACACAGATGTGTGCATGCATGTGTGCACACGCGCGCGCACACACACACACACACACATAAATAAATAAATAATTGTACCAAGGAAACTTGTACAGCCTTCAGCTTCAGAGAACATGGGTTCTGCCTACCGCTGATGCACTGGGGGCTATGATATAACAGATTCTGGAGGGGAGGCATTTGTCATCTTTGGTGGGTACCCCTGGTGAGCCTACCAGGGCCCACGAAATAGTTCCAAACCCAGTCACACAGATGGCACCTGTTCAACTCTGTGGGTCACAAAACAAACAATAATAAAAGCCATGAATGCAGGAAAAGGACTTGTAGGGAGGGGTTGGCAAGGGTAAGAGGGGGACCTGGAGGGTGGACAGCGTGTGTGTGTGTGTGTGTGTGTGTGTGTGTGTGTGTGTGTGTGTGTGATGACCACAGAAAAGGTTAATTCATGGAAATTTATCTCAGAAGAACCCTTCCTGCTCCCAACCCCTCGGCTGCTGGGAGGTTGGGTGTTTGAGAAGGAGCTTATTGGGACACAATCCCACTGTAACTCAAGGAATGCGTACACATAAGGAGCAAGGCCAGTTATAAAATACCATTTCCTCAGTCAATGAAAGCTCCTGTATCCTGCCCTCTGTGGATTTATAGCTGTGGGGGTGGAGAACAGCCCAAGAAATGTGGGCCCATTTCCACTCTGTCTGCTGGTCTCTGTTTAGAGGTTACTCAAATGAAGGACAAGCACAGTTGTAGGTCCCAATTTAGGACATGATCGTTTGGTTCTTTTAACATTAAAATGGCTCATTCAAGCCGGTCTGTGCCATCCTGACAGGTGGTCAGGATATGCAAATGTAGTTCTGCTCCTCCTTTTGTAACTATGGTGTCACCTGGGGAAAGGGCAGCTACATGAACTACAGCACCTTTGCCGCCTAGACAACAGAATGATAACGATTTGACGTCTCAGAGTAATAAAGCAATTGACTGTGTGAGTTGTCCTTTGTATCATTTTAATAAAGTCTTTTGTTACCTTCTCCCCACCCCCATTTACAATGAGTATAAAAGCTGTAGAAAAATAAACATGGGTTTCTGGAGGCCAGTCCAGGGCTGCTTTGGACACTGTGGCAAAATATTGCCATCATTTTGGGAAGCTTGAAGTAGAGGTTTATTGCTGTTGGGTTATTTTTAATCTAATAATGCTTTGAATAAGTCCATAATTTTGTGTGAGGCCTCATTCTTGAGTACCCTGGGGCACACGGAAGGTGACAGTGTACTGTTGAGAAATCGAGAAGTTGCTACTGGGGAGACAGCTCAGCATATCAAATGCTTTCCTCACAAGGATGAGGATGGGAGTCTAGCAAACAGATTCCTCAGAACACACATAGAAACTGAGCAGGCACAGCAGCCTGCCTGTAATCAAGGCACTCCTAGGGCCGAGACAGGGGATCCCAAGGTAAGCTGACTAGCCTGGCAAGCTGGAATTGGCGAGCTGTGGCTTCAGAGGAGAGCCTGCCTCAATAAATAGAAAGCAATCAAGGAAGACATCTGGCATCAACTTTAAGACTCCACATGCACATACCCACACACATGTGCTATGTGAACACACATGCACATGACAAAGACCGAGAGAGAATCAAAGAGGTGTTACTGCCATGCAATCTGAGGGTGCCTGTACCCTGTTTTAACATTCTCTTACTGTCTTGCCTTTGAACATCTGACATAATGGGAGAATTATGGCACTCATGTAAGGAAGACCAGGCTACTAACCTGGAAGTAAAAGAACCAATTTCATCTCAGCAACTCAGACCACACATACACGCACACACACGCACACATACATGCATGCCACTCTGATGTGCCACTTAAGAGCAAACAGGGCAAATAATATTTGTATCAGCCAGCGAGGTCCAAGTAGTCAGGATTTGACACAGGCATCGCGTGGAATCAGTTCCGAGGGAATTCCCACACTTTCTTTCTCTTCCACTCCGACAACAGTGTGATTAATGGCTTTACTGCTGAAGTTTCTGGATCACTGAGTAAATTTGAGGGTCATCAGCACATTTTCAATCTGTTTGTCTTCCGAATATTTGTTCTCTCGGTGCTCTCCATTGATGTCAAGCCCCACATGAGCGTCCCTGACCGGGGGCACGATTCCATTCGGATGGCACAGTCACCACAGACCCAGAAACAAGGCACCAATTGCCCCAGCCATCACTCAATCTGTCGCCCCACACAGGGTGGCATCCCCCTCCTGGGTGCCTCCCTCCCCACATAGCCTTTTTCTCCCAAGCTAAGAGACAGTTCAGTGCATAAGGCACTTGCAGCACAAGCCTCAGGCTCAGGATCCCTGCACCTATGGAAAGGCCAAGTGAGCATGGCAGCCTGCCTGCTGCCGGGTACTTTGACAGCATGAAGTCCCAGAAGTAAGCTGCTTTGCTTGACTAGCTGACTATCCAGTTCTTGAGAGATCCCACCTCACTAGGTAAAGTGAAGAACAATCAAAGAACACACCCAAAGTCAAACTCAGGCCTCAAAACACACATATACACATACACACGTGCATACACGTGGCAAAAAATATTTAAAAACCCTCTTCAGAAATCCATCCCCACACTGCTGAGAAGCCACAAGCCAAACTAAAGGATTCTAATTCCCAGCCACAAGTAAAAGCTGGAGCTAGTACCAGACACAAGTGAAAGACCCTCAGACAGGACCTTTTTCTCCGATGAAGACCCCAGAACCAGGACACTCCGAGACCAGGCCACAGGATGCAATTAGCAAGAGGTTTATTGAGTAAACACAGG
>NC_022013.1:12764963-12771247 GCF_000317375.1 Microtus ochrogaster | reverse complement strand
CTCTCAGCATGGATGTTTGGCAATAGTCATCCTGTTCCTATCTTTATAGATATCCTGTTTTGCAGTCAACCTGCTTTGTTGATGTGCTATCTTATTGACATCCTGCCTTGCAGTCTCCCTATCTCAAGACATCCTGCTCTCTCAAGCACATGGGATGTTCTTACGAGAGCAGGCTGGCTGCTGATTCGGAGAATTTTTTTTAAAGCAAACAGGACTTTCCTCCGGGAGCATGCTAGCTGCGGATTTTGAGGAGGGGGTCTGTAGGATCTTTCAACAAGTTTTGGCCCAAGTCCAGCCACTGGCAGGAGAGCTGCCAAATGTGTGTGCATTCTGAAGGAAGAGACGCAGTTCAGTATGTCAGTATGGGCAAGGCACTATCATCAGCGGGCAACCACTCAAGGTGGCCTATGGGCTCCTTGGAAGTGTACAAATGGGGGCACCTACAGAAGCCAAGATGGGAGCTGTCTGTCCAAAGTAGGGAAGAAAAAAGAGGGACCAGCAGCACCCTATCCACTACCAGACATTTCTGTGGTGTGATGCTGTCTCATGCATGGAACACTGACCTCAGGAGAGGCTACCAGAGTGTCTGTGATGAGTTTAAACTAGGCCGCTGCCGTGGGTAGGCTGCAGTGCCCAGGTGTCTGTGAAAGCATGAGCATAGATGTTTTTTAGTTGTCATTACCAGTGACGTCAGAGCATCTCCCTTATATGTGTGTGGACTCTTTTAATCTGCGGAAGGCCTCAAGCAGGAATCCAAAGAAAGAGCCCATCTGCAAGACTACCTCAAAGAAGCCCTACATTGTATACATTTCCGGGACACTTGCACACTCTGAGGGTCTCAAACTCAAGACTACAACTACCTGAGAGTCTAGGTTGTTCTGCAGACCCCAGACTTGCTTGCTGGGCACAGAACTCCCACCTCCAGCTCAACACCAATCATCTGAGCCAGTTCCTCCAAAGGACCAAGTGATCAAACATGTGACCAGCAGGAGTAAGCACCCCAAACAGTGATGTGTCAAGGGGAGGAGGGATCAGGGATGAGAAATAAAGATGAGCTGAGCTGCTGATTTACTTACCTAGGACTTGTGGCTCTAGAAGCAGTAGGAAGCAAGATCAGACCAAATATGTATGAATAAAAAAGTAGATAATGAGAGAGCAGAAAGGGGGATTACAGAAAATAGTAAATTTAAATGAATGTGTATGAAAAGGCCATAGAAAATCTGTTATAACAGAATACCTGAGTCTTTATTTAGCACAAGTTTGAAGGTTAGAAGTCTAAGATGGGTTGGCCCCATCTGTGCTGCCTCCAGTAAGGGCCACATCAACACATGGCAGGTGGCATTGTGACAAGAGGATTTGCAAGAGAGACACTTTATTTTTTTTTAATCCTGAGAACATAAGGTGAGAGACATGAAAAAGGAAGTTTAGTTTCCCTGGAACTGAAACAGTGCCTGGAGCTGTGCTTTAAATTGGAAATATCCCCTATGGGTTTGTGCATCGAACACTTGGTCCCCAGATTGTGGCACTGTTTGGGGGTTTACAAATGTAGTGATTTAAGTGAGAGATATCTCTCAAGGTCATTGAAATTTCCATCTCTGGTTAGTGATGCTTTAGCTTGGTAGCCTCGCCCCACTTCCTGTCCTTGCTTTCTGTTCCCGTGTGTGTAAGAAATGGAGCAGCCAACTTCCTGCCCTGCCGCCTGCTGCCACGCCTTCCCCTGTGGTCTTCCAGCACAAACCCTGTCTTCCTTCAGGTGCTACTATGGCATTTCACCACAGCAGCGGCGAAGGAACTAACACATAAGGGGGCGTTAATCCAGCAATGAGCTCCAAGAGATAGAAGCACCCATATCTTCTCAAATAAATATATTTTGTTTTATGATGGCCAAGGCTCTCTAACGCTTGAAGAACAAAAGCTTAGGAAGGCCCTGCAGACGTTAGAAGTGAGGGCTGTTTTAAACGGAAAATTGAGGAGTTGAGCTGCAGAAGCACCCAGGTAAAGGAAATATAAGCTAATTAAGTTGTCAGATTTCCCTTGAAGAAAGACTAATTAGATTGTCAAATGTCAGAATGCACGATACAGTAGAGTACTGCAAAACCTCTTTATCCTCCAGTGCAAATATTCCTTGTCTTTCTGTTTCCACGTTGCAGCTGGAAGCATGGGTTCAGCATCTCAGATCTGAAAATCTGAAATACCCCCCTAGCCTCAGGAGGAGTTTCCAGTTCTATGAACAACTCTACCTCGAGGCTAAAGGCATCAAGTGCAGAGCAATAGAGGAAGACACTCGACCTGCTCTGGCCTCTGTGTGCATGCCCCACCCACGTACTTACAAGCAAGAAACACTGGCAGGTGCGTGCTCAGAGAGCAGGATGGAGGAGGAAGGAAACTAGTTGAGCAAGATGGCTAGTCCGCTTCTCACCCGTTTCAGGAAGGAATTTTCCCCAGAATTTCAGGCTGAAGCGTTGTCCTTTTGGTGTTAAATGATGGGGCTTTGGGGCAGCAGATGGTCCTGGTGGAGCAGAAACAATGGCCACAGCAACCGTGGTCCCATGCAGAACCTTCACTTAGCACAAACCTTGGCACGCCCTTTGTCGCTCGCCCGTCTGACTGCTGGGGCTGTTCGCGGCAGCTCCTGGTGTCAGAGCATCCTTAAGTTAGCATTCCGGTCATTACTCACCATTAATTCCTTGAACACTCAATCGACGTGCAGTTACCAGCCATCTGCTGCATCCTGCTACTTCCGCAGCTACTGACTGCTGGCACTCATCCAGGTTAACATGGCCATTTAGATTGCCGGTTTTCACACATTTCGTCACTCGCTACTAAAGTGTTTAGCCCCACCTCTTCGCTTGTCATGTTTGTAGCCTGTCTCTGAAAACACAGCTCATGTTTCCAAGGTGGAAGGAGGCAAGGACATGGTCTTCTTTAGATGACAATGAGTTGAAAAGTCAGACGTTGTATAGAGAAAGAATTTGCTGAGGGCCTTTAGAACAGCAGTTCTCAACCTGTGGGTCTCAGTCCCTGTGGAGGTCAAGCAACCCTTTCACAGAGGTCACCTAAGACCACTGGAAAACACAGATATCTACATTATGATTCGTGATAGTCGCAAAATTACAGTCGTGAAGTAGCAATGAAAATAATTTTATGGTTGGGGTCACCACAACATGAAGAACTGTATTAAAGGGTCGTAGCAGTAGGAAGGTTGAGAATCTATCTGAGGAGTGAAGGGCCAGGATCAGGAAACTGATCCCTGTTCTACACAGGAGGGAAAGCCAGTGGATAGGGAAGGCCACCTCAGCTGGCCCAGGGAATCATTGGAGGAGGAGGCAGCTAGGCGGTGATGGGGCAGAAGGACACTGTTAACTGATTGGCTGCGCTGACTCTGCCTGAAAAACTTTGAAGGAGCCACTTCAAATACCTTCCCCAGAATCCTGTCTTCTTCCCAGGACTGGGCATGAAGCTCAGCCCCACAGGCAAGAAGCCCTAGGTACCATCTCCATCACTGTATAAACCACGAACCAAGCCAGCTGTGGGCACCTGCAATCCCACACTCAAGTAATGAAAGCAGGCTGGGTGGTGGTGGTACACACCTTTAATTCCAGCACTGGGGAGGCAGAGGCGGGCAGATCTCTGTGAGTTCAAGGCCAGCCTGGTCTACAAGATCTAGTTCCAGGACAGGCTCCAAAGCTACAGAGAAACCCTGTCTGAAAAAACAAAAGAAGTAATGAAAGCAGGATGAACAGCAGTTCAAGGCCAATATCAGCTACATAGTGAGCAAAGACAGCCTCACATACATGAGCCTTTGTCTCAAAAAAAAAAAACCCACAGGAACTGATGTCATGCAGGGAAGATGGGAGGCCTAAAGGACGGAAGCAAAAAGGCCTCGCTAGGTTTTTTCTGAAATATTTCAGTACATTATCTATGATCTAAAGTCACTGTGCTGACTTTAAGGATCCTAGGTTACTGGCACCTAGAAGAACAACACTTTGGCCAAGAGTAAACACGCAACCGTCGACATGCAGGGTATTTTGTCTATTCCAATTTTCTTCACTTATTGACAATCCAGGTACATAAAATCAATGCCTCCATGTCGGACAAAACAACTTACTGCACTCCTCCTCTAGAGAAAATCAAATTACAGGGAGCAATATTTACCCACTTCGGAGAGTAAAATGATTAAACATCTTAGGAGCACAATTTGCCCACAAAGAATGTAATTTCAGCTAAAGAAGCAGGGTATGATGCGCTGGCCAGTGTTTGATATGCTAATTATGCCAGCCGTCTAATAGGAATTTATTATTAATGTCAGCTAACATTTACTGAGCCTTTATTATGGCTAGCCAATGTGCTAAGCACTGACATCAGCTGCAGCCCTGGGAGGGAGGCAATTATCTACCTTCATAAACAAGGACCAGGGCCAGAGGAAATCCCACTGTGTTTATTAAAGTTAATGTACAAAATCATTGCCTTCTTTGGAGATGTCCCTGGCAGTCAAGAGACGCAGATCCATGTCAAAACAAAGGGCATGCGACGGGCTGGAGTGGGGGGCTCAGGTGGCTAAGTAGGACAACCACCAAAGCCCACATAAAAAACCTGCAGTGCCAGCCCGGGGCGGTGGCGGGGGGGGGGGAGCCAGTAGGACCCCAGGGTTTGTCTGCCAATCATTCTAACCAAATCAGTGCAGTCCTGGTGAAGTAAGAGATCTTGTCTCAGGAAACAAGGTGCAGCCCTGAAGGTTGACGACTAAAATCGCCTTCCGGCCAACTCGTGTGCACACAAAGCGGTTTGTGTTTTGTAGAGCTGGCAGTCGAGCATGCTGAAAGGAGGGACCTCTGAAGGAATAAAAGAGTGCCGGTGGAGCTTATTTGGAGAATAAAATGACCATAGGAGCACTTTTTTGATTGATAATTTAAAAACTGCGACATCGGGCCTCCCGTTGTTGAAATTCCACTGTGGTAGAGAAAAATGGGCATTTGGATCATCCATAGTAACACAGGAGTCTGGTTTTATCAAAACCTGGTCATACATCAGGATTACAGGTGTTATGTGGTATTTTTTCATTTTTCTTGACTACTTCTCATCTCTTTATCAATGAGAAAATCCATACCCATCAACTTCAAAGTGTTAAAAGAAAACTCACAAGAGCCTATTTGACCTGCCAGAGGGAGTTCTCTGCAGACATGGAAGAGGTTTTGGATTGTAACCTGACATTCAATCAGATATACTGGATGCAATCCCTAATTACCACATATTACCTGTATGATTCCAAGTTTTAGTTACCTTTGTCAATATACTGCAGGGGAGAGAGGACCAGGAAGGGTGGCTCACACCTCTAATCCCATCACAGGAAAGCCAGGGGTCAGAGGACTGCAAGCCAACCTTCCCTTAAAGAAAGAAAATAAATATATAAAATGGTGTTATTTAAAAAATATCTAAGCCACTGTGATGCCATGTTGATTGTATAACCATGGCTGTAGAAATGAAGCTATTGAAAGAGACATTTCTATCTCCCCCTTTGGCTATCCAACTATTGCAAGAACGGACCCCCAAGAAATTGGAATTTCCCTGAGATTCTCCTGCTGGCATCAGGAAATGCTGAAGCCTGGTACCGGCCAAGAAAGCTTGTCTCCTGGAAAAAAAAATACCATGTGGTTCTGACAGGTCAAACCACCACCTTGAGTCTGAAGATGAGCCAAGAGACATTGATGGGAGGTACCACTCCAGGCCAGAACAGTTGAATTTACAAGCCTCTTGCCTTTTATTAACCATAAACTTCATGCCAAAACACTGAAGGCTATCTTACTGGGGCCACTGGATGTCTTTGTCTCTTTGACTTATGGAGAATGGGAGGCTGAGCCTGGCTTATCTGGGCTGCCGGAGTCCCGGCTCTTATTCTAATAACCTTGATTATAGTTATGTGGCCAAATGCATGGAAGGCCCTTGGCAGACTCCAGGCACCTGCTGAACAGTCAGTGCCCATCACTGCTTCTCCCGTTACAAGTAATCATTCCTTAAGCAAAACCAGTTACTGTGCCAAATGCTCTTCTAGACACCAATCATGTGGGAATAATCTGGTGTGGCCAACCTCTCCTTGACTTTCATGCTAAAAGACTCAAGGAGTAAAGCAATCCTCTTTAAAGCCTCACGCTGACGGTGGTGGATCTCATGCTGACGGTGGTGGATCTCATGCTGATGGTGGTGGATCTCACACTGACAGTGGTGGATCTCACGCTGACTGTGGTGGATCTCATGCTGACGGTGCTGACAGTGCTGGATCTCACACT
>NC_022013.1:12746478-12764863 GCF_000317375.1 Microtus ochrogaster | reverse complement strand
GGTGGTGGATCTCACACTGACAGTGGTGGATCTCACGCTGACTGTGGTGGATCTCATGCTGACGGTGCTGACAGTGCTGGATCTCACACTGACGGGTGGTGGATCTCACACTTATGGTGTGGTGGATGTCATATTTTCAGGTGCTGGGTCAATTTGCTCGAGTCTGTTCTTAAGACAGAATGGTAGAAAATGCACCTGGGCGGGGAAGGGGAGCAGAAAGGCACTGTGCTTAACTAGCACCCCCCATCCACCATGTTTTCTGACCCTTTCTAGATTGGTTTTGCCCCCAAAACAAATGGAAATGGCCAGAGAGGTCCAAGGAACCTAGTGTTCTGGCTTTGCCTGAGGCTGGGTTAACGCACAAGCACATTGGGAATATCCTAGCAGATCTTCCTGGAGAGAGACGGGAATATCCTAGCAGTAACTGGCTGTCTGCAGTGAATGTTGTGCTTGTGATGGCCTATGGGAGCCTGATTTTTGTACTGCTGTTTATTTTGTGAAGAGACAAATAATGCACTTTGCAACAAAACCTAGAAGGCATCCTCACACCCCTACGGGCCCAATGCTCCCAAGGACTTAAAAGAGGAGATCGATATTCGACTATCCAGGGTTCAGCATGCCAAGTATGAACCCCAGCTCCTTGCCAATGATGATACAAGATTACTGCAGCTGGAATCCCAGGGGAATCAAAGTTGCTACAATTATCTGTACAAGATGAAGCTCTATGTGCCACCCATGCCTCTGAGATCCCATTTCATGCTGAAGGCCGGCACCCCTGTTCTTTACTGGGTGAGAATTCCCACTCCTACCTGCTAGATCTGGGAAACACTAGCTCCTTTGAAGGGTGTATGTAAGGCCCTTATATGAGACAGCCCGTTATGGGACAGGGGTCTTTGGCCAGAGTGAGCATTTGCAGTATCAGGAGGCCTTGAGTGAGCTGGCCACTGTGGTCAAAGACGAATTGGGAGCTCTCAGAGACAACACCAATCAGCAGCCAAAGACCTAACTCAGTCACGTGAAATGTCACCAACAACCATCCAGGTCACATACCTCCCCTCCAGTGAGAAGAGCAAACGTCCTAAGCACTTCCTCGGACTGAAGAGCTGTAAGGACAACTACAACACGCTGGAGAATACTCTGTGATGGAGCTGCAGACGCCACCTGCGCAGCCTTCATGCCATTGGCTCAGCAGGCCCAGACTTTGCCAGCCAAAGCTTCCGTTGAGGCCAGAGTTCCTACTGGGTCATTCCCCAGTCCTTTCTTAGGGGCATTGTCAATACTGGCCAAGACCTCACTGTCTCCCAATAGCACTTTTTATGAATTTGAATTCAGATGCCATTAATATTTCTGCTGTTGAAATCTCCATTTGTTTTTTACTTGTAGGGATAAGTCCCACCCCTTAGGGGGCGTGTTCGCCTCGGGCTAATGTTTACCTATAAATCTGGTGAGCGAGCTCACAGCGCTTGCTTCTGCTTTCCTGGTCTTTCCTGGTCTCCGCAGGAATGGTGGTTCTGTAAGTCTATTTCCTCATTAAAGCTGTATATATTTTTACAATCTGTCTGCATTCGTTTACGCCGTTACATTTACTATAATTCGCCTACCCTCTTCAACGCTGTTTAGTCCCAAAGGTGTAAACTGAGGCAAGATGTCTTCTGTGTCTACCCTACCTTCCTCAGTTGAATAGAAACGTTTTGATGGGTGGAAGAGTCAGGCCGGACCCCATGAGAAAAAGGGGAATGAAGAAGTGGGGAGAATGTCCTCTGGAATTGTGGTGCTCCATTTAAACCAGGTGTGTTGAGACATGAACAGAACTTTCCCTGAAGTGGAAGGATCTGCCCTGCCCTCACCCAACACTGCTATCACAAGTAAATAGGAATGTTCTGGCACTTGGTATAACCTATCCAAGATGGTAGACAATGGGAAGTGGTTTCCCCTGATGTTAGTGCATTAGTCTCAGTTCACAAATGATTTAACAAAATTAACTACTAACATTAAAAAAAGAAGGCTTACAGTTCCGTTCCAGAGGAATAAGGGTTCATTACCATCAGTAGGGCAACACGAAGAACATGGCTTCTCAGCAGCGACTGAGAGCCAATACCTCCAACTGCAAACAGAGCAGAGAGAGTGCAGTGGGAGTGGCGCATGGTATTTGAAACCTCAAAGTCCACTCCCAGTGGCATACGTCTTCTGGTTAAGAGCACACCCCCTAAGCCTCCCCAACAGTGTCACCAACTACGGACCAAGTTCTCAAATGCTTGAGACTATGGAGGCCATCTTGCTCAAACCAACACACAGGTGTAGATCACTTAATCCACAGATGTTTGTTGATTGCACATCAGACACTTTTTTAAAGCCTTGGCTGTTTGTGGCACTTTAATTTTTCTGGCGTATTGCATGAGTTTGGGGACCCAAACTCTGGTCCTTATCCTTGCTTTGAAAGTGCTTTTAGCTGCTGAGCCATCTCTCTGGGCCTCACAATTTTCATTTGCTTACACAGTTTCTCAAAAATAGTGGTGGGAGGCTAAAAGAGAACTAGAAGCGTTTGCCCAGGAGAAGGAAGAGCATCCGGATGACAGGCTACCACACAGCAGCTGGTGCTCCTAGCAGGATGCGGGCTTGTCCTTTCATTGTCTTTTAAACCTCCCCCTCCTACTTGTCTGTGGGAAATTAGAAGATCATTATTATTGGAAGACACCTGCTCCACATAAAGAGCCTGGGGTTTGCAGCAATCAGCAATGAGAGGAGCCTTGTAATTGGCTCATAAGAATGGCAAGGTGTAGAAAGCAGTTAAGGCTTTTTCAATTCACATGTGCCATTAGTGGAAACTCATTAAAGATATGAGCAAAGTAAAGTGTAAATAAAGAGTCCCATTCTCTGTAATTACAACCGTACATCTCCTGCCTGCTTCCAGGGTTCAGCTGAAAATCTCCCTCTACCAAGGCCACTAGGTCCAGGCTCTGCGTCCTCATTTACATAGGTTCTCAGAGTATTTTGTATCCATGAACCTGAAGGCATGTTGGTGATGTGGCCCACGGACAAACAGCAGTGGTTAATGTTCCCTAAATGTCAGGTGGTCCCAGCCAAAGTTCTCTGAACCTGCTTGAATGGTGTTGTAGCATTGAGCCCTGTTGCGGAGGCTTCTTGGATGTATGATTCCTGTTATGTGATGTAGGCCTACGATTCTGTAGATTACGTTCCTGTGATGCGAACACCAAGGGAAAAAGATCATCAGGGCTTGGGGGCTGCCAGAATTGCCAAAACAAAGGAGCTTAAAGATCAAGGAAATACAGCACGTCAAGGAATGAGGTGATCACTGGCGACCTTCTCTGACCTCTGCATGTATGGGCACACACATGCATGTAGCATACACATATTGAGGCACACAGACCAAAAAGCACAGAAAAGAACATGGTGTTCTACACTTTTGCACTAACTCTTTCCGGCAAGACACCAAAAACAAAGGTCTGTTCGTGCAGATAAGGCACCAATGAGAGACCAAAGTATGATTCCACCAAGGTCTAGCATGACAAACCAATGAGTTTACCAGGCTTCTAACACAGAACCTGAGTGAAGGGTTACTTATAGACCCTTCAAACACTATATCCACCACAAAACACTACCCCATCACAGAGGACCTCGTGGAAGCTGCATCATGGAGTCCCATTTACAATTAACCTTACACATCTTACATAGGCTAGCATCTCTCAAGTTGTCCTGAAGCTGAGGGAAAGAAAGATAGAGAAATGGCTAAACTCTTAGGTGAGGTCCTGTGGTTCCCATCTTCCCTCTACCATGGAGTGTCGCTCGCTCTATCACCATCATCGTAGACCTGGCTATCACTGTCCTGTTCTGCTCATTAGTTACCATGGCTACTGGGCCAAAGCAGTCTAGACTCCAAGATGGTAATGGCGTAAAGATGTTATACCCAGAAAAGGGGGTCATAGTTGGTGGGACACAGTTCTATATTCTGTCAATTACATTTTAAATAAACTCTGATTGGCCAGGCAGGAAGTATAGGCGGATCAACCAGACAGGAAGTAGAGGCGGGGTGATGAGAACAGGGAAATTGTAGGAAGGAGGAAGCCCATTCTTCCAGTCCAGCCCAGACCACCGAAGAAGCAACATGTGAAAGGTACTGAGCCATGTGGCTAGCAATGATAATTACAATGGGTTAATATAAACTACAAGAAGACTATAAGAAGACTGAGCTAATAGGCCGATCAGTTTTATAACTTATGGTGATCTCTGTGTGATTTTCTTTGGGACTTGCTGGCTGTGGGAATAGGGCAGGACAGAAACCCCACGAGCAGACCCCTCATGTTACACATAGTAGAACATACTCTCAAGGACATGGAAAGGAAGAAACTTTCGTTCCCCTTCGTTCCTCTTCAGAGCATTTCCTACAAGTCCCTCACATCTCTTTGCTTAGTCCTTATGGTTGCCTGGCTTATTTCTGTGTCAACACGCCTGACAAGAAGTCCACTTAAGGGGACAAAGGGTTTCTTGTGGCTCCTACCTTAAGAGTGCATCATGGTGGGAAAGGCATGGCTGCAGGGACATGAGGGCATTGTTGTTTACGTTGCAACTGCAGTCAGGAAGCAGAGCAAGATGAATGCTGTGCTCAGCTCACTTTCTCCTTCTAATTCAACTCAGGACCCCAGCCAGCAGAACCCCAGCCAGGACCCTGCCTCCCACAGCCGGGGCAAGTCTTTACACCTCAGCCAATTTAATGTGACAATTCTTCAGGCACACGCAGAGGCTTCTTTCCTAGGTGATATTAGATCCTGTCAATTTGACAGTTTTAATCATCACAAACCTTATCTCAGCTTTACAAGATTGGATAATTGCTTCCGTTTTACAGAGAAGACAGCATATAACAGGTTCCCAGACCTTAGCACAACTGATGCCATGTTAGAAGCACCATTCTGACCTTAACACCCAGTACTTAGGCCCCAACAACCACCAAAACAGTAACGAAGACCCAATCCATCAACAAACTATTCCATAGTTCCAGGAAGTCCCTAAATATACTAGCCTTTCTTTTGGGCTTCTGTAGTTATGCTTCTTGCTAACTGAAGTGTGGCAACCAAGATGTGGGTTTCGCACATAATAGACAAAGAGCTGGAGGGAGGGGGACTTGATTGGGGAGGGGGAGGGAAATGGAAGGCGGTGGCGGGGAAGAGACGGAAATCTTTAATTAAAAAAAAAGACAATGAGGACTACTGAGAACTCAAGAACAATGGCAATGGGTTTTTGATCCTACTGCACATACTGGCTTTGGGGGAGCCTAGGCAGTTTGGATGCTCAACTTACTAAACCTGGATGGAGGTGGGCGGTCCTTGGACTTCCCACAGGTCAGGGAACCCTGATGGCTCTTCAAGCTGATGAGGGAGAGGGACTTGATGGGGGAAGGGGAGGGAAATGGGAGGCGGTGGCGGGGAGGAGGCAGAAATCCTTAATAAATAAATAAATTTAAAAAAAAATCTATAACCAGCTTAAAAAAAAAAAAGACAAAGAGCTGTAAGTCTCAAGGCTTCCTGATGTGGGCAAGTTTCCCACGCAGCTGCAGACCAGCAATAAAGACTTCCTTTTCAACTTTAAGAGTGTCCACCTGGTGCTCTCTGGAGGGCTCACTTTGCGACATTCTGGAGGTGCCTCTGAGATCTCCCCAAACTGAGATGTTACCAGGCACTGGGGACCTTGGATCCCCTCTGGGAAGGTGGCACAGAAAAAAGACAGATGCTAGAGATGTGCACCCTGTGATGTCCCAGAGCCCCACAAACTTCCCCTGCCTCTAGCCCTGCTGCTCCAGAGACTCCCAACACCTCCACCCTAAAACAGGAAATTACAGAAAGTCACCTGAATCTGTAGCATCTGGGGGTGAATCTGTTTATGGCACCTTCTGAACAGGACACTTAAGAAAAACAGGACATGGCCCGAATTCCAGTGTACAGGATCCACATGAGACATCCCTGGCTTATGTCTGTGTAGTGAGCACTTCTGATTGTCATTATTGTTTGTCTGTGTGTCTCTCTGGGCTTCTGTCAGTTCTGGTGGTTGGAGAAACAGATCTAAAATGGGAGGAGGAGTGAACAGTCTCAAGACTGTTGAGCTAGTACACCTCTACCCACAAGGCATCCCACAACTGCCTGTGGACCCTCTGGTGGGGAGGTGACAGAGGTGCTGGTGGGCATAGCACGACCCAGGGAGGGTTTTATAGACAAGGATGCATATGGTATTCATTTCTCACCCAGAATACTCCAGACCTGTGAAATTGATTGGCCCTCCATTGGAGTCAGACAGCCTAGTGAACAATCTCAGGACCACCAGAGAGTTCAGGCCGCTAAAACACAGGGGCTGGATACCCCAGCCACTATAACTAGTTGCCCTATATTGACCAGTGATTTTCTCTGGTGCAAGACCCGCCTCCCTTGCTTAAGACCTGTGCCCTCCTGTTGGGGGACCCAAATCTTCTTGGTTTGGCCATGGTCAGAGAAACCCCAACCACAGCCTATTCTTTTAGTCCAGCCAGAAACGAAACTCCAACCTCAGCCTGTTCTCTTAGTCCAGCCAGAAGTGGACTTCCCCATTCTGTGATGGTTTGAATAAAATAGTGCCTATAGGCTGATAGGGAGCGGCACAATTAAGAGGTGTGGCCTTGTTGGAGTAGATGTGGCCTTGTTGTAGGAAGAATGTCACTGGGGATGGGTTTTGAGATTTCAGAAGCTCAAGCCATGACCAGTGGCTCACCCTCTCTTCCTGCTGCCTACAGATCCAGATGCAGAACTCTCAACTACTTCTCCAGCACATATCTACCTGTACCCCACCATGCTTTCCAACAAGATGATAATGAACTAAACCTCTGAACTATAAACCAGCTCCAATTAAATGCTTTCCTTTATTAGAGTTGCCGTAGTCATGATATATCTTCTCAGCAATAGAAACTCTAACTAAAGCAACCTCTGTATGACCAGCACAGCAAGGTCATGTCTGGGGAGGGGGAAATAGTGTCCGAGTTTGTGGGAGGAGAGGTAGTTTCTTCTGCTCAGTTTCCCTCTCCCCTCCACTTACACAGAATAACTCTGGCTATGGGAGCTTTGTTTCCAGCTTTAAGAGCATCTGTGTGGTGATCTCTGGTGGGCTTTCCTTACAACAGGAGGCCATTACATACCGCTAATTAATTCTCAACCTAGAGTTGATCAGAGTCAATCAAGGGGATTGTGTTGGAAAGGTAAGATCCAGAGAGATAGAGACAGACACACACACACACACAGAGAGAGAGAGAGAGAGAGAGAGAGAGAGAGAGAGAGAGAGAGAGAGAGAGAGAGAGATTAACATATGAAACAAGCCAGGTGGCAGAAAGACTGGAGCTGAAGTTGCCGGGCATGTTTGAGGAAACCCCACGGTCACATGGGTGCTATGGAAGTGGCACACAAGGTTCAGCACTCTTGTGGCCCATGTCATTTATAGTCCCAGGTCTGCCCCAGCTTCTCTAGTCCATCCAGTCTCAGCAGGGTCTTTCTGTTCCTGAATAAACTTTCTCTATTTCTTTTTTTCTTATCATAAACCACTGGTCCAATAATTTGCTCCAGAACACAAGAACCTGCAAAGATGAGCAGATGTTTTTGGAATACACATCTGTACACATACATGGGCTCAGTCACAACCCACCCTCAGACTTTCTGATTCAGGAGGTCTCAGGCTGGGGATGCAGAACCGCATTTCTGGTAAGTTCTGATGCTGGTCTTGAACAGTTTGTTCAGAACTTTAGTGTTATTTCAGATTGGAATGCTGAAGGTCATTCAAAGTGCTAAGTCAGCATACTTTTTGAATACAGTGTCAGGCACAAAAAAGTCGATGGAGTACAGCAAGGCAAGTAAATCTCTGCCCTAGGTCTCAGGTGCTATCTGGTGGCATTCTTAGCTTTTGTGGAGGTGGAAGCTAAGAGGTCTATTTAGACATTCCAAAGAATTTACCTAAGAGTTACAGGGGGTCACGTACAAAGGTTGACAATAGACAATTAAAAGGGCTGCATACCAACATAACTTGTAAGAGGATCTGGACCTTCAGCATGCCAATCATTAAACCTCTGATAGTCAGTCAGCCTTGGTAAGCATGCCCCCTTTCTCAGAACTTTAGTTCACAGCTTTTTATAAGAGGTGAGGGATGAGGATTAAGACTCTGTGGTGGCCTGAGTCAGCAACCTCAGCAAGAGCAGGTATGAGCGAGCAATGGCCAAGGGAACAGGCCCAAGTCAGAGACCTCTGCAGGGCAGGACTCAAGCCAGGACCTCTGTAGAAGCAGGCCTGAACCAGGGACAGCTGCAGGAACAGGTCCAAGCCAGCAACCTCCACAAGAGCAGGCCCGAGAAGTTACCTCCACAGGAGCAGGCCTGAGGCAGTCAACTCCGTGGGACCAGGCCTGAGCCAGTGACTTCAGTGAGAGCAGGCCCAAGCAAGCAAGCTCTGTGGGAGCAGACAAGAACGACCACAGGGATTGCAGAGCAACCCCGGGGAACACTGCGTGACCTCTGGGAATGTTGAGAGACTCCTGGGGTGACTGGAACTGTAGCCCCAACTGCACAACGAGGAGCAACCATCTGAACCTTGGATCCAGTGGCACCTGGAATATGACCACCAGAGACACAGCCCCAACTACATCAATCAGAGGAAAGGATGGGTAGACAAAGTAAGAACCCACGCAACACCACAAAGAACAACACAACACCAACAAAAATGAGTAGCCCTGAACAGCGAGACCTGAATAGCAAACTATAGATTATGCAGAAGAAAATGACTTAAAAAAATAACCTTAGGAGAATGTTTGAGGCCCATAAAGAGGAAACAAAAAATTCTCTCAAAGAAATGGAGGAAAAAACAAACAAAAAAAAAATGGAAAAAGTAAAAAAAAAAAATCCCTTAAAGAAAACAAAGTAAAAGCAATCAAACAGATGAAAGAAATGACTCGACTTAAAAACTGAAATAGAGACAATAAATAACACACAAACCAAGGAAGTTCTGGAAACTGAAAATATGGGGAAAATAATAAGAAACCACAAATGCAAACATAAACAGCAGAATACAAGAGACGGAAGAGAAAATCTCAAGCACTGAAGTTAAAATAGAGGAAATAGACTCGTAGGTCAAAGGAAACATTAAATCTAACAAAAGCTTAACCCAAAATATCCAGGAAATATGGGACACCATGAAAAGATCAAACCTAAGAATAATAAGGATAGAAGAAGGAGAAGTCCAACTCAAAAGCACAAAAAATATGTTCAACAAAATTATAGAAGAAAACTTTCCCAACCTAAAGAAAGATATGTCTATGAAGATACAAGAAGCTTACAAAACACCAAAATAGACTGAACCCCCCCAAAGAAGAAAAGTCCCCTCCACCATATAATAAACAAAACACTAAACATACAGAATAAAAA
Source organism: Microtus ochrogaster (assembly GCF_000317375.1). Taxonomy (NCBI): domain Eukaryota; kingdom Metazoa; phylum Chordata; class Mammalia; order Rodentia; family Cricetidae; genus Microtus; species Microtus ochrogaster. The sequence goes on along the minus strand of NC_022013.1, from coordinate 12,755,427 downwards.
AAAGAATATTAGGAGCTACAAAGGAAAAAGGGCAAGTAACATATAAAGGCAGACCAGAATTATACCTAACTTCTCAAGGAAAACAATGAAAGCCAGAAGATCAGGGATTATGCAGACATTAAGAGACTTTGGATGCCAGCCCAGACTACTATACCCAGCAAAACTTTCAATCATCATTGACGTACAAAACAAGATATTCCATGACAGAAGAAGTAGCCACAAAGCCGCCATACACAAAGTACTAGAAGGAAAACTCTAACCCAAGGAAGTTAACTGCATCTACAAAAACACAGACAATAGTTGATCTCACAGAAGAAAATCCCAAAGAAGGGGAAAACAGACACAATAACATCACCAACAATGAAAACTAGAATAACAGGAACTAGCAATCACTGGTCATTAATATTTCTTAATGTAAATGTGTTCAACTCACCTATAAAAAGACACAGGCTAACAGATTGGATGTGAAAACAGAATCCCTCATTCTGCTGTATAAAAGAAACACATCTCAACCTCAAAGACAGATATCGCCTCAGAGTAAAGGGTTGGGAAAAATCTTTCCAATCAAATGGACAAAAGAAACAAACTGGTGTAGCTATCCTAATATCTAACAAAATAGACTTCAAGTTAAAATCAATCAAAAGAGACAAAGAAGGATATTTCATATTAGTCACAGGAAAAAAATCCATTGAAAGGAAATATCAATGCTGAATGTCTATGGCCCCAATACAAGGGCATTCACATATATAAAATAAACACTACTAAGTCTTAAATCACATATTAAACTCCACACACTAATAGTGGGAGACTTTGATATTCCATTCTCACCAATGGACAGGTCTGCCAGACAGAAACTTAAAACAGAAATAAGGAAACTAACAGATGTTATGACTCAAATGGACTTACCAGACATCTATAGAACATTCCATCCAAACATAAAAGAATATACCTTTTCTCAGCACCTCATGAAACGTTCTCAAAAACTGACCACACACTAGATAACAAAGAAATTTCAACAGATACAAAAAACAATGGAATAACCCCATGTATCTTATCAGATCGCCATGGCTTAAAATTAGAATTGAACAGCAACACATATTTCAGAAAGCCACAGACACATGGAAACTAAACAATGTTCACCAGAATCACCAATGGTTCAAGGAAGATATAAAGGAAGGTATTAAAGACTTCCTAAAATTGAATAAAAATTACCATACAACATACTCAAATTTATGGTACACAATGAAAGCAGTATTAAGAGGAAAGTTCATAGCACTCAATACCTACATAAAGAAGCTGGGAAAATCCCATACTAGGGAGTTAATAGAACACCTGAAAACTCTAGAACAAAAAGAAGCAAACTCACCCAGGAGGACTAGATGGCAAGAAATAGAAAAAGAGAAAACAATGCGAAGACTCAATGAGAAAAAAGTTGGTTCTTTGAGAAAATCAACAAAATAGACAAACCTGTATCCAAACTAACCTAAAGGCAGAGAGAGAATATTCAAATTAACAAAATCATGAATGAAAAGGGGGACATATCAACAGAAACAGAGGAAATTCAGAGAATCATCAGGTCATATTTCGAAAATTTGTACTCCACAATATTAGAAAACTTAAAGGAAATGTACAGCTTTCTGAATAAATATTATTTACCAAAACTAAATCAAGACCAGATAAGCAAATTAAATAGACCTATAACTGCTAAAGAAATAGAAACAGTCATCAAAAATCTCCTAACAAAAAAAAAATTCCAGGACCAGATGAAAGGCTTTCAGTGAAGAATTCTGCAAGATTTTCAATGAAAAACTCATACCAATACTTCTCAAATTGTTTCACACAATAAAAACAGAAGTAATATTGCCAAACTTTTTATGAGGTTAGAATTACCCTGATACCCAAACCACACAAGAACATTACTAAGAAAGAGAATTACAGACCAATCTCACTCATGAACATTGATGCAAAAAAAAAAACCCTCAATAAAATACTAGCAAATTGAATCAGAAAAATCATCCACCATGATCTCAGAGATGCAGTGATGATTCAACATACAAAAATCTGTCAATGTAATCCACTATATAATAAAAATAAAAACTACATGATTATCTCATCAGATGCTGGGAAAGCCTTTGGCAAAATACAACATCCCTTAATGATGAAGGTTTTGGACAGAACGGGGATATAAGGAACATATCTAAGCATAATATAGACAATATACAGCAAGCTAACAGCCGACATCAAACTAAATAGTGATCCCACTGAAATCAGGAACAAGACAATACTGTCCACACTCTCCATATCTATTCAATACAGTTCTTGAGGTTCTAGCTAGAGCAATAAGACAACAAAAGGAGATCAAGAGAATACAAATCAGAAGAGTTAAACTCTCACTATTTGCTGATAATATGATAGTTTATATAAGTGACCCCAAATAATTTACATAAGTGACCCCAAAAATTCTACCAAGGAACTTCTACAGCTAATAAACACCCTCAGTAATGTAGCAGGACACAAGATTAACTAAAAAAAATCAGTAGCCCTCCTGTACACAGATGATAAATGGGCTGAGAAAGAAATCAGAGAATCATCACTCTTCACAATAGCCACAAATAACATAAAATATCTTGGAGTAACTCTAACCAAACAACTGGAAGGCATGAATGACAAGAACTTTAAATCCTGGAAGAAAGAAATTGAAGAAGAACCAGAAAAGGAAAGACCTCCCATGCTCTTGGGTAAGTAGAATTAACATAGAAAAATGACAATCTTACCAAAAGCAATCTACAGATTCAATGAAATGCCCATCAAAATCCCAGAAAAATTCTTCACAGACCTTGAAAAAAACAATAATCAACTTCATATGGAAAACCAAAAAAACAGAATAGCCAAAACAGGCTATAAAGTACAATAAAGGAACTTCTAGAGGCATCACAATCCCTGATTTCAAACTCTACTACAGAGCTACGGGACTGAAAACAGCTGCTATTGCTATAAAAACAGACAGAAGGACCAACGGAATCAAATCAAAGACCCAGATATCAAGCCACACACCTAAGAACACCTGATTTTTCACAAAGAAACAAAAAATATCAAATGGAAAAAAGAAAGCATATTTAACAAATGGTACTGGCATAACTGGATAGCAACATGTAGAAGAATACAAATAAATTCATATCTATTTCCATGCACAAAGCTCAAGTCCAAATGGATCAAAGACCTCAACATAAAGCCAGCCACACTGAACCTCATAGAAGAGAAAGTGGGAAATACACTTGAACTCATTGGCACAAGAAACCACTTCCTAAATAGAACCCCAGTAGCACAAACACTGAGAGAAACAATTAATAAGTGGGACCTCTTGAAACTGAGAAGCTTCTGTAAACCAAAGGTCACTGTCACTAAGACAAAAAGGCAACCTACTGACTGGGAGATCTTCACCAACCCCACATCAGATACAGATCTGATCTCCAAAATATGCAAAAAAAAAACCCTCAAGAAATTAGCCATCAAAAGAACAAATAATTCAATAAAAAAAAAATGAGGTACAGACCTAAACAGAGAACTCTCAACAGAGGAATCTAAAATGGCTGAAAGACACTTAAGGAAATGTTCAACATCCTTAGCCATCAGAGAAATGAAAATCAAAACAACTCTGAGATTCTATCTTACACCTGTAAGAATGGCCAAGATCAAAAACACTGATGACAACTTATGCTGGAGATTATGTGGGGTAAAGGGAACACTCCTGCATTGCTGGTGGGAGTGCAAACTGGTACAGTGCCTTTGGAAATCAGTATGGTGATTTCTCAGAAAATCAAGAAATAACCTTCTCATGACCCAGAAATACCACTTTTGGGTTTATATCTAAAAAATGTTCAATCGTGCCACAAGGATGTGTGCTCAACTATGTTCATAGCAGCATTGTTTGTCATATCCAGAACCTTGAAACAACCTAAATGCCCCTCTATCAAAGAATGGCTAAAGAAAATGAGATACATTTACACAATGGAGTACTACACAGTGGAAAAAGATAATGACATCTTAAAATTTGCAGGCAAATGGATGGAGTTAGAAAAAATCATTTTGAATGAGGTAACCAAGACCCAGAAAGACAATTATCATATGTACTCACTCATTAAAAAAAAGCCTACAATTCACAATCCCAGAGAATCTAGACAACAAAGATGACCCTAAGAGAACATACATAGATCTAATCTACATGGAAAGTAGAAAAAGACAAAATCTCCTGAGTAAATTGGGAGGATGGGGACCTTGGGAGAGAGTTGAAGGGGAGGAAAGAGGCAGGGAGGAGAGCAGAGAAAAACATATAGCTCAATAAAAACAATTTTTTTAAAGAGGTGAGATATTTGACAATAACATGCTTGCGAATCTCCCTTCTCTGCTATGCTACATTGCATCACGAAGTCTCTCATCAGGGCCTGGGGAGATGGCTCGGTGTTTAAGAATATACGCTGTTCTCACAGATGACCAAGTTCGGTTTCCAGCACACACTTTGGGTATCCACAGTCACCTGTAAATTCAGTTCCAGGAGATTTGGTGCCCTCTTCTGGCCTGCACAGGCACCTGCACTCACATGCACACACCCACACAGAGATACATGATTTAGAAATGAAATAAATTTTAGAAAGAAGGAAGAGAAGGCTCTCAATACTGGCACCTCCTTCTCAGACTTTCCAGCCTTCAGAACTGTAAGAAATAAATCTCTTCTTTATAAATGACCACATCTCAGCTGTTCAGTTACAACTGCATTACATCTCCAGAACTACTGGAGTCACCACAACGATTTGACACAGGCTCATGTCCATGTATAAACCCTTCTGGTATATGATAATTGACAGGACATTAAGTCTGTCAGGGTCTCAATGGAGCTAGCAGCATCTACTTCCTACTTGTACTCAGTGTCTTTGAATAATCTGTGTAAAGATACAGACAGTGGGCTATGTGTAGGGCATTACTGCTGTTAGCAAGAGCCAGTCTTTCACCAAAGATACTGTGACTAAAACAGGAAGGCCTAAGTGTGAACTCATCTTTCCACAAAGCTTGGATCTTTTCCTCCTAGGCCCCTCCCTATTCCCACATGCTATCCTCACCCTCAAAGTTCTGATCAAGTTGCAGGCTAGACCACACAGTGAGGTCTGTAATTCTCAATAATGAATTGCATCACCCCCTACTTGCGAGTATCTCATTCCTCAGATAAGTGTATGTCTCGGGAAGAAGAACATATTTGATCTGCCTCTATACCCAACCCAACACACAAAGGCCTTGGATGGTCCTAGAGCAGAGAGACCTGAATTCTACAACCCATTCAACACCATCCTTGGGGACCTAAAAGTACTTAACATCTACATGGTTGTTGCTTCCCTTCAGATGCCCCTCTCCAACCTCCACATAGGCCAGTTAGACTAAGTGCCACCAAGTCAGGCACAGAGTCTTGTTCCATACTCTGTTCCCCATGAGGTCTTCAGAGGATGTCCGTTATGAGAATGAAGCCCCTGGTGGAGTCCTTAGAAAAGCTTTTCCTTCTTTCAGATTTGCTAAGGGAAAGTTCTGGAAATGGAGAGGAAAAGTAAAGGTTTTATTGTGACAAGCAAAAATTGAAGGTCTCCAGGACATCTATCTGCTCCAGTTTACTCAGAGCAGGCTAGAGCTTCACTTCCTGTCCAGTGTAATTGAACAGCTTGTCCAGCTCCATTCTGAAATGGATTCTTGTTTGAAAACTCAGTTCCATCAACACGTTATCACCGATGTAAAACAGTTGTGTTCTATGAGACTCTTCCCAGGGAGACAAGAACAAACAGCTATCAACTCTGGACAAGTAACTCGCAGACCAAATGAGAGTAACACCAAAGTCAGGCTTGGTAACCCAATGAGTTTATTGGGAACTTACAGGAGCATGGGTAATTTTAAGGTAGCCACCTCACTAAAAGCCCACCCCAGCATGGTTTATTGGGAACTTACAGGAGCATGGGCAATTTTAAGGTAGCCGCCTCACTAAAAGCCCACCCCAGCATGGTGGATGACTCATTAAAACTGTAACCCTGGAGCTCTCTGCATGACTTGCAGGCAGCTGGACAGGTCAGAAAGCCCTACTGCATTAGCAGTCTTACTGACTACATTACCTTAGAAGGAAGGAATTTATGCACCTGGTAAGTTTCAGGGACTTCCTGAGACTTCTGTTATTCCCACAGGTTTTGACCAACCTATCTTTAGAATTTCCTGAGTCTTAATTAGATTCTCAGTAGTTGAAGCATTCAGGATGAAACATTTCAATTGGGAAGACATGTCAACACAACAGCCTGTAAGAACACAAGCCTAGGACCCAAAATCAAACAATTCAGAGTTCCAAGGTAGCAGAAAGAAATGGCTCTCTGAGATCTTTGGCATAGCAGAAGAGTTTAAGCAGGTAGTCTCTGCACTCTGGACCCTGTGCTCTCTGCACTTTAAATGTGAGACAAACTGCCCTGCTCAGTTATTGTCCATAAGCCAAAGAGGCCATTTCCTAAAGTGACTGGCGCTCCCAACATGTCAGTGTAAGCCACAGGCTTGAGAAGGGTTTTCCTGTTGTGTTTCTGGCGCATCAAGGAGTAAGGCACAAGCGTCACTGGTTTTCCTTTCCCCAGACTCCCTCCCTCTGCACGGGCTATAAATTAAAGAATAGAAAGAAGAATAAAGAAAAGGAAGGAAAACTGCAGTTTACCAGACCCAAGTCATCCCCTCCCAACTTAGAGCATGTCTTTCAACAGAGCTATTTAAGGCAACTATGCTCACGGCTGCCAGGCCACAGCTTTGGTATCATGGCCAAATTGTCCCTCAGCAAAGCAATTTCCCATCCTGAGTGGTTAGGGGGCATGCCCAGCATGACATCAAAAGTTGAGGGAAGGCTAGTGGAGACAGTCTAGTCCATTCCTGCTTGCTGTGCAGGAATCAGGACCCAAATGGGACAGAGCTGAGAAAGGCAAGGAGCTCAATGAATGGTTCCAGGTCACCAGAGTCACGACATATTATAGCTCAATGAATGGTTCCAGGTCACCAGAGTCACGACATATTATAGCTCAATGAATGGTTCCAGGTCACCAGAGTCACGACATATTATAGGTCATTTACGCAACACACCACCGGTATACATACGTCACATGCTTTCTCACACATGTTCTGACCCTTCCATGTAACCCTAGTAGGGATCTGTCTACAGTCTTTCTACCTAATGGCTTCTTTCATATGTCAGTCTTCATTTCTCTCTCTCCATCTACTCTCCAGCCACAATCGAGGGGAGAGAGGAGGCTTGGGTGGGCTAGGGGAGTTCTTTAATGCACTCTTTTATCTTTTAGGAAGTAGAAATAAGAGAATCTGGGTAAAAAGAAGGAAAACAAAAACACTAATATCTACAGTGACTGCATCACTTAGTATAAAGCCTGGGACTCTGGAGGGTGGCAGGAGACACTATGAATGATTATTTCCAAACAAACATGCCTAGAACTATCCAGCACAGGAAGGATGAACAGTCACCTAAGTGACAATGTACACAGATGTATATTGATAGACAACATTCGGTAACATATGTGAAAATCCATGCCATAATGGAGAATCAGAAAGGGAAGAAATTCCTTTTCAATGAGTGAACATTTATTTTTTTAAAAAAAGGAAAGAAACATAACTTTCAAACAAATATGGGAATAGTAAAAGGTGTGTGGCCATTATCATTTTTAAACATTTAATAACCTGTCCAGTTCAATTAATCATTGTGTTTTCTCTTTTGTCCTTGGTGAAGGGCCTCTTCAACTACCAAGGAGAAAAGGAGATATTTTTTCTCCCATCAATGGTATGAATATTTTAAGTAGACAAAGTAGAAAATATCTTTCAAAGCTTCAATAAAAGACCTACTCAACTAACCAGGCTCCCTTTATATCCCGATCATCATTAAAAATTAATCCACTAATTTCACCTTGCAAATAATATTAGAGAAAGCACTATCCTTCTTTACAAAAATATATATGTGTTTGTAAAACCAAGACTGAACTTGACCAGGACTTCTAAATGAAAAGAATGTAAGTGTTTGGGAGATAACTCTGTTGGTAAAATACTTGCCATACTTCAAACACGAGAGTCAGAATTCAATTTCCAGAACTTGTGTAAATCAGGTATGTCAGGACATGCTTATAACCCACCCAGGTATGCAGAGGCAGAGACATGAGCATCCCTGGAGCTTGCTAGCTAGACAACACCTGAGACTGACCTCTAACCTTCCACAAACCCCCACACTCATGTATACACACGTGTGTACACACATACACAGAATACACATTTTCAACAATAAGAAATAGTTAAATGCAACTGGGTCCTTTACAAGAGACAAATGGTGCAACCATGAAAACTGATCTTCCCGAGTTACAGACACAGAAAGATCGAAGGTGATGTTTAAAAGCACGGTAGCAAAAAGCGCTGTATCATGTCAAATATGTTTATAATGGGGAAAAAGTATCCTTCATTTTCAGAAGGAATCAGCCACTACGTTGAAAACCAGGACATAAAAAAACCACGCATTTATCCTTCCTTCCCATTGAAGTTATGCTTCTATGTACACAAAAGTACTTAAGGGAAATTTATTTTTAAAGAAATATTCTAGATGACATTTATAGAAATATCTATATAATAAACAAAACAGATATGATAATTTAGCATTTAACCATTTTATACCTTTCTAATGACCATTTTTAATTATGTTTGTGAGGGACATGCACATGTGAATGCAGATGTTTGTGTGGGGGCATGCACATGTGAATGCAGATGTTTGTGTGAGGGCATGCACATGTGAATGCAGATGTTTGTGTGAGGGCATGCACATGTGAATGCAGATGTTTGGCAGGGTTATGCACATGTGAATGCAGCTGTTTGGCAGGGTTATGCACATGTGAATGCAGATGTTTG
>NC_022013.1:12739799-12746278 GCF_000317375.1 Microtus ochrogaster | reverse complement strand
AATGCAGATGTTTGGCAGTGTTATGCACATGTAAATGCAGATGTTTGGCAGGATTATACACATGTGAATGCAGATGGATGTTTGGCAGGGTTATGTACATGTGAATGCAGATGTTTGGCAGGGTTATGCACATGTGAATGAAGATTTGGAGGGGGGGAGGAAGTGCACATGTGAGTTCAGGTGCTGGAGGAGGCCAGAACAATGCACCAGATCCCTGAAGCTGGACTTAGAGGAGGTTGTAAGCTGCTCTGATACCGGTGCTGGAAACCAAACTTAGGTCCTTGACAAGAGCAGCAGGCACTCTTAACCACTTAGTCTCCTCTAGAGCCCATTTTATACCTTGTGATGGGAAACCAATGGAGGTTATTTATTTGACAGGAAAGAAACTAGACACTTGGGGTCCATGCGGGTGACAACACCATTGTTTATGAAATCGACTCGATTAGAGGAAACAGACCTGAGTATCATCAAGCTTTTAGATCTAAGCAGTTGTCAAGAACTACAGAACAGTGGGACATTATAAACATCTCCACAGGGGAGCACTCAGCAAGCCAAACCACGACACACTGTAGAACAGACCACTGAATTCCAACAAATAAACCCTAAGGGGAAAACCTGCAGAGATCAAAACAAACTAAGAGCCCTGTTAACCAAGGAAACCAGTTATAGGTATATCTCCATTGGGACTCAAGTAAAATAATAGCAATGACCACAGGGCCATCCAAGAAGCTTTAAGAGTGGCTGTGGGAGGAAGTAGGACACACTGGGCATCAGAAGGATGCTGTCACTGTTTAAAGTCTTCTGTAGGGATTCGCCGGCCTGGTCAGCTTTGTCAACTTAGCACAGCCTACAGTCATCTGAGAGGAGAGCCTTGATTGAAGGGGTGCCCACATCTGACTGGCTGGCCTCTGGTTATCCCGAAAGGGACAGTTTTAATTGTTCATTGGTGGGGGAGGGGGCAGCCCATGGTGAGTCAGGCAGATTCCTAGGCAATCAGCCCTGGCTATAGAAGGCTAACTGAGCATGAACCAGCAAGCCAGTCAGAAAGCATCTTCCCTCCATGGTTTCTTCTTCAAGCCCCTCATTGAGTTCCTGCCCTGATTTCCCTCAGTGATGAACCTATAAGAGAAAGTCAGATCAATTCTTTCCTTCTTGAAGTGGCCTTTGGTCAGATTTTGACACAGCAACAGAAACCAAGCCAGAACAGACAGAGACAATTCCTGATAGAAATAGTAGACTCGTAGGATTCACTTTGAAACAATCTCAGTTGAGCGTAAATCAGGGTACACTTGTACCAAGAGTGGGCACAAAACAAGGTTCAATGTAAGATTGAGTTTATTTCCGTGGAAGTCTGCATTTTTTTTAGGATCAAAAGAGTCTTTAGAGTGTAGCTATAGGAATTGGACAGGGCATATCTAAAATAATCCCACCATGGAAGAAAGTGCAGGCCATATCTGCACATGCATGCAAGGAAACTTGGCAAGAAAGTCAAACAGTAACACACTGAGATTTCTGGGCGGTGTAAATAGGAGTATTTCCGCTACCCGTCCCCTTCCCAGTTTAGTATTAATAAGGATATTTCCGCTACCCGTCCCCTTCCTAGTTCAGTATTAATAGGAATATTTTCACTACCCGTTCCCTTCCTAGTTCAGCTTTTAACAAGCAGGTATTTCCAGGAAAAGTGGAGCGATGGCTGTCGCTTGAAGGCAGAGCACTTCCTAGAACGCACATACACAAAACGACAAGTGAGCTGCTCAGTTCTTTTTTGAGACAGGGTCTCTCTACATAGTTTGTCCTGAAACTCACTATGTAGACCAGGCTGGTCAGATCGCCTACCACTGGTTAAAGGCATGTGCTGCCACGCCCAGCTCCTTCCAGTACTTTCTATAATTGCTAACCCAGGCATTGTTGAGAGCAGAATTCTAAAGTTAAGTAGGTGGGTAAAGGCTTACTGCTTTGCTAACGTTCTCCTGGGGTTTGGAACTGTAAGCCTCCTTGCTTGGAATAACATGACGTCTGAAATCTTGTCTCGCAAACATTTAAAGGAAAGTGGTGTGTTTCACAGGTGTGACAGAAAGAGCATAACAACCCACATTAAATATGAAGCATGAGGTTCCAAAGGTTCCTAAATCGATAATGTTATTTAACAAAGTGAAATCAGAGTATGACATGACTGGAATTAGCGATCACTTCCCTTCTGAAATCCCGTTCATGCCTCCCTCTGAGCCAACAGAGCTGTCCCTTCAACCAGGATTCAGGCCGTGAACCCAGCATCACCAAAGAACAGACAGCCATAACAGGCAGAGCACCTCCTACTGCGCATGTGCCCCAAGGGGCTTCAAGGGGCGGGGCTTTATGCTTGCCTTGCTTGCCTCTGGTGGAGAACTTTGGAAATAAGGAATGCAAGGGATTTCTGGTTTGACTTTGGGGAACGTTTGGGGGGGGGATGAAGTTTTTTGATAGTTTTTATTTCTACTTTTAAATTTTTTTTAGGTTAGCACAAGAAAAGAGGGGTTTCATGATGACATCTTTATACAACCCTGTCGTCACACCTTGTTGCCATTGGTTCCTCTCCCCCACTGTCCCTCTCCTAACTTCTTCCTCCCCTCTACCCCATCCTTTGCTTCCCGTGTGTCCAAACCTCTCTTTTCGCGACACACATATTCTGTCACCTTGTTTCTCAACCTCACTTGCTCTGACCAGTTCCTCTGACCATCCCCTTTCTAGTTCCATGACCTACACACGTGTGCCCCGGATTCACACACACACATATCATTTCAAAGCTAGGTTCCATGTTTGACAGCAAATGTGGCATTTGTCTTTCAGCTTCACTTAACATGATAATTTCCAGTTACTTCTCCTTTTCTGTAAATGCCATGGTTTAATCTTTCTTTATGGCTCATAAAATTCCACTGTGATCTGTGACATTTTCTTTCCTTTTTTTTTTCTTTTGGTTTTTCAAGACAGGCTTTTTCTGTAGCTATGGAGACTGTCCTAGGAAATCACTTTGTAGACCAGGCTGGCTTTAGCCTCGAACTCACAGAGATCCACCAACCTCTGCCTCCTGAGTGCTGGGATTAAAGGCATGCATCACCACCAGCCAGCAAACTATACCTCACCACAGTTACCACATTCCTTCCTTCCTTCTTTCTTTCTTTTTTTTTCCCCCTTTATCAATTCATCTGTCGATGGAAAGCTAAGATGGCTCCATGGCCTGGCTATTGTAGAGCAGCAAAGAGCATTGTCTTAGTTGCTTTCCTATTGCTGTACTAAGACACCATGACCAAGGCCACTTAGAAGAATACACTTAGTGGGAGCTTGCAGTTTCAGAGGGTGAATCCACGACCATCATGGCAGATAACTCGGCAACAGGCAGGCAGTCACGGCTCTGGACCAGTAGATCAGAGCTTACATCTGCTCCGTAATCACAACACAGAGAGAGACAGGGACTGGCATGGGCTTTTGAAACCTCAAAGCCCACTCCCAGTGACACACCTCCTCCAAAAGGCCACACCTCTTAATCCTTCCCAAACAGTTCCATCAACTTGGGACCAAGTATTGAAATACATGAGCCTAGGGAGATATTCTCATTCAGACTACCATAAACATGGATGAGCAAACTCTGTAGTATTCCAACTTAAAATATCCATTGAGCATGAAAGGTCATGTAGAATTTCACTGATTTCCACTTCTCTCTCTCTCTCCCTCTTTCTCTCTCTCTCTCTCTCTCTCTCTCTCTCTCTCATTAGTTTCTGACTTAGGAGAGAAAAGGGCTCATTTCCATTTACACTTCTCGGTTACATCTGCCACTGTAGGAAGTCAAGGCAGGACCTTCACGGAGTCACATCACGCCATGGTCATATACAGTGCTCCCTTGATTGTGCTCAGTTCAGTTACTCCGCCCTTCACAGGTCAGAACACCTACCTTGGGGATGATGCCCATAATGGACTGGCTCTCCCCACATCAACTAGCTGAATGAAGACAATTGCCACAGACACACCCACAGGCCGACCTAGTAGTAGACAGTCCCTCACTGAAAGTACTAGAGTTTGGGGGACTCTTTAAAGCTTCCAGGGGATAGTAGGAATTCAGGGTTCCCTCCTGGGTTTCTTAGTCTCATTAATAAGACAATTTAAAATTTTAAACTCTGATTTAGGTCTCCTGGTGGGCTGTAAGCAAACACATTCTTGGCAGCTGAGCATGAAATCCCATCGTATTAGATTAGGAGGACGAGGCAACTCAAATGTTCCACTGTGTCTATCAGGAAAAGCATACTGGGTGCTAAAGACAGAGCCCATTAATCCATACAAAGACACAGACAGGAAACAGCCATCTCGAAGCCAGGAACAGGCTCCTAATGGAATCTTATTCTCAGACTTCAATGTACAGAACAGCAAGAAAACACATGTCTGTTGCTGGAGTCACCCCGCCTGCCCTGCTCCCCTAGAACAGCTCGTTCAGGCTGTCACTCACAAGGCATGCTTCTGCAGGTCTTCTCAAAGATCCTTCACGGTCCTTTCTGCTTTCCATAGCTTCTGTGTCTTCACCTATCAGAGTCAAAGAAACTCCCTTTGCATCAGTCAGCCATTCTTGGGTTCCCTTCCAATCATGCTGAAGTCAGGAATGTTGCCTCTAGGAACCAAGCAGGACAGGTGAGGCCTTTGTGTGGTTTGGGTCACATAGTACTAAGCAAGCGCAGCAAAGAGCGCACACAGAGCCTTGGCGCCCACCGGTAATTGTTGGCCCTTCCTCTGCACAGACCCACGACACACCAGTGCTCACAAGTGGGTCATCAGAGTCTAGCCAATCTGTCGCATTGTCTGTGTCACTCTGTAGTCCAAGGTGGCAGTAATAGACGCAGGATAGTCCTATGCCTCCTGAAGTTCCTCCTCACAGATTCAACCACGGTCCACCCACAGGCCATGCTGATCATTCACCCTCCACTCCAGGGCCGTAGCCTGGCCCAAGTCTAGGCTTCCTAGAACCCTAGACATCTTGTGACTGTCCATCATTCCCTGCCAGGCTAAAAAGGAATTGACTGAAAATCTCCAGAAGGCCTTGGGAGAAAGGTCTTCTGTGTCTCCTGTTTCCTAACCCTGCTGGTAGAGAATCTCAAGGAAGGTTGGTAAGAGGGAGGAAATTTGTCTCTCAACTCCTCAGCATGCCCACAAGGCTGAGGCCTCTCAGTCCAAGCAAAACCCTAACAGCTTTTCCAGAAAGTCCCACCTAGTGATAACTTTGATTTGAAATACTTTCTCATATAAACCCAAATTAAATAAAATGGCCCAATGCAGAATATAAAAATTAACTACTAGTTGTATGATTGATTACACATGATATCATGTGATAATTCTGTTGACATATGCAGTTCACAACATTCAAGTCGAAGTAGTTAATATCCTAGTTTCCTTTTAAATTTTTTTATTAACACATAGGGATTGTATTATTTCTTGGGTAGACTGTGCTGTTTCAGTAATGTATTTTGTGTGTTTTAGTACATGTGATGTGTGGGTACACTTTCATGTGTGTACAGGGTGTCCTGTACATAGGTCAATGTTGAGTGTCTTCCTTTTATACTTAGAGACAAGTTCTCTGAGAACCTGGCTCTCTCAGACTCAGGGAGAGCAAGCCTCAGAGAGACTCGGGGATAACAGATACACACCAGTATGTACCATTTCTCCATGGGTGCTGGGGATTGTGCCCTCGCTGCTCATGAGCACGCCACTACCCCTTGAGCCCCACAAAAATCAGTTTTAGTAGAATAAAAATTCAGCAACTCTGTCATGGGGAAAGGAGTGACAGGACCCTCCTGGTCTCTCCTGGTGCTGGCAACCAGCAGCTTCCGCTGAGTCCGTCTCCCTGGACATCATATCTGAGGGCTAAGGATGAGGGGGACACACTTCCCTTTCCACATGATAATGGGATGAGACTTTCGTCAGGCAGTGGGCACACCCAAAGCTTGGTGTGGTTTGTAAGACAGTTTTTTGCCTGTAACAGGCCCATCTCTCTGGGCTTTTCACAGTCCCTGATAGCACACTGACCCTGAACCATTGTCTGGCTTCTGTAGGATGATAGCCCTAAAGTAAGTCACACAGTGAGGAAAACAAGAAGATTATAGGTACAAGAGTTTGAAAATAAAACTTGATATTTTTTTTTTAGATTTATCTGGATTGGGATCAAAGTTTTTGTATTTTTTTTTTAACTAATGGAACCAAGAGTTGGATGGAAGATGGAGTTTGCAGAACTGAGTATGGTCTTCATCTCACTCTTGATAGCAGGGTGAGTTAGTGGCAGGTCACAGGGACCTCAGGTGTCCTGTGCAAGTGGCAGGTGGCAGGTCGCAGGGACCTCAGGTGTCCTGTACAGGTGGCAGGGCATAGGAAGCTCAGGTGTTCTGTGCAGGTGGCAGGACACAGGGAACTCAGGTGTCCTGTGCAGGTGGCAGGACACAGGGAACTCAGGTGTCCTGTGCAGGTGG
>NC_022013.1:12731633-12739669 GCF_000317375.1 Microtus ochrogaster | reverse complement strand
GAACTCAGGTGTCCTGTGCAGGTGGCAGGGCATAGGGAGCTCAGGTGTTCTGTGCAGGTGGCAGGGCACAGGGAACTCAGGTGTCCTGTGCAGGTAGCATGGCACAGGGTGCTCAGGTGTGCTATGCGGGACTAAAAACCGGACTTTGCAGGGTGGCTGTGGCCCATTTGAAATGGGATTGTTTCTGGGAGCAGTGAAACTGAGAGCCCTTTGCTCTCATCCAGCAGGGGACAACAATTAAGAAGACAAGCCCTGGGGCCAGATCTGAGGATCTGAATCCTGATGAGCCACCTCGGGGAGGCCATCTGTTCTCCTCTTGAGTTGATTTCCTCAGCTGAGAAATGTGGACAATCACAGTACTTTGCCCGTGGGTTTGATGGATGTGATAGAGGAGGTAATATAAGCAAGGGGTGGTGGTGGAGCATGCTTTTAATCCCAACACTTGGGTGGCAGAGGCAGGGGGATCCCCGAGTTCGAGGCCAGCCAGATCTACAGAGTGAATTCCAGGACAGCCAGGGCTACACAAAGAGCCCTGTCTCAAAAAACCAAAAAGCAAAAGACCAGTGGGTGAGGTAATATGTAAATCAGTTAACACAGAGACTATTATGTGGCAAGCGATGGATAAATATTAGCATCGCTGTAGGTGTAGCCCAGCTGGTACAGTGCTTGCCTAAAAACCACAAAATAAAACAGGTCCACACTCCAACATGTGTAAGCCAGGCGTAGTGGCACAAGCCTGAAATCCTAGCACTTCATGGGTGGAGGCGGAAGGATAGGAAGGTCATGGTCATCCTTAGCTGCATGAGCTTGAGTCCAGCCTGGGATTCTTGAGATCCTGCCTCAAGAAAACGAAAACAGATGTTAGCTCATATTAATCTCTGGTGTCTAGGTATACCTTAGTCCATTGGCTCTGTCCATAGAGAATGATAGAAATTTAAATATGGTTATCTTCTATTTAAACTTACATTCAGCTTCTTCTAATTGCTGCCAGTCTTTTCTCTAGTGGCATTCACTCTGTTGAGATCAAGGGCAGAGCAATGGTCATTTCCCTGCCTCCCCTTCCTGCCGCCTCCCTCTTCTTCCTGGGACGCCTACATCTCATACCCCTAAGTTTACCTGAAGGCCTGCCCTAAGTTTTGACTGGAAACCAATGTGGGCAGTTACTGAAAACTCAAGTCTCGGGCACTCTGCAGAGGGCATGGTGTCTAGAGCTGAAATTCTGTCCCTTTCTAGTGGCTGTAAATTTGATCTGATCAGGAAAAAAAAAGAACAAAGAAAAGAAGCGGTTGAAGATTTAAGGGAAGCCTGTCTCCGGCGTGGAAAGAAGAGAAAAAAGAGAGAGCTTATTGACATTTTTACTGCCTCTCAAGAGATGCATGTCCGGCCCAAGGGAGGGAATCGAGGAATCTATCAGCATTGGAAAATGGATGAGGTACGAAGAAACCTCTCCCCCAGGAAAGTGGAGCTGGGCAGCCTCCCCCCTCACCCCCAGATGTTTGCAAGCGAAAGCCAGCCCTGCTCCAGGACATACAATGCCAATAAGGGCTCAGCTGGGCTGGCATTTGATTGGAAATCTATAAAAAGCGTGAGCTTTTTATATCCCATCCCCTCGGAGATGGCCGGCTTTGGAGACTTGAGGGCGAGTCTCCCTAGCAGAGGGGGTGAATTGAATGGTGGCTTTTCTGCAGACTGTCTGGAAAAAAAAGCTGGAGTCTCGGCCCTCTGAAGTGAGTCTCGGCCCTCTGAAATGCTTCCTCCGCCATCAAAGAGGAGCTGTTTGAGCTTTCTTCAGGCTGTCTACCTTCCTATTCTTCTTTTTAAAATTTAAAGATGGTGAAAATGGTAGTGAAAAGAAATTACACAGACATGATTGGCAAGAGGTCAAATGGCTTCTCTAATCTCTAAGCCCCTAGGATGGATGAAAAGTGTGTGCGCCCTCAGCCTCGGGAGGTGGATCTGCAAAAGCATTTGCTTTGCAAGAGTGAGAACCTGAGTTTGAATCCCCAGAACCCACGTACGGTCAGGTTTGCTCAATTATATCTATAATTCTAGTGCTCCTACCACGAGAAGGGAAACAAAGGCAGAGAATCCCGGAGTCTCATGGGACAGCTAAGCTGGTATTCACAACAGCAAAGACACTGTCTCAAAAAAATGTAAAAAGAAGTAACATCTGAGGCTGTCCTATGACCTCTACACACCACTGTGGCATGAACACACCCATACGCACATACATGAAGGCTTATACACACACATACATCACAAGCACAAACAAAAACGTTTCATTAAAGTTTGATATTGAAGAAGAGCTGTGGTATTAAATAGATTGGAGAGAAAATCAAAAGTTCATGCTTCCGCCTACAATGTGAAGCTGTGGCTGAGGCTACATTTCCAGTCTTCCTTGCATGTGGGTAGAGTTCTGCATTTTGCCAGTAGAACATGGATGAAAATAGCATATGCTCTATCCACTCCCATATGGTAAATTACTAGGTGTGTGCTTCTCCACACTCTGTCCCCACATGCCAACTGGATGGCACCACACTGATCTTCTATAATGAAGTGGCAAAGTCACACGATGAAAACTTCTTGGACACCTTGGAAGAGAGCGTCCTCAGGTGGGATGGACTGGAAGGGTAAACCTGGAGGTGGTGGTACAGCAGTTACTTCCTCACCAAGAGGAATATACGATCTGCAATGCTGTCATCCCTGGTAGAACTGTGAAGAGTAAGGGCTCCTGTCAAGAATTCTCAGACTGGGTCTTGGGGAGATGGTTCTTTCGGGAAAGTGCTTCCTTTGCTAAAACAAGGATCAGATTTTTTTTTTTTTTGGATCCCAGAACCTATGTCAAAAGTCAGGCATGGTGATGCACACTGTCAGTCTTGGCAGACGCGAGGCAGAGGCAGGAGCATTCCAGGGCCCTCCTGGCCAGCCAGTCTAACTGGTAAGCTCCAGGCCAATGAGAGATCCTATCTCAAGCCAAGTGAATAGTACTCCTGAGGATGACATCCAAGGTTGTCCTGCATCCCTGACATGTGTGTACACGTATGCACATGCATCTACACACATACAATGGTGCACACATATACACAAACATATAAAAATTCATAAAGCAGACATCCCAGTTAAGTCATGCAAAGTCACATGACAGCATGAAGAACAGAAATCCACTGTTCCATCTAGGATTCCAGAAACCTCTTTTCCATATTTGGTTGTGAGTGATGGGTTCTCCTAATTTTTATTTGGTTTTCACTGAACACGAAAACCATACCAGACCTAGTGAGATGGTTTAGTGGGTAAAGTGTCTGCTACCAAGCCTGATGACCTCAATCCCCTGGACCCACCTGTTAGGAAAGAACCAGCTCCTGCAAGTTGTCCTCTGACTTCTGTTGTACAATGTTATTTTAACTGAGCAAAGATGTGTAACATTTGTTTGTGTTGAAGAATATTACTTTAACAGTGTAAAGGTGTGTCACTTTGTTATGCAGCATTTCTTTAAGGATGGAAGGATGTGTGTTTAACTATGTAAAGGTGTGTTGCAACTGTTTCACCTTGCCTGCCTAAGGCACCTGATTGGTCTAATAAAGAGCTGAAGAACCAATAGCTAGGCAGAAAAAGGATAGATGGAGCTGACATGTAGAAAGAATAAATAGGAGGAGAAATCTAGGCTTGAGAAAAGGAAGAAGAAGAGAGAAGCAGGAGAGAATGAGAGACATGCCTGGAGCAAGAAGCCAGGCAGCCTCTAGCCAGTCAGACACAAAAGTAGTAAAAGTAAGTTATACATAAATGAAAGGTAAAAAGCCTGGAAGCAAAAGGTAGATAAAGAGAAACCAGCTAATTTTTTTCCTTTAATCTTTTTCTTATTTAAATTTATTTTTTAAACACTCTTTCCTCATTTTACACACCAATCTCAGTTTCCACTCCCAGTCCCTCCTTTGGCTCCTCCCACCTTGCCCCCACACCACCCCCTCCCACTGATGAGTAAGTACAAACTGTGTTTGTCATTCTGGGTTTCCTCTCTCAGGATAATTTTTTTTCTAGTTCCATCCATTTGCCTGCTTTTTGACAAAGAAGCTAAAATTATACAATGTAAAAAAGAAGGCATATTCAACAAATGGTGCTGGCATAACTCAATGTCAACATGTAGAAGAATGAAAATAGATCCATTCTATCCCCAAGCACAAAACTCAAGTCCAAATGGATCAAAGACCTCAACATAAAGCCAACCACACTGAACCTCATAGAATAGAAAGTGGGAAGTAACCTTGAACGCATTGGCACAGGAGACCACTTCCTAAATATAACCCCAGCAGCACAGACACTGAGAGAAACAATTAATAAATGGGACCTCCTGAAACTGAAAAGCTTCTGTAAAGCAAAGGACACAGTCTATAAGACAAAATGACAGTCTACAGAATGGAAAAAGATCTTCACCAACCCACATCAGACAGAGGACTGATCTACAAAATATACAAAGAACTCAAGAAACTAGACATCAAAAGAACAAATAATCCAATTTTAAAAATGGGGTAGAGATCAAAACAGAGAATTCTCAACAGAAGAATCTCAAATGGCAGAAAGACACTTAAGGAAATGCTCAACATCCTTAGCCACCAGGGAAACGCAAATCAAAACAACTTTAAGATACCATTATCTTACGCCAGTAAGAAGACTAAGATCAAAAACACTGATGATAGCTTATGCTGGAGAGAATGTGAATTAAAGGTACCACTCGTGCATTGCTGGTGGGAGTACAAACATGTACAATCGATATAGCAGTTTCTCAGAAAATTGAGTATCAACCTACCTCAGGACCCAGCAATACCACTCTTGGGCATGTACCCAAAGAATGTACACTCATATCACAAAGACATTTGTTCAACTCAGTACATAGCAGCATTATTCATAATAGCTAGAACCTGGAATCTACCTAGATGCTCCTCAACCAAAGCATGGATAAAAAAAAAATGTGGGCATTTACACAATGGAGTACTACTCAGAGGTAAAAAGCAATGACATCTTGAAATTTACAGAAATAGGTTAATTTAAGTTAAAAAGAGCTAGCCAGAAACATGCCTAAGCTAGGCTGAGCATTCATAGCTAATCAGAAGTCTCCCTGCCATGATTTGGGCTCTGATTTGTGGCCCAAATAAGAAAGCCTGGTACAAACTTCTACCAACAAACTGTATCACAAAAGTACAAACACAAAAATAAAAACAACCATTACAAACAATACTCAGCTTATCCTAAAATTTCTTTACATACTTGGACATACAACTCCACCAAAAAGTTATCCTAAATCCACACTCATGCCAATACACTCATTTTAGCAGTTTGTAAACCTCTAACATGGATTTAAATCAGGTAGTGTGTGGTCAATGTGTACTGCTACTTGACAGGACCTAGAGTCACCTTGGAGACAAATCACTGGGTATGTCTGTGAGGGTATCTCAGGATTAGGGTAATTAAAGTGGGAAAATCTACCCTAAATGCGGGTGACACTCTTCCATGTACTGCAGTCCCAGACTGAATCAAAAGAAGAAACGGATCTGAATAAGGATCATTGATCTCTGCTTCCTGGCCATGGTCACCGTGACACCAGCAGCTTCCTGCTCCTGAGGCCATGCCTTCCCTGCCATGATGAACCTGGAAGAGCCAGAATCAACCCTTCCTTCTTTAACATGCTTTTGCCAGATATGTTGTCACAGCAACAAGACAGGTAACTAAGACCAATAGGAAAGTGAGGGGAGAGGGTGAATGAGATGGTAATCCATGCTTTGGTCTCCTGCCCCGGTGTGTAGTATGGTCCACTCATTTATAGCAGGCAGGACTCTAGGAATGTGTCTATTGAATAAATAAAAGAAATATTAATCAAAATTATCCACCCTCTTTGTCAGTGTATCGTTCTATCTTCCAAATAACCTCCATACAAGCAGAGTCCCTCGCTGGAATTCTCTGTAAACACTTGGGAGCAGGTGTCTAGGTGTGCACTAGCGCAAATAAAATCTCCTTCACCAGAGCTTGGTTTAAGATCACTCGCTGAATGGTAGGCATGGCAGCAGGAGCATGAGGCTGCTGGCCACACTGTGTGCACAGTTAGGAACCAACGAGAGATGAATTTCATGCTCAGCTAAATTCCTCTTTTTTTGTAGTCTGGGACTCTGGCCTGTATCATAACACCACTAATATTTAGGGTAAGTTGTCATATCTTAAATTAACCTGATCTAGAAAGTCCCTCATAGACATGTCCACAGATTGTCTCCAGAGTGATTTACGAGCCTGTGAGGTTGACCATCGTATTAAACATCACATATAGCTGGATGGAATTCAAACATGCACAGATGTGTTAGATCATGTTGAGCAACTATAATCTGTGTTCTTGGAAGAAGTTCACTTAGAAAGAAATTTGTAATGCATCAGCTGACTCATGGAATCAATGGGCATTCTCAGGCTTAGAATGAAATCAGGCTTAGAAGAGAGAGATGCCAAGGGGAAGGGGGTGCTGAGGGATTGTTCCTTTTAACACACTGTCCACAGTATCAATGACACATTGTCACTGGACCCTTGTCCCAACACTGTCCCAGAGAACCATCTCAGCATCTTCATCTTCTGGCCTACTACTTACTTTTCTGTTGCTGGGATAAAATACTATGACCAAAGCAGCTTATAGAAAAATATAGTTTATGTGGGCATATAGTTGCAGAGAAGAAGGAGGCCATCACCATTGTGGAAGGGGGCATGGCAAGTGGGCAGCAGGTATGATGGTTGGAGCAGGAAGCCAGGAGCTCATATCCTGAACAAGCCTGAAGCAGCGTAAACAGACAGGAAATGGTGCAGAGTCCTTAAACTCACATTGTTCTTCCAGTGACACGCTTCCTCCAACAAGGCCATGCCTCCTAAACGTCCCCAAACAGCAACACCAGCAGGGGACCAAGTATTTGACGGCTCAGTCCATGAAGGAAATTCTCATTCAAACCACTACTCCTGGATATGATGTCCCCACGTGAGAACATCCCCTCCACTCGACACAAGTTAGGTAATAAGCCTGCACCATGACTGCCAGGAAGCCACGAGCGTTGAGAAATGGCTCCTTCTGTGTTGGCTACTTTTCTTGTTGCTATGACAAAATATCTGACAAGAATCAATTTAAGGGAAAGGGGGTTTATTCTGGCTCACAGTTCATGGAGATGCATTCCATCCTGATAGGAAAGGCATGGTGGCGCAGGAGCAGAAAACCAGCCAGTCACGAAGCATCTGCACCAGGAAGCAGAGGTAAACAGGAAGTGCAACCAGGCTATAAAATCTCAAGGTCTGCCCCCAATGACCCACTTCCTCCAACAAGGCTTCTCCCTAAAGGATCCACAGTCTATCCAAACAGAGCTAGCAGCTGGTGAGCAAGTGCGCAGCACATCACCCTGGGGAGGAGGGGTTCCTATGTAAACCAGGACATTTGTTTTTCTGAAGCATGCTATTTTGAGACTAATCAGCTGCAATTGGTATTGCAATTCACCCCCTTGTCAGTCAGCAATACTCCACGTGTTTGTAACTGTTCCTAGTGTAACTACTAGCCTTTAGAGCACAGAGCGCTGCTCACAATTCATCCCCTTGTGTGTCAGCATTACTCCACTGTTTGTAACTGTTCCTAGGGTAACTACTAGCCTTTAGAGCACAGAGCACCGCTCACAATTCCATTCCTTCTACAGCAACTACTCAGTCCAGCCCAGGAGCTAGGGGCTCAGACTGTATCATGGCACAGCTGATTCAGATGCCGTCTTGGTGTTATGAACTGTACATCACAAATTATAAGACAGCCATGGTAAACACTATAGAGAATAAAGGCAGATTGAGGAAAGAAAGAAAACTCATCAAAATATGTGAATGAAGCATTGTGGCTTCCCTTCCATCCCAGAAGTCAGAGTCAGGGGGAACTCAGTGAGTTTCAGACCAGCCTGATCAACCCAGAGTTCCAGGTTACCTAGAGCTACATAGATGTTATCTCAAAAAGAAGAAGAGGAAGAGGAGGAGGAGGAGGAAGAGGAGGA
>NC_022013.1:12695768-12731533 GCF_000317375.1 Microtus ochrogaster | reverse complement strand
AAGAAAGAAAGAAAGAAAGAAAGAAAGAAAGAAAGAAAGAAAGAAAGAGAGAGAGAGAGAGAGAGAGAGAAGAAACAACTGGGTAAAGAAAGCAGAGAGAACATAGCAAAAAGCTTGTGAGCGCATAATCACTATGTTTCATAGTCAATATGTATATATATGTATACATGAAGAGGAAGACCTCAGGTGTCATTCCTCAGGCATTATTCGTGTATTTTTGTAGCAGAGTCTGAGAGTCTATCACTGGCCTAGAACTCACAAAGCAGGCTAGGTGGCCAGTCAATGAGCCCTGGGGATCCACTCTTCCCCACTCACTGGGAGTATAGGTGCATGTAACCAAGACTAACTTTTTGGTTTGGTTTGGGTTGGGTTGGGTTGGGTTGGGTTGGGTTGGGTTGGGTTGGGTTTTTTTGTGTTTGTTTTTCAAGACAGGGTAGTAGCCCCAGATGCCCTGGAATGATCTGTAGCCCAGGCTGGCCTTGCACTCACAGATGCGCCTGCCTCTGCCTTCCAAGTGCTGGGATTAAAGAATATGCCACCACCGCCCTCTAAGCCTATATTTGATCAAGAGTTCTGAAAAAGAAATTCGGGTTCTCATGCTTGTGCAGTAAGCACTTTGTTGGCTGAGCTCTCTGAGAACTTCATTTCTTCACAGTTATTTGTCTTGGTTTGCTTTCTGACGCTGTAATTAAATACTGACCAAAAGCAACTTGGGAAGAACAGGGTTTATTTTATCTTCCAGTTTACAGTCTATCATGAAGGGAAATCAGGGTGGGAACTCAAGGCAGGAACGGAAGCAGAGGAAAGGTACCCGATGGCAGCCTCTGGCTCCCACATGCTTGTCAACAAATATACAGGCTCATCTGCACACACATAATGCAGAGGCAGAGACACAAGAACCTTAAATCAAGTTTGTTATGTTATCTAAGAGCCACAGATTCTCCAGCAGAGAACACAGCATGTTCTAATGGCAGACATTTCAAGCATCCACAGTTGAGAAAGTCTGGAGGACAGAGAAAATGGCCAAAGCTAGATCTGCCATCAGCAAGTCCTTCTTTCCAACCAAACCCACACCACCCCAGGCATCTCCTCTCGAGAACTCAGGGAGCTTTGGGAAAGCTGTCGGCAGAGAAGTCTTGTTCTGCCTCCTCATCTGGGATTATGGGGTAGTTTCTGGTACCCCAGCAATGCCCAAGATGTCTCTTATTCCATTTAGCTTATAATAGCAGGTATAAAAATTTCATCTGATGTTCTGTTTTACTCTTGTAAAATATTAAACATCAATAAATTATTAATCCCAATAGAAAATACTGCAAATGTTCTCGGATTTTATTAAGTGGTTCTTGAGCAATGGGTCATTTAAGGACTATTTGGGGGCATAACTCTGCTACAGGAGAGTCCTTTGATTTCCTCCCACTATCTGGCCTCCTAGTCTGTGATTCCAGGTGCAGACAGACACACAAAGAAGCTGTTCTGCACAGGTCTACACCGCTTTACCCACTTAGAGATGAGTGTAAGCAGATGTAGAACCTGCCTATGGCAGTAAATAAGAGACTTGGGCAAAACTGAGCCCAAGCTTGGCAAAAACTCAAACTGTGTGAGATGTCCCCAAGGTGACATTTTCTTTCTTTTTGACCTGGGTACAGAGATGCTGTTGGACCTGGGTTGTGGCCGTAGAAGAGATTCGGATGTCTGAGGAATGTCAGTCACTAAGGTGCGTCTGTTTCCACAGGAAGCTGAGAGGTCCAACTGCGGGAGGAGCCCAGCTCAGCTGAAGGCAGACACCGTTTGCTAAGGCTCCTCCCTGAATACAGCTCCCCCTAAGAACACCCACATTGTCTCAGATTTGCTGACCACACCCTCCTGCTCCTGCCCCTGGCTATACATCCAGACAGGAAAACAGACAGATCTAAGAAAGCCAAAAGGACATCTTATGGCTTTGTCTGAAATCCCTGCACAGCTCAGTACATGAACACAGTTGGCTACAGTTGATCATGGCAACAGAACTATTACAGCTGCCGTGGATGTACCTCTTCTGTCTTGTCCCCTCCTGTCTGTGGGTCCTCAGGAGGGAGGAACCTCTTGTACTGATGAAAACTATGGTCTTGCCATCCTCAGGGATATAGGGGGCAGAGTCTTGGGGGTTGCAGCAGGAGCCAAGAATAGAGAGTGTCAATAATGAGCCCAGAAAGTACTTGTGAGCCCAGCCACCCTTTGGCCCCTCTTCATTGGCCGGCCCAGCCGACATGCCCAGCCTCACGAACGCAGACTGCTACTCTCACACAAATCAAAAATACTCCCCTTCTTCAAAGAAAAATGTATAGCTCAGTAAAAAACAATAAAAGAAAAAGAAAAAATCCCCTTCTTGAGACACTTTGATTCTCTTCATTAGAAGAAGACTTATTATTTTCTAACTTACTGTGGTGAGAAGTTTGACTTCTATTTTTCATATTTGTCAGACTAAAGTTTAAGTCTGTAGTCCCTCTGACAACCATAGTGCTCTCAGGTGTGACACCCTTGGGCAGTGCAGCCTGTATGACTGTCCACTGTATCAGGAAACCCAGTCTGTTTCCTCAGTGTGTGTGTGTGTGTGTGTGTGTGTGTGTGTGTGTGTGTGTGTGTGTGTGTGCAGATGTGCAGATCCGTGGATGTATAGGTGTACATGCAGGTCTGTGTATATGCATGTGGCAATGGGAGGTGAGCTTCAGAAGTCACTGCTCAGAACCCATCCAGCTTCTTCCTGAGACAGGTGACTCATAGACCTGAACACACCAAATAAGCTGGACAGGCTATCCAAAGAGCCCTAGGGACCCTCCTCTCTCTCCCGCCCTAGTACTCGGCTAAAAGGATCATTCTCTTTTTTTAATTTTATTGAGCTCTACATTTTTCTCCACTCCCCTCCCTGCCCCTCCCCTCCCATTCGACCCTCTCCCAAGGTCCCCATGCTCCCAATTTACTCAGGAGATCTTGTCTTTTTCTACCTCCCATACAGATTAGATCTATGTAAGTCTCTCTTAGGGTTAAAGGGGTCTTTCTAATCATTGCCAGAGTCAACAGAGAGAGAACGCTGCGTTCCAGACATTTATCCAGCCAGCCAGCCAGCCTCAGAGGCTCACAATCTGTCGGGCAGGCCTTATAAGTTCGGGATACCACCAAGCCCGCCAAAGCCGACCCTGAAATGGATGACTTGGTGTGGTACTCAGTGAGCCCAGGACTAGGGAAGCAAAGGGCAAAGATGTTCCTCCTCCAACACATAGGGACCAAAGGTGTATGAACTGGTCTCGGTTGTGGAGACCATTTTAAAGACGATGGCATTCAGAGAAGAAATCTATGCTCCTAAGGTGACTGCCTGCTCCGTGTCTTGTGTGTCTCTTTGCTAAGGAAAGTGGCTCAGTCTGTCAGCGCCTCCTAGTGAACAGGGCTTCCATCGCTCAAGATTCTGTTATTCCTCTTAGCTCTGTCTGCAAGGACTCAGGAAAGCATCCTTCTTCCCTAGGGAGTAGAAGCTAATGGATGTCTAATTCAATAGCTCTCACATTGTAAAGTGCTGGCTAATAAAAAGCAATTATAGAAGATTCAGTGGAGACCTTTCCATCCACACTCCCCTGGTAAAAGCTCCATCCATCCCAAACACTGCACACTCACACGGGTCTGCGGCTCTGTGGGTCAGAACGGCTGACTGGGCTCTGCTCCAGACTCAGTACCCACAGTAACCACACTCCATCAAGTGTCCTTCCGCAAGCACCGGTCTGCCTGCTTTCTTCCTCTCGATGCCCTTGACATGAAGCCAGTCACCAAATCCTGGCATGCCCTCAGGGGTGGAGACTGTATTTTGCATTTTGCTTCCAGTCTCTGTACAGAGAGAACTTTTGCTGCTTCCAGTCAGGGTGCACTTGGACTTGAGTCAAGTGTGCAAGCTGTCTGTGATGTTAATCTTGACTGTCAACATGACAGAATGTAGAATTGCCTAGGAGACAAATCTCTGGGTGTGTCAGGGAGGGAGCTCTAGATTGGGCTAGTTGAGGTGGGAGCCCAGCCTAAATGTAGGCAGCGTGTGAGATGAAAAGTCTGATAGTCACCAGGCTTCGCCATGTTCTACCTCCTGACTGTGGACGCAGCATGACCACAGCTTCACACTGCTGCCGCCATGCCTTCCCCTCCAGGATGGGCTGGAGCACGGAACTGTGATCTTTTGTGAAGTCTTTGTCACAATAATGAGAAGTGCAGCTAAGATAATAAGTTGCTCAGTATTCTGGGGCGAGATTTCTGTTGCCAGAATCTGAACAACTAAGGCCTTCATTGCTAGTGCTACGTGTTCAGAGTCCCACGTATCCTGGCTTCAAAGTCTCTGCTCTGAACAGTGTGATTGTATCCAACACGTGATTGTTCTGACTTGATGACATGCCTCAGCTCTACCTCCTCCTAAGTGGCCCTACCCCCACCCCACCCGCCAACTCCAACTTATCCTTCACAGGGGAGTTTCACAGTGTCCGTCCAATTACTTCCCCAAAGCCTAAGACTGAGGTACTCCAGCCAAAGATCCGTGTGCATCCCATTCTAGAGCTCCTAGAGAAAGTACTTTGGTGGTGTGCCCCTTGGGGAGCCTCAGCAGCACTGGGACACTCCAGGAATGGACAGGGTGGCACACTAGCTATGTCAGACATCCAGTGGCGGGGTGGACCACCATCCACTCCAACCACTCATGCCTCCCCTTCTGCCCTGGACATCCAAGATGGAGATCAGCCACCTTCCCAAGCTCCCAAAAAATAGTCAGCACAGGACAGGCCTAGAGGAAGGGTTGGAGGAGAAGGAAATTGGGGTTCAAGGGCTGCTTTTGATTTCCCAAAGCTTCAGAATTACCGTAGACTGGTTTTCCCAGTCATTCATTATTTTTCTCATCACTACCAGCAAATACCTGGCAAGGAGCAAGAGCAACCCAAGGGAAGAAAGGTTTGCTTTGGCTCGTAGAGTCCCTCATGGCAGGTGTAGTGCTTAGTGTTTGTCAATCTCAATTGAGGAACTGTCAAGATCAAGGTGGCTTATGGGCCTGTCTATAGGGCTCTGCCTTATTGATTGCAATGGGCTTGTGGGCACCACCATCTCATGGACTGGACTCTGGGTTGTGTAATGAAGTCAGCTGACAAGCAAGCAAGCAAGGATCCAGGCATTTCTTCCCTCTTCCTGCTCTTGGCTATGGGTGTGCGGCTTTGAGTTCCTGCCTTGACTTCCCTTCAATAACGGGCTGTAACCTGGAGCTGTAAGAATGAACACCCCCCCCCCAAGAAGATTTGTGTTGAGAGGCTTTATCACAGTAACAGCTGAAACTAAGACAGCAGGGAACGGCATGGCCAGCCATGGCGGCGGGAGTTTGTTTGGGTCAGGCATTCCTGGATAGAGCAGAAAGCAGGACCCAGCTATGAACCTCCAGGGCAGGATCCTGGCAGTGCCTCTGTCCCTCATTATTCAGCCTCCACCTCCCAGCACATGGCAGGCCCTGGTTTTTTGCTAGTGGATAAATGCCTCAGGGACTGAAGAAGACTCCATGTTTCTTTCTACGGTTTCATGTACGTTGTCATGGGCAGCTGAGCATTCGGAAGCCCCTAGGGCTGCAGTTGGGGTTTGTCTGTATTATCCCAAATGCATCTGTTGAGACCCAATCTGCAGAATGATGCTGGCAGGGGGGGAGGCCTGTGGGATTTGATGAGGGCAGCCAGTGGGGCCTTCTCTTCTCTCTCCCCTCCCCCTTCCCATTCTTCTCTCTCCTCTTCCTTTGTCTTCCTCTCTCCCTCACTCCTCCTCTCTTAATCTTCTCTCCCTCTCCTCCTCCTCCGTTCATACTTTCTCCTTCTCCCTCACTCCCCTAAGCTCCCAGAAGGTCTGAGAGGCACCTGACGCTGAGGAGTCTGTAGGCTTGTAGCCTGGCTCCTTTTGGGCTCTGTGGCTGAAGGCCTTGACAGGATTTGATTTTTGATTAGGTGAAGTCAGTGAGGTGAAGACAAATCTTAGCTCTTCCAATAACTCCCTCAGAGGCATTCCCTCCAGCAAATAACCCAAGTTAAGTAACTTTGTTTTTATTTAATCCACGGAAAGGCATTGTCTGAATCGGTGTCTTGTCCAATTAAGGCAGAGCACTTGGTGGCAATGGTTTCCAGGCTCTCAGGAGGCAGGATGGGACACTGACTTCGTGTGAACACAAGTTGATGATGCTGACATTTCAATTAGCTTCGTTTTACTTGAGGGAATTTATGCTTTTCTCTTGTCACATAATGGCATCCTTGGTTGAGCTTGACTCTCAAGTCCTTTGGCCCCAGACAGTCACTCACTGGCCTCACTTTGTCCTGCACAGCAACCTTGTCCATCTACAGCACACAGGCTACGCAAAGTCCAGGACAGCTAGGAGCACAGCCCAGCACAGCTGTGGTGCTGTGGTGGTTTGAGTGTCCATGGTCCCCATAGGCTCATAGGGAGTGACACTATTGGGAGTGTGGCCTATTGGGGTAAGTGTGTCACTGGAGGTGGGCTTGAGGTTTCAGAAACTCAAGCTAGGACCAGTGTCGTTATGCCCAGATCATGAAGTCGTTCCAGCACCCCACCCCACCCCAGCCCCGCGCCCAAAACCAACCAGGAGACCGAGTCCTGTATCCAAAAGCAAAGAGTCTTTATTCTCACACAAGTTTGCAAACATGGACTCTCCATGTGTCCATCATATTGCCGTGATCGGAGAGCCCCGAGCTCAGTTAGGGTTGGGTTTTTATAGTAGCAAAAGTGGGGGTGTGGGATTTCTAAGGTTCAAGACCCCTGATTGGCTGACATCTGTCTACGGGTGAAAAGCGATGGGTGTATGCTGGCAGGTACTATCTACAATACTTGAAACCTTAGGAATTTCCTTCGGATGGTCTGTTCCTGGGTGGTGCCTAGGTGGTCTCAGTTTGTGGTCTTTCTTGGAGCCAGGTATTGCCTTAGGGAAAACTACTGAGATTCAGGCCTCTCTTAAGCTTGTCATGGCTGGGTCCTACAAATGTCACATTCTCTTCCTTCAGCCTGTTATCCAGAAGTAGAACTCTCAGCTACGGCTCCAGCACCATGTCTGCCCACATGACACCATGCTTCCCACTATGATGACAATTGACTAAACCTCTGAACTGTAAGCTAGCCCCAATTAAAGATTTTCCCTTGTTAGAGTTGCCATGGTCATTGTCTCTAGTCACAGCAACAAAACCCTAACTAAGACATAAACTTACAAATGCTGGCATTTTAAAGCAGGAAGGCTGGACACACCTGGTAGCAGGATTCAGTCCCTAGACCATTCAGGCCCCTCATCCAGCAGCCCTGAGGTCTCACCCTATTGCCTTCCTGTGGTTTTCCCTGTTCTGAAGACCACTTAGGAAAGTCTCTAGTTACAGTTTCTCACATGGTTCGCAAGGTCTCTGGGATAAGCCAGCTCTCTACGCACGGATTCACATGGAGCTGTGGGCAGAAGTAGCCCAAGCTCCTGTCTTCAGTGTGCAGAGGTTACTGAGGCCAAGGGACCTCGTCTATGGACAGATGGCGAGGGTTCCTACAGGCCAGCCTCAGCTCAGACTTTCCATCTTATTGAGAAGCAGAGGAAGACTGATCCGGAAGTGGACATGTGATTCCACACCTGTTACCTGAAGAACCAAAGTTCCTCCATTTTATCCTCTACCTCCGTCTTGTGTCTTGTGTAAGCTATTTTTCCGTAAAACATTCCAGTCCTCAGAAATGGCCAGGGGCAAGAGTAACAGGATATCCATCTGGAAATTACAGATTGTTAAGTATTTTTCTTGGCCAACAAACCTCTCTGCCAATGCAAATAATCCCAATCAGACCAAATTAAAAGATATCCAGGTTTAATGGGTGCCAGCAGTCCCGGGTGGCCCCAGGGAAAACATGGAGAGGGAAAGAGGGAAAAGGAGAGACCATATGTTCATCCTCTGGGGCAAAGTTTAAACAGCCTGTGGTCTTGATCTTCCCCGGGGAGGGGTCACCGTTTGGCAGACTTTCTTGGAGGTGGAGTTTGGACTGAGGCAACTCCCAGGAGAGGGGGCTTTGAATGGAACTTTCCCTGTTCAACATTCCAAAAATGGATGCCAGGGGGCTGGGGTGAAGCCCCCTAACTAGACTCTTTGTGTAAAGGGGTACCAGGGAGCTGAGGTGATGCTTTTAACCAAACACAGATAACTGTAGAATGTCCCTACCAATAAGAAAACTTGACAAGCAACAGGAGAGGTTCGAAAATAAAAATCTGTGAAAAGTCCCTAGACACGAGCCAATCAGGATTAAACCCATCACCCCACACCCTGATAATGTAACTTTCCTGGGTTTTGCCTTTAAATAATGCTCTCTAGAAGTGGGTACCTTCTCTCACTGCTGTGCTGACAAAGTCCAGGCCAGCCTGCAATTTCAATACTAAACCTTGCTTTTGCATTTTGGTGAGTCAGTCTTCCTGGTGGTCTTTTGAGGGTCCCTATGGACTGGGCACAACATTACCCATGTGAACCACATTTCCTGAACAAGGACCCTGGGTCTGACCACTGCCTATCGATCCATGCCCTTCCTGAGAAAAGGCACCTTTGGGAGAAAGCCAACAAATGCTTTTACCCCAAACTGTAACCATTTCACCCCCATCGGAACCCAACTTACAATCACAGCCTTTCAATATAACCCTCCCATGAAATAAAAAGGAAATAAATGACATCCACAACTATGTTAATACAACATTGAGATGAAAACTAAATTATTCATAGGCATAAAAATAACATGAAGGTGCTAATGCTTTAATCACAAGCAGTAATGCTTCTTTTTGCATTGATGAAACATCTGTGGAGACCTTAAAATGCCAGATTACTAAGTAGGAGAAGGAGCCTAGTGCAGGCATGCAAGTGGTCTTTCCTAGGGGAAAGCAATCCAGTCTCTGGGCTCCAAAGCCCCAGAGGCTTCTCCTGCTTCACAGCTGCTGAGGGAGAGTTCAACAGTTCTCTTCCTTGGCTGCCTACTGGTCTCCTGAGAAGGTTTTCTTAACTACCAGTGACAAATGCCATGCCAGTAGGTTCCATTGCCCTTCCCTTCATCCTCTGAAAACCTCTATGATCCTTCCCTGTTCCTCTTGCTGGCCAGCTCCCTCCGCCCCTCCCTTTCTGCTTCCTCTGTTCCTCACTCTCTCCCTGTTAGCTGTGATGGGTGATGTTGCAATGAACAGTAATACTAAAGTTGAAACAGCGAGGGTGTGGGGGCAGGAGAAACAGCTCAGAGGTGGGGAGTTCCTATTTCTCTTACACAGGACCCAAGTTAGGTTCCCAGCACCCCTGTTGGTTGACTCACAGCCATGAGCAACTCCAGTTCCAGGGCATAAGATGCCTTCCTCTGGCCTCCATGGACACCTGTACACACAGACACACAGACACACACACACACGCACACACACACACACGCACACACACGCACGCACGCACGCACGCACACAGGCACATATGTATGTACACACACAAAAAAATTAAAAGATCTTTTTGAAAAGTGAAGTTGGTTTTATCCCATGCTTTTTCAGACCCAGGCTAGACCAAGACCAGGTGAATTCCCGAAAGATCATCCCCATTGTCTCAGTGTGTGGGTGTACCCCTCGCGGTCCTGAGTTCCTTGCTCATGCTCCCTCTCCTTCTGCTCCTGATTTGGACCTTGAGATTTCTGTCCAGTGCTCCAATGTGGGTCTCTGTCTTACATAGCGGACAATGAGGACTGCTGAGAACTCAAGAACAATGGCAATGGGTTTTTGATCCTACTGCACATACTGGCTTTGGGGGAGCCTAGGCAGTTTGGATGCTCACCTTACTAGACCTGGATGGAGGTGGGCGGTCCTTGGACTTCCCACAGGTCAGGGAACTCTGATTGCTCTTCAAGCTGATGAGGGAGAGGGACTTGATCGGGGAAGGGGGAGGGAGATGGGAGGCGGTGGCGGGGGGGGGGGGGGGGGGGGGGGCGGAGATCCTTAATTGAATAATAAAATTTAATAAAAAAAAAAGAAAAGTGAAGTTGGGAACACTGGGGAAGATAAACATGAGGGCTCTGAGCTAGTTAGATAAGAGGGAATGTGGGGATGTGGGAAAACAAGCAGGCAAGCCAGCCGGCTCCCAGGAGACCCTCGGAGGCGAGTACTGGCAAGTCACCACTGCTCAGTCCCGGTAAACTTCTCAACTTTGTGTAAGTTTCACCTTTATACACATTTCTGCATCTAATATGTCCTAGTGCAACAGACTGATTTGTGGGTAAGGATAGCTTTTAAGATATTTTCTGCCTATTCAAGGAAGGAGGATACTTCAGGGGTATAAAGAAGAGGAGAAATTGGAGGCCAAAAGTTATTTCCTACTATATTATAATATATATGTAATTTACTAAGCATATATATAATATACTATGTATATATGCAATATAATATGTGTACGTATGTAATATGTACATATGCACATATCATAACATATGTGATATGCTATGTATATATGTAATAATTATAATAGTATTATAATTATTATAATAGTACTATTGTCTAGAACACTAATATACTCCAGATACTGCAGAACCCAGGGCAGCCTGGCCACACGTCATGGGCCCAGGCCACACAGCTGCCATAGCAGGCAGCACCAGATTCCAGGAAAAGCCGTAGCCTGACACCTCCCAGGAACAGACCATTCAAAAGAAATTTCTAATATTCCAACCATTGTAGATAGGGTCGCCTGCCAGCACACCCCTATCTCTTTTCACCAGAACACCCCTAAACAAATATCAGGCAATCAGGGGTCCTGAACCTTAGAAGTCCCTCACCCCTACATTTGCTACTATAAATACCTAACTCCAACTGAGATCAAGGCTCTCCAATCACTCCAATATGATGGATTCACGGAGAGTCCAAGTTTATAAACTTGTGTAAGAATAAAGTCTCTGCTTTTAAATACAGGACTCGGTCTCCTAGTTGGTTTTGGGGGCACTCCATGATCTGGGCTTAACAATACCAGAGACAATTCCTGTAAGTTACAAGTTGTAGGTCTGCCCCTGGTGACATATGCTGGGCAAACATGAACAAATGAAGCAAGGCAGCACAGCTGACCAAAGGCACAACTCCACCCCGGTCTAGCTTAGGAGTGTAGCATGGCATTGCTTACAAGAGCACAGGCATGGAAAGGCAGTGGCATCACCGTTTAGGGGCAGCTCCGCTGCTCAGAATGTCTCCTTACTCCAGCAACCAGTGCTGCTCAGAGAGCTTAGGGAAGGAGCCTTGTGAACCTTCTGTCAGGAGCTTCCTGAGACTTCTGGGGTTTGTTTATTTCCTGAGCTTTGTGAGTTTCATTTGCTTTTTGAGTCTGAAGTATAGTGCACTAGGCATTCTCTAAAGTGCTTGAAATCACTGGATTTTCAGATGTTCCTAAAACTATCAATTTCCTGAGAGCCACAGTGATTCTCCATCTCACAGTGATAGCTAGGTCCTTGGCAAGGGTCATGGGCTGATACCTAGTGAGGGGCCCCTGGATACCTGTGAATCTGACTACAGAGGTAAAGCTGTCCCTCGGGCTTCATGCCATCAGCTAGCAGGGTTACGAGGCCCTGTAGACATAATATTCAGGCACGGAATGACTATGTGATTCTCTTTTATTTTATTTTTAAATTGGCACATAAAATTGCACACAGGTATCTTTGTTGGGGTTTCTGTTGTTGTGTTAAGACAGCATGACCAAAATCACTTGGAGAGAAAGGGGTTCACTTCACCCCACAGCTCTCAGGTCACGCTCTGTCTCTGAGGGAACTGA
Source organism: Microtus ochrogaster (assembly GCF_000317375.1). NCBI lineage: Eukaryota > Metazoa > Chordata > Mammalia > Rodentia > Cricetidae > Microtus > Microtus ochrogaster. The sequence continues at coordinate 12,719,723 of NC_022013.1, read as the reverse complement.
GGGCGGGAATTCAAGGCAGGAACCTGGAGGCAGGAGCTGATTCTGGGGCCATGGAGAGGTGCTGCTTACTGACGTGCTCAGCTTGATTTCTTATAGAACCCAGGACGACCGGCCCAGGAATGGCATCATCCACAGTGAACTGGGCTCTCCCACGTCAACCTTCAATCAAGGAAATGCATCAAAGGCTTGCTTAAAGGCCAGTCTACTAGAGGCTTTTTCTCATTTGAGGCTTCCTCTTCCAAAATGGCTCCAGCTTGCGTTAAGCTGGCATGAAACTAGCCAGCATAACAAGGATAGGATGTGTTGCGTTCATTTTTCCTAGGATAATAAGAACAAGAATCTACTCACCCCGGATGGGACAATGATGACAGACCATAACCGTTTCACTAAAATCCAACTTGCAGACTCGTGGCTTTATTGGGCTTGTTTACAGAGCGTGTGTGAAAGGCTACTTACAGGCACAAATCAGCCTCAACATTGCAAAGTCCCAACTTCACAGCAAGTGCATCATAAATCCCACTTTCAATTATCCTTCTACTTCCTACACACTCACTGAGAAAATGCACGTAGGGCGTTTTCTGGGTCCTACACCCTACATACTATTCCTACATACTCTCAGAATAGCTTGAAGCTGGGGGAAGACCAGAGGGAGCAAGAACTTAGGTGAGGGTCCTGTGACCCTTCCTTCCCTCCTTCCATTAGAGAGTGTCAATAGCTCCATCACCATTACCAGGAACCTAGTCATCGCTGCACTGTTCTGCTCAATTAGTTGTCATTGGCTACAAGGCCAACAAATCTCTACTCCTTAATGACAATGGGATGGCCATGCTATGCTTGGAAGAGAACAGTAAGAGCACCACAGGGTGCCATAGAATGTTTTCATGCATGAGTACATTATGCAGTGTTCAAATCAGAGTGAGCACAGCCATCTCCCCTAATGGACATCATTTCAGTGTAGTAAAACATTCCCAAGCCCTCTCTCCCATTCCATAAACACAAATACACCAAATACACAATGTCCAGCTGGAGTCACCTACTACGCGACAGAACCTCCAAACTCACTTCCCCAGTAGTACTGCATCCTAGCACCTGTGGACCAGCCAGTTCAATCCTTTCTTCTCTCCCCAGCTGCTGGTGACTGTTAGACCTGCCCTTTAAGAAACCAGCCACGCTAAGGAGCCATATTGCACAGGTGATGACCTCAGGTCACACCTCCTTGTAGAGAGAGTGCACTGGCTAGTTTGATGTCAAGATGACACAAGCTAGAGTCACTGGAGAAGAAGAAGCCTCCATTGAGAAACCGCCTCCATAAGATCAGCCTGTAAGGTCAGTTCTTAGTGATTGCTGTGGAGGGGCCGAGCCCATTGCAGATGGGACCACCTCTGGGCTGCTGGTTCTGAGCAGAACAAGGCAGTAAGCAGCACCCCCCATGGCCTGCATCAGTTCCTGCCTCCAGGTTCCTGCTTTGCTTGAGTTCCTGTGCTGACTTCCTCCAATGATGCGCTAGGATGTGGGAGAATAAATCAAATAAATCCTTTCCTCCCCAACTTGCTCTTGGTCACAGCGCCTCAGCACAGTGACAGAAGCCCTATGGCGACAGTTAAGAAACACTGCTGTGACTTGACAGTTCTAAGTATATGATACCTGGCTCTTCCATCCTCTTTGTCAAGTATGTTATGCTGAACCAAATCACATGATGCTAAACTTTCTACCTCCCCATGAAAGATAAAAAAAAAAGTCAGGAATTTCCTTTGTTTATGGACTTTCTCTGAAGGCTGGAGAGTCCAAGAATAAGAATATAGAAATGTAGATTCCGGAAATAAGAACATAGAAATAAGGAAATACAAAGTTGTAGGCTTAGGAGAACAAGAACAGACTGGCAGCAGCCTTCTCAGCAGCTTAAGGATTAAGGCTTAACAGTGGGTTATTCGGTTTTACAACTGGCTGCTCTGTTTCCAAGGCTGAAGCATCCCTCAGCAAGCTGAGGGTCAGCTCTGCAAACTGAGAGTTAGCCCTAAGATAAACCCCATGGCCACTCATGATCAGCAATTGATGTGAGCTAAGTTAACTCTTAAATGATAGGATGTATGTGACTTGACTTTTTGGTTTATATTGTCCCATAAACAAAATCAGCAAGTACTAGAGAGAAACAATGGGCTAAATACAAACACTAGTTTAACTGGAAAAACCCTGTTAATGGAAATTGCAAAGAAGGGCAATTTGTGTCTAAGTTTCAACTCAGGATTGTAAAATTTCCTTTGTTATTGCCTAGTCCTTACTATAAAAAAGAAGGGTTCAGAAGCCGTCCTTTGCCACAGCCTTACGGGCCCGAACTCGGGCTGTGGTCTCAGCCAGCTGATAAGCTTTTTGTGCCCCATAGAGATTTATTATTTTTAATTTTTTAATTTTTCCTGGAATAAAGTTTGCTTCTGGTTTACTAGACTTCGGTGGCCTGTCCCCATTTTTGCGCAACCCCGTGAACCCAACAAAGGCCGCCCCGGGGCACTTCTCTAAAGAAGTTCCTCTGCCTCCTGCCAACACCACCATCCCTCCTGTGGGAACTATCTTTCTCTTTCTCTCTTATTCCCACTTTTTAAAAGAAAAAATTATGCACATTTGGGAATAACAAGCCAGAGAATAACTTGGCATGCTGTTCTCAGGAATAACACCCGGCCCCCTTTGAAACAGGGTCTCTCACTGTCCTGGACCTCACCAATTAGCTTGGGCTGCCTGGGCAGCGAGCCACAGGGTGTGCCTGTCTCTGCCTCCCCAGGGCTGGCACTGTAAGCACTATTGCCATGCCTGGGGTCTTCACAAGCGTTCTTGGTGCGGGTATCAGATTCAGCCCTCATGCTCGGGCGGCAAGTGCTTTATGATGAGCGATCTCCTCAGTCCTGCTGGGTGTTTTAAACCTTGTTCTCCCTCTGATCACGGTCATGCCAGGTGTCAGTATCTTTTCATGTAATTACAAATGATACTTTATCAAAAATCATGAGGGAACCTTGAATGAGAAAGGAGATCTGAGGCAAGGGTACTTACTGGTGTTAGGCAAAACCACATCGCTTGGCGGACCTCTGTAAGTTCGAGACCAGCCTGGTCTACAGAGTTAGTTCCAGGAGAGGCTCCAAAGCCACAGAGAAGCCCTGTCTCGAAAAAAAAAACAAAAAAAAAAAACAAAAAAAAACCTCATCGCTTTATAAAGCTCCCTCATTTTGTTTAAATTTGTTTTCCAGAAGTAAAGCAACTCTTTGTCTGCCTCTTGCCCTCCCCACCTTCCTAGCTGCTCAGAGACAACCTAACTGGAGCAGGGACTGTGTCGCTCATCGGTCCTGTGGTGTGGAGATCCCCCTCTTCTTCTTAGACATAAAGGGACCACACACTCTTTTCTAATGTGGGCCTGAACTCTCCTAGAGTCCCCACCATGTTGTCTGTCTGTCTGTCTGTTCGTGTCTGTCATCTTCTGATGATTATCTTGCCCCAGAGGACATTCATTTTGGGGGGGAAACCCATTGAGCTCTAAACCTGAGACCTTTCAGTTAGAACAATATGGCTCGGGCTTTAGTAGCCGGAAGTGGCCTTCAGGTCACAGTTTAGTCAGGGAGGTAATGAACAGGTAGATTCTCCTTGGTGGTTCCCAGCCTTTTAGTTCTCTTGGATGTTTTTGGCATTTTCTTTATCACCTAACTGTCCTAGTCCTGACCTGGGAAACGTAATCAGATTTCCTGAGGAAATGGTCACATAACAGTCTCGTTCATCTGTGAAATCTGTGAGAGTTGAAAGCAGAACGGTGTGATAATGGAGTACCAATGGCCTGGGGAAGGGAAGCTGACATATAGTTACCTGTTGGGAATGAGGTTTGTTTGGAGATGGGACCTTGAGACACAAGCGATCAGGTCTACGGGCAGGATGGAGAGCTTTGGCAGAAACTAGCACAAACATAATTGAGGCTTCCCTTTCAAACCCACAGAGGAGCTTCATCAAGGGCTGGGAGACGGCTCAGCAGTTCTGAACACTTGTTGCTCTTGCAGAAGACCTGAGTTTGTTCCTAGCACTCACATGAAAAGATATCAACATCTGGGAGAAACATGGACAAGTTTTAAAAGGTCTAGCAGGGGGCTGGAGGGATGGCCCAGAGGTTAAGAGCATTGTCTGCTCTTCCAAAGGTCCTGAGTTCAATTCCTAGTAACCACATGGTGGCTCACAACCATCTGTAATGAGGTCTGTTGCCCTCTTCCGGCCTTCAGGCATACACACAGACATCATATTGTATACATAATAAATAAATAAATATTTTTTTTAAAAAAGGTCTAGCAGGGTTGAGGAGGTGTACAATCTTCTCTAACTCCTTCCTAGGGCATCTGACGCCCTCTTCTGGCCTTTGCTTGCATTGCATCCATGAGCCGAGGAGATCGCTCATCATAAAGCACTTGCCACTGAGCATGAGGGCTGAATCTGATACCGCTACCAAGAACGCTTGTGAAGACCCCAGGCATGGCAATAGTGCTTATAGTCCCAGCCCTGGGGAGGCAGAGATAGGCACACTCTGCGGCTCGCTGCCCTTAGGCGGCCTAAGCTAATTGGTGAGTCCCAGGACAGTGAGAGGGGTGGGGTGTTATTCCTGAGAATAGCATGCCAAGTTACTCTCTGGCATCCACATGTGCCCACACACATGCATGCATTTGCATTTACACACATGTGCATTTAAAACACCTCAGCAACTTCCTTAGAAATAAAACAAGGCATGGTAGTGAATAAACTGTAGCTGCAGAACAAGGCTTGACCTGTGTGAGGCCTGGGTCTGCTAGAGACCGATGAAGGGGTGCAGCAAACAGTGCTCACTGCCTTGGGGTTCAGTCTCTGCTCCCAAGTGCAGTGGGGGTTGAAACCTGCCCCTCAAGGGTGGCAGAACTATAAAATATGGGTGTGTGTATATACATATACATATCAGTATTTGATATCCAGGGTGTTTCTCCAACTTTCGTCTTCAGCTCTAGCAACAGGTCCCAAGTAAAAAGGAATGTCAGAGGCCCTCTGGCAAGCCACTGTGGTCGTATAACATGAGCATGTAATAAAGCCTGTCAATTTGTCATTTGTCACTGTGGGGATTCTTTTCCAGTTACCTTGCTTCTGTGAATATGTCACTGAATATTTGAATTCATACACACACTCACACATGCACACACACATGGGACTCTACTGTTAAATGATTCTATCAATGATTTGAATTAACTCAGAGCAAGTGAGGTCATTTTACATCTTAAGCTAGCAAAGCCAATTTCCCCTGACCAATCAGGTTTTTTAGGTTAAGTGAACAAAGAACAATTCTAACAAACATGGATCTGGAGCCATGGAACAAACCATTAGCCTTACCTGTTGGGCTTCTCGTTCACTGCAGTGACAAGGGGATCTTCTCACTGAAAAGCCTCTCGTCCCCACCCCAACTTCCAATACTTAACAGAAACTGAAGCATGAGCAGTTCCCTGCCCTCCTAAGAAGAAAACAGTCCCAACACAACAGCCAACGTCCACAGGTTCCCTTGCTAAATGGAATCCAATAACTCAAGTCCACCTGTGAAAACAAACCCTGCAATATCCAATTTCCTCGACAGTGTGATTGCAAAGGCTTTTAAAGTTCTGTGGATTGGGAAAAGAAAAGCAAAATGGAATGCATTCAGTTATCAAGAGTTTCCTTCACACTGTGGGACGATCGGGGATTTTTATTGGTCCAGTTTCTTCTTTCCTGTGCTTTCAAAGTTTGTAGGCACATATGGCTGGTTTGTTCACTCATTTGTTTTTAAGGAAGGGTCCCACATAGACCAGCATGTCCTTGAACTCACTGAGAAACTAAGAATGGCCTTGAGTCCTGATCCTCCCAGCTCCCTCCCCAGATGTTAGGCTCATAGACACATTCTGCCACAGCCTGCATATAGGTTTTGGTTTCCTTTTCTTCCCCCAGCTGTTGGTGATTGGACCTGGGGCTTTGTTCATGCTGGGAAAGGACTTTACCACTGAGCACTTACTTCTCTGTCCCTGTAGTACCCTTATAGTGAGAATATATAAACCTGGAATTGCTTTAGTCAGTGTTCTATTGTTGTGAAAGACACCACGACCACAGCAACACTTATAAAGGAAAGCACTTAGTTGGGGCTGGCTTATGGTTTCAGATATTTAGTCCACTGTCATCGTGGTGGGAAGCATGACAGCATGTAGGCAGATATGTCATTGCAGTGGCCGCTGAAAGTTCCTCACCCAGATCTGCAAGCAACAGGAAGAGAGAGAGTGCCATGGGACTCCAAAGCCCACCCCCCTAGTGACACCCTTCCTCCAACAGGGCTCCAATAAGGGCACACCTCCCAATCTCTGTCAAGTAGCGCCACTCCCTAGTGACTAAGCATTCAAATCTATGAGCCTATGGGGACCATTCCCATTCAAGCCACCACATCAATATGCACAGTCTATATCCTGTTTTATACTCTGTTCTAACAGAAAGGTTGGTGCCCCGTGTAAACTGGGGTTTAGAAATGCTAGTCCCTGGGCTGGAGAGACGGCTCAGTTAAAAGCACTTGCTGCTGATGCAGAGGGCATGTTTGGCTCCCAGCCCCCAAATCAGGGCAGACCACAAATGCTTTCAACTCCAGATCCAGGGAATCCAAAGCCTCTTCTGGCCTCCACAGCCACATCACACACCTGTACACATAAACAGCAATAAGGAAAAGACAAATTTCTTTCAACTAAAGAAAGTCTAAGCCCATAAAGGACCGCGATGCTAGTATGGAAATGGAGTGAACGTGAAAGGCAGGAGAAACCAGATAACCGGCGGGACTGTGGGGCTGGGAGCCTGTCTGCTGATAGAGAATAAGACTGGTAGGACCTGAGAGTCAGCACTCAGAGCACGTGTAACAGAGTCTGTCATGGTTACTCACACTTGTAACCCCAGCACTGGAGAGGAGAGGACAGGAGGATCCCTGGGGCTCGCTGACCAATCTAGCCTAGCTGGTGACTTCTAGACCAATGAGAAACACTGCCTCAAAGGAGGTGGATGGCCTTCCGAAGACTGACACAAAGTCTTTCTCTTGCCTGTACACACGCACACACACACACACACACACACACACACACATGCATGTGCATAGACACACATTACGAAAAGACAAGACTTGGCTCTCAGACTGTCAAAGACAGTACGGAGAATTACTAAGGAGCTGATCAAAGTCAGATTCTTGGGTCAGATACCCATAGGCTGCGATAAGGTTACTGGACAGTAGGACCCCAGGACCTGCATGTTGGGCTAGCTTCTAGAAAATTCTGTGTAAAGATCTCTGCAGCACATGCCTTCCCAAATGCAGCATAGTTTAATCCAATGAAGAAAGTGAAAGACCAGGAAGGAAGACAATATCACAGTGATTCTCATCTCTGACTGCACATAAGAATCTTCTAGGTCACTGTGTGTGTGTATGTGTGTGTGTATACATATTCATGTTCATGAGTGGGGGCACATTATGCTCATGGGTGTGTGTGTGTACATATTTATGTTTATAATGTATATTGCGTATGTGTACATATTCGTGTCATGGGTGTGCATGTGTGTGTTCTATGTCTGTGTTTGTATGTGTGTACATATTTGTGTTCATGCTTGCGGGGTGCACATTTATATGGAAAACAAAGGCCAGTGTCAGGTCTTCCTCTATCTTTCTTCAGTTTGTTTTTTAATAGTCTTTCGCTGAACCTGGAACCATCCAGGCTCTTTAAAGGAGCTCTAGGCAGCCTCAAAGACAGCTATGCCTAGAATACTAATGGATCTGAATCTCATCAATTTGGAAAATTCCCCAGTGATGCTAATGCAGGCATCTCAAGCAGGCATGGTTGAACCCTGCCGAGACTGAACAGAAAAAGCTCCACACCTTTCAGATAACATCAGGGAAGTCACCGCCTGCTTTGCCCAGGCCTGGCTGCTCACTCCAGCTGTCTATCAGGACCAGAGTCTTGGCTGGCAGCAGGCTGGCCAGAATGCAAGCTTTAAATCCTTCAAAGGGCAGACAAAACTGCCAGTGTGCCCAGTGCAGCAGAGCAGACCTAATCGGCTTCCAATGAATTCAAAGCCTTAAAACAAGGAAATCCAAGTGCTGAAAATTTTCCCTAGAATTTTCTTTTGCTGTTTAGGTTCTGGTTGTTGCTGAATTTTTCCTTTCGCAAATACGCCCATTCCTATGAAATTATAGACATTGCCACCCACTCTGAGGCAATCACTGACGTTCCTTAGACTCCACTGATGCAGACTTTCTCTTCCAAGCCGCTGGGTCTAATCGACGCTTCCCACGAACCCTCTTAGACATTTACAGTGGCCCAGATCATCCTGTCATGAGGAGCATGGATGGGGAAATAAATAGTAGAAATCCCCCTTGAGACCTGGAGAGAGAGCTCAGTCAGTAAACTGCTTACAACACAAGCACAGGGGTCTGAGTACAAACCCTAGAAACGACATGAAAAAGCCAGGCATGGTGATGTATGCTTCTAACCACAGTACTGGTGATGTAGAGACAGGTGGATTCCTGGAGCTCACTGACTAGCCAGTCTAACCTGGAGCTAGCTTGGCAAACTCCAGCCTGGTGAGAGACCCTGTATCCAAAACACCATGGATGGGGCGTGAAGAGTGTACCACCTGAGGCTGACCTCTGACCCACACACCCACTCTTCTCTCTCTCTCTCTCTCTCTCTCTCTCTCTCTCTCTCTCTCACACACACACACACACACACACACACAAACACATACACATTCACTCACTCATGAACATACACACAAATTTTACTTTAAATACATAGGAACAAATGCAAGAGAAAATTTGAAAATAAAAGCTGTCAAAAAACCTCAAGGACAGATAAATTGTTACAATTTATCCTAATTGTGTTCAAATGCTACCAAAACTTGCAAATAATGATGATGGTGATGACCCATTTTCAAATGAAATCATCTTTACTGCCAAGCCATTGTGAAGAACAACTTTCACGGGGTCAAAGTGGCCTCTGTCCGCTGGACCATTCCTACCCATCACTGTCCTGGCCAGAACTCTGTGGGATCATTCTCTTCACCCTCCCCTTCCCTGTTGGCCCTTCTTCCTCTCCGTTATGCCCAAATCTTTTCCATCAGTCACAAAACCTGGCTTGAACCCAATACCTCTCCTCCAGCCAGATTTCTGTGGTCCCTGCACACCTCCCTGCAGAATCTTCTCAGAATCCTCAATGCTGTTATTCATTCGTTTGCAGCTTGAATCGATTCCTGTTCTGTGTGCCTGAGTCCCTGCGTGTGCACTAATCTCATGCCCCCGCTGAGTGTGCTGTGCTCCCTTGGGTTTGCAACAGCTAGCTCTCCTTTGTGTCCCTCCCAGCATGGAGCACAGAGCTGGGCACGCAGTCAATACATATTGAATGGAGCGGATCTGTAAACTCAGTTTGTCTGCACTTTACCAGGGTAAGTCTCAGAAGAGGGAAGCCAGAAGGTGTGGTGCTCCAGAGGCATTGGAGCAGCGGTGAAGAGAACAGCTACCTCCCTACAGGTCCCTGCAGGTCCCCACAGGTCCCCCCAGACCACCAAAGGCTTTCCTCACATGGTCCTCAAACCTACTTCAGTACAGAAGGGAGAAAAGGGAAAGGAGGAACCCAGACAAGCTTCTGTCAAAAACCTCAGCAGCAGATAGATCAGTGGCTGCCTGCAAAGGCCACACTGACAAAGACCAGGGCAGGGGTGGGGGATCCCCAAGGGACAGAGCACCTGCTTCATGTAGGAGCCAGCCATAATGAACAGATCACCCAAAGGAAATTCTTTACTTCCAACCATTATCACCTGTCAGAGCAGGACTCAGCCATTGATAAATTTAATAAGAGGCCTGAGTCTCAGTAGTTTACCCTGAAGCAATACCTGGTTGCAGGAAGAACTACAAACTGAGATTACCTGAGCACCACCCAAGAACAGACCATCCCAAGGAAATGCCTAACGTTCCAACCGCCGTAGATAGGACCACCTGCCAGCACACACTCACCAGGACACCCCTAGACAAATGTCAGCCAATCAGGGGTCCTGAACCTCAGAAACCCCTCACCCCCACCTTTACTACTATAAAAACTCAACTGTAACTGAGCTCGGGACTCTCCGTTTATTCCAATACGTTGGACATGTGGGGAGACCGAGTTTGCAAACTTGCATAAAATAGAGGCTCATTGCTTTTACATATGGACTCTGTCTTCTTGTTGGCTTTTGGGGGACTTCAGGGATTTGGGCATAACACTTCTTACCTGCTCTTACCTGCGGTGTTGTTCATTTGTCAGAATCTAGACTCATCTGGAAGCCGGCCTCCTCAGACCATGCCTGGGGTGGGGCCATACTTTGGTTGCATTCCTGTGGCAGCATTCCCTGACTGGGACCCTGGACTGCGGGGATGGAGAAGGACCCATGCAGCAGCCAGACCTCTGTTCTGCAATGTGGATTCAATGCGATCAGCTACTGCTAGCTCCTGCAGCGTTCACTTCCCCACCATGATGGGCTAGCCTTGAACTGCGGCAAAAAATAAAGCCTGTCTGGCTTAAGTTGCTTTTGAGGATATTTTATCATAGCTAAAGGAGAAAAGGCTCAGATGCCACTGCAAGATGAGGTAGGTTGTGGAGGGCAAGGGAGAGGAAGAGACAGCCTAGATTGGGAGACTGCAATAGGGGAGAACCTAAATGCCAATCAAAGACAGCATGCTCCCAGACTCTGAGAAAGACTGCTTGCTCCATAAAAGGGTCAGTGTGACCTCACAGCTCCAGGCAGTGAAACTCTCTCTTTAACATTCCAACTCTGGGGGCTGGGGGATGGCTCAGTAGGTAGAATACTTGACTTCCAGCATTGGAATTTATGTTCAATCCCCAGAACCCACAAAAAAAGATGGGCACAGTGGCAAGGATCTGTAACCCCATCACTGGCGAGGCAGAGACAAGAGGATCCCGGGGGCTCACTGGCCAACCAAATCAGTGAGCTCTGGGCTCAGGGAGAGACCTGTCTCGGGAAATAAGGAGGAGGGTGACAGGAAAGACTCTCAGCATCAACTCTGGCCCACACACGTATACACACAAGCATGTGCATGTCCACACTCTCCCATATACACAAAACATATCTACACATACATACACACTCTCTTGCACATACTCACATACATACACACACATGCATGTGCCACATACACACACACACACATGAACACAAATTCTGAGTGTTCCCTGGGAAGGACCCCAGATTCTCAGAGAAGGGTTTGCAGGACATCTAGATTTGCAGAGAAGGGGTCACATGACCCAGATTCTCTCTCAGGGAAGGGTTCACATAACAGAGGCCAGAGGTAAGTGCTCTCACAGGGAGACTAAAGGTGAGGCTAAGCTAGGACATGAAGCAAGTGGATGAACAAATGAGGCGGCCGAGCTGGCTGTTTAAAGAGGTAGGTACAAATTGCATCAGCAAGAATCCTTTGCAGGGACTGTAGAACGCTGTTCACAAGAAGCTCCTTAATCGGCCACTTGGGATAGAAGCTGTGGGCTGTAGCAGATTGGCCAAAAGTCGATTGAGAGAAAGTTAATTCTCCAAAACTCAAATTGTTGAATGTTAAATTCACTGAATAGCCTATTCACCCAAAACTCTCAGGTGAATCCTATAGCACTAGTCCTTAGCAGTGTGCCACGGCTATTTCATTGCGCCCTCCCAAAGTTAAGTGTCCACAGTGGCCTGTCCCCACCCTCGTGCACGAGAACTTCTCGCCACACTTACAGGTGTTGTGTGATGTGTTTACCTGGACGATCTATGACTTCTGGCTTTTCTGATTTCTGTCTTTTTACTCTACCACCTCGACCAAGGAGGTGTCGAGGAAAGCATCAAGCCGGGGCTGCTGGCTAATGCCTGTAATCCCAGCATTTGGGAAGGGGAGGCAGGACAGCTGCCTCTAGTTCAAACTCAGCTTGGACTACAGAGTGAGGTCCACAGCCTGGGTTATAGAACGAGACCTTGTCTGAGAAGTTAAACACACAAAAAGAGTAACAGAAAGAGGAGGAAAAGAAAGGACAAGCAGAAAAGGGAGGAGGAGAGAGTGGAGAGGAAGAAGAGAACGAGAAGAAGAAAAAGAGCAAGAGGAAGGAACTAACGACATCAGGGGGCGAGCATGTGTGTGGCGATAAGAAGACAACTTGTGATTGTCAGTTTTCTCCTCCTCTGTGTGAGTCTCAGGTGAAGTCACAAACTCGGGTTGGCTGTCCCCTTCACTGTCTTAACCAACTCACTGACCCATCAACTACTGTTTCTATACTGGCTGTAATAGAAGAGAAAGTGGGCGGGTGGTCTTGAACTCATTGGCACAGGAGAACTTTCTGAATAGAATACCATTAGTACAGGAACCAAAGTCGACAAATAACAAATGGGACCTCATGAAACAGAAAGGCTTTTTCATGGCAAAGGACACCATCATTGGGACAAAGAAGCAGCTTACAGAATGGGAAAGATTCTTACCAACTACACATCTGATATAAGACTGATATCCAAAATATAGAAAAATATAGAAATAATTACAAAATGAACATCAAGAAATCAAACAATCCGATTAAAAACGGGGTGCAGATCTAAACAGAGGGTTATCACAAGATGAAAAACACATGGCTGAGAACCGTAGAAATGCTCAACATCCTTAGTCATGAGGGATATATAAATAAAAGCTACTTTGAGATTTCATCTTAAACCACTCATAATGGCTGAGATCAATTTTTTTAAAATGACAGTTTATGTTGGTGAGGATGTAAAGTGAGAGAAACATTTATCCATTGCTGGTGGGCCTGCTATTTGTCTTGGGGGGTTATTGTTTTTTATTGATTTTTATTGAGCTCTATATTTTTCTCTGCTCCCCTCCCTGCCTCCCCCCTCCCTTCAGCCCTTCCCTAAGATCTCTATGCTCCCAATTTACTCAGGATAGCTTGTCCTTTTCTACTTCCTGTGAACATTAGATCCATGTATGCCTCTCTATGGTTTTCATTGTTGTCTAGGTTTACTGGAATTGTGATTTGTAGACTGGTTTTCTTTGAGTTATGTCTAAAAGACACTTATGAGTGAGTAAATATGATATTTGTCTTTCTTGGTCTGGGTTACCTCACTCAAAATGATGTTTGGAAGATCCATCCATTTACCTGCAAAATTCAAGGTGTTGATATTTTTTTTCTGCTGTGTAGTACTCCATTGTGTAAATGTACCACATTTTCCTTATCCATTCTTCGGTCAAGGGGCATTTAGGTTGTTTCCAGGTTCTGGCTATGACAAACAATGCTGCTATGGACATAGTTGAGCACATGTTCTTGTGGCATGATTGAGCATCCTTTGGATATATACCCAAAAGTGGTACTACTGGGTCTTGAGGAAGGTTGTTTCCTAATTTTCTGAAAAATCACCACACTGACATCCAAAGGGGTTATACCGGCTTGCATTCCCACCAGCAATGCAGAAGTGTTTCCTTTACCCCACAACTTCTCCAGCATAAGTTGTCATCAATGTTTTTGATCTTGGCAATTCTTACAGGTATAAGAAGGAATCTCAGAGTTGTTCTGATTTGCATTTCTCTAATGACTAAGGATGTTGAACATTTCCTTAAGTGTTTTTCAGTAGCCTTCCTGTACACAAATGAAAAAGGGCTGGGAAAAAAATCAGAGAAATATCACCCTTCACAATAGCCACAAATAGCATAAAATATATTGGAGTAACTCTCACCAAACAAGTGGAAGACTTGTATGACAAGAACTTTAAATCTTTGAAGAAAGAAATTGAAGAAGACTCCAGAAAGTGGAAAGATCTCCCATGCTCTTGGGTAGGTAGAATTACCATAGTAAAAATGGCAATCTTACCAAAAGCAATCTATAGATTCAAAACAATGCCCAGCAAAATTCTTCACAGTACTCTAAACTTCATATGGAAAAGCAAAAAACCCAGGATACCCAAAACAATCTTGTACAATAAAAGAACTTCCAGAGACATCAAAATTCCTGACTTCAAACTCTACTACAAAGCTACAGTACTGAAAACAGCCTGGTATTGCATAAGAACAATGGAACAAAATCGAAGACCCATATATTAATCCGCACACCATGGAAGAGCTGATTTTTGACAAAGAAGCAAAAAATATCAAATGGTAAAAAGAAGGCATATTTAACAAATGGTGCTGACATAACTGGATATCAACATGTAGAAGAATGAAAACAGACCCATATCTATCACCATGAACAAAACTCAAGTCCAAATGGATGAAAGACCATAAAGTCATTCACACTGAACCTTATAGAAGAGAAAGTGGGAAGTACACTTGAACATATTGGCACAGGAGACCACTTCCTAAATCTAACCTCAGCAGCACAGACACTGAGAGAAACAATTAATAAATGGGAACTCCTGAAACTGAAAAGCTTCTGTAAAGCAAAAGACACGGTCAACAAGACAAAACGACAGCCTACAGAATAGGAAAAGATCTTCACCAACCCCACATCAGACAGAGAGAGATCTGATCTCCAAACTATACAAAGAACTTAAGAAATTGGTCATCAAAAAAACAAATAATCCAATTAAAAAAATACAGTACAGACCTAAACAGAGAACTCTCAACAGAGGAATCTAAAATGGCTGAAAGAAACTTAAGGGCCTGCTATTTGTATAACCACTGTGGAAATCGGTGTGGTTGTTCCTTAGGAAGCTGGAAATAGATCAACCTCAAGATCCAGCTATACTCAATCGTACCACAAGGACATGTGCTCAACTGTGTTCATAGCAGAATTGTTTGTCATAGCCAGAACCTGAAAACAACCTAAATGCCTCTTCACCGAAGAATGGATTAAGGAAGTGTGGTACATTTACACAATGGAGTACTACACAGCAGAAAAAAATAATGACATCTTAAAATTTGCAGGCAAATGGATGGATATAGAAAACTCTATATTGAGTGAGGTAACCCAGACCAAGAAAGACAAATATCATTTTTACTCACTCATAAGTCTTTTAGACATAACTCAAAGAAAACCAGTCTACAAATCACAATTCCAGTAAACCTAGACAACAATGAAAACCATAGAGGGGCATACATGGATCTAATGTTCATGGGAAATAGAAAAAGACAAGCTCTCCTGAGTAAATTTGGAGCATGGGGACCATGGAAGAAGGTATAAGGGGAGGGGAGAGTTAGAGAGGGGAGTGAAGAAAAATATACAACAATAAAAATAATAACAGAAGTACATAAAAATAAATGAAAAAACAACCAGCTGTTCTGTTCTTGGGCATAAACCCAAAGGATGCTTCATCCTATCATGGAGACACCTGCTCAGCCATGTTTATTGCTGCACTAATCACAACAGCAGAAATGGAAACAGACGAGATGTCCACCATTGGGTGAATAGATAAAGAACATGTGATACAATTACACAATGAAGCATCACTCGGCCATGAAAATAGTGAAATCATGAAATTCGAAGGCAAATGGTTGGAGCTAGAAAAACTTCAGTCTGTGTGAGATAACACAGACCTAAAACGAAGATGTGTGTGTGTTCGAGTATATATGGACATTAGCTGCTAAGTCTTCGATACAAGTACCATCCAAATAACCACGGAACTTAGGTGTAGAGTAGGAGACAGGAGGGGACATGGGAAGATAGCGCTCCCTCAGAAGGGGAAATAGAACAGACAGTTATGGAGGAGTTGGAGGAGGTGGAAGTCTGTGAGGCAAGCATCAAGGGGGAGGGAAGAAGGGAGGGAAGAAGAGATGTGCTGAGGAACAGCTAAAAGTCAGGGCCATTGGAGGGATCATATGGAAACTTAATACAATAGCAGCTTCCTAAAGAATATACCTATGTGGGGGTGAAGAGGAATCGCCCAATAACAGGAGATAGAGCCCCAGCCGGCTTCTCTCATCACAAAGTGAAGCCTCCAGGTCCAGGAACATTTTACATCAATTAACTTATTTATGACAGTCCTCACAGACATGCCCACGGGCCAAGCTAACATTGGCAGTTCTGCTTTGAGACAATTTTTTCAGGTGCCAAGTTTGCAGTAAAAGCTAGCCATCCTAGTGTGTTATGGACGAAAGAAGCCAGTATGGCTGGAGAGGGATCAGCAGCAGGAAGGCATACAGAAGAAAGTGATCAAGATGGATTGTATGCAAGTATGAAATTTTCAGAGAATTAAAAAAAAACAATAAAAATTTTTAAAAGAAAGATCAGAGCACACACAAGTGAATGCCTGTATGGTTTTTTTTCCTCAGAAGTGTGGAGAACAGTTCAGCAGCAGGGTAGGGAAAATGGTAGTCAGAGAGAAAATAATTGTAGTACTCAAAATTCTCCAGATGAATTGAATCAATAGGATGAATATGTATTATAAAAGGGTATCTATTAGATCTGCTTACAGGATGCAGGCTAGGCTGCCCAATGCTCGGCTTCCCCAGAATGCAGACAGAGACATCAGCAGTTGCTTGGTCTTTGAGACCAGATGCTCTGAAGTCCCAGTCTGACCACAAAGACCTGTAGGATTTTTTAAGAATTGGTGGTCATCAACCCATGTTGTAACACTGAAGAAGCTGGGTTGTGGTATTAGTAAAAGATGGCAGCCAGAGCAGAAAGAATGGAAAGATGCCCTCACCAACAAGAAGCTAAGGCAGACTAACAGAGCACGGCTCTCTCCTCGGACCTCCTTCCCCTGGACCACCAGATGGTGCTTCCCACTCTGGAAGAGTGTCCCTCCCCACAGTTAATCCTCCCTGGAAGGGGCCTCACCGGTGTGCCCAGTGGCATATCTCTTGATTGATTCAATGTCTGATCAGGTTGACGATGAAGGCTAACTATCAATAAGGATTGCCCCGTGTCCTTCAGTGGTCCCCTAGGGCTCCCAGACGGGCCGTGGAACACATGGGGCCACGGGAAAGAAGAGATAGTGTCCCACATTCAGGCTTCTCTGTGATGAGTAGGGGACCCTTTGCAAAACTGCACCTGCCCTGACCAGGCTCCACAGTGTCCTTCCTTTTTCCACTTCAGAGATGTCCTGCCTCTGCTGTCATTTACCAAAGACAAAGTAAATTAATTGCCACGACGTAAAAGTAGAGAGTCTCTGCTCCACTGCGTGTGAGGTTTTCCCTCATCTGTCTGTCTCTGCTCTCTGCCCTGTCCTCGGGCTGCATTCTGGGGATGTGATAAATGAGCCTGCTTGCTTTGGAGACACTGGACTTTCTAATCGGTTAAGAGTAAATTTTCAAGATGTTATTGGTGTCCCTGCTGACAAGTTCTGCCCCATTTAATCATATTAGCTGGAAGGCACAGAAAGTGAGAGGGTTGGGGACAGGTTTTGTTTTGCTTTTTGTTTTTATGTTTGTGTGCATGCATAATGTGTGTGTGTGTGTGTGTGTGTGTGTGTGTGTGTGTGTGTATTCATATTCTATTATATACTCTGGTTGCCCTGAAACTCACTACAGCAGAGGTTGGTCTCAAACTCACAGAGATCCACCTGCCTCTGCCTCCTGAGTACTGTATTAAAGGCATGCACCACTATGCTCAGCTGGGGAAAGATTTTAGTTTTTTATTTCCATTTGTTTGAACTGAACTCATACAGATGTTGACACAGATGTCAGCACAAAAGAGGTTAAGAAAGAGTTACTCTGGAGTTAGACTGAGTGGCCATAGCCTGGGAACACAGATTTAGGTGACCTGATCACCACGTTCCAAGACGCTAACAGTCTCACAGTGAGAGCAGAGTCACCGTGAAAAGCGACTTTTCGGACATGAGAGAAACACCAGGAAGGTGGGTTACGGCGAAGTGAGGGGAACCTCTGCTATTGGCTTCAGATGCTAGCTGGTGACATTGGTGGAAGTCAGCTCTGTTAAGGTTTCCTCTGTTAGTTCACCAGTCTTAGGCCAGACACAGAAGAGGAGAGGGAATGGCTGTGAAGGGAGTAACGACAGCCAAGATGAGCTGTAATGTCACTCTGGACCTGCAACATTCCAACCTCTGCACATTCCCTGAGGTTCTAACTAGCTATCAACCTTGCTGAAGGTTTGGTGCAAATTGACAGACTTTCCAGGGACTTTCATTCCACTGGCCAGTTGTCCTGATCAGGACACAAAACTTGCTCCAGAACACAAAAATCTTGAAATCTCAGCCATCCCTCTTGATCACATCCACACCTGTAACAAGAGCAAATCATCAAGGAAGGGGCTGCTTCGAAAGGAGGCTAAGGGATGAGAGTGCAGTCTGGCTGTGACATCTGCCACCCATTGATGGAGCTGATTAGACCGACCTGGCTGAGTAATGTCTCCTTCCTCCTTCACTACGCTGTCTGCACCCTCCATAAGCTGCAAACTAGGTCATAGAGGGCGACCCCAATGAGTAGCTGTACCCCACCCCCGAGGAACCTCCCGAACAAGCTGCCCAGGAAGCAGAGCCCCATGGAGCCCAGCTGGCTCCTTGACTGCAGCATGGAAAGTTGATCCGCTGGGAGGCATTTGTGCCATGAGTGGAGGGCATTACTGCATTCATTTCCTTGAAGCTGAGGGGGGTGGTGGAGGCTAAGAGGCAATCAGTTGTGTGGACAGCTGAGAGCTCGGACTATTCACCAAGTACCCATGTGACCAGAGAGACAACACTTCTTCACTTTCAGGCTTTGGAAAGAATCGGCAGAGGACTCTCCAGGAGCCTCCCTCTGACTTAGGTTTAATTTTCATGCACTATTCAGGATTTCTTTGGTGTTGTATCTGTTACTTTCAGCTTATAAATTTTTTTGTATGGTTATCATAATTTTTCTTAATCTTCATTTTTGAAATACACTTTCTAAAATATAACTGTAATTGCAAGCCCCAAACTCCCTGACTTCTAAAAGCTTTTTCCCATTGATGCAATTCTTTCTATAAAGAAGCAGGTCTGTGACCTATTTTCACAAGGCTGATGTAAGAGACGAGGAAGGACATGGGAAAGTAGACATTAAGTAAATGTTAGCTCTCTTCCCTCCTCCAGCCCCTGACATTTGCTGAAGAGTAGCAAATCATTCTAAGGGCACTTTTATGACAACAGGATCTCCATGGCAAGACCTGGTGGGATTCTTCAGTGTCTACTGGATAAAACGAAGACTTCAGTGGCAACCAGACTTGGCAAAACCTGTTCTACTCGGCTCCTGTTCTTACTAGCAGTAGGACTCTGAGCATGCCTGTCTTAGTTAGGGTTTCTATTGCTGTGAAGAGACACCATGACCCTGGCAACTCTTATAAATGAAAGCATTTAACTGGGGCTGGCTTACAGTTCAGAGGTTTAGCCTATTATCATCATTGTGGGAAGCATGGTGGCATGCAGGCAGACATGGTGCCGGAGAAGTTGCCAAGAGTTCTACATCTGGATCAGTAGGCAGCATGAAGAGAGAGACACTGGGCCTGGCTGGAGCATTTGAAACTGCAAAGTCCACCCCGCCCCCTGCCCAGTGACACTACCTCCAACAATTCTACACCTACTCCAACAAGGTCACTTCACCTAATAGTACCACTACCTGTAAGCCTTTGGAGGCTATTCCTATTCAAACCACCATAGTACTAAACCTGCTTCCTTATGAGCAAAAGGGGAGAAGTAGTTATACATTGATGAAATTAGTCATGATCAGGCCACATATAACTCTGTGTGTGTGTGTGTGTGTGTGTGTGTATATATAATTTCTGAGCATGTATTGTATATCATATATGTGTGGATGTGTGTGGATGTATTGTGCATGGATGAGTGGATGGATATACATATGTATGTGTGAATGTATAGGTTATGTATATATGAATTGTGGGTAGATGTGTATATGGATGGATGTGTGTATGGATGTATGTGTGTATGTATATATAGATGATGAATGAATGTGTAGATGTATCTATGTATAGATGTGTATATGGATGGATTTGTGTATGGATGTATCTGTGTATGTATAGATGATGAATGAATGTGTAGATATATCTATGTATAGATGTGTATATGGATGGATGTGTGTATGGATGGATGTGTGTATGTATATGTATCTGTGTATATATAGATGATGAATGAATGTGTAGATGTATATATGTATAGATGTGTGGATATGTGAACATATGTATGAGTGTGTCTGTGGGTATGAGACACAGTCCAAGAGAGCTGTGGTAGTCAATCTTGTTAATCAACTTGATTAAATATAGAACCAACTAAGAGTTACGCCTTTGGGTGGATCTGTGAGGACATTTCCAGGATAGAGTAATTGACAAGGGGGAAACCCTTCCCTGACGCAAAAAGCTATGTTCTTCAGCCTTCCGGCCTGATCTGTGATTCTAAGGCCTTGAGCACCAGATTGGGACATATTCACGAGCTGAACAACTACGGGATTCTCATTCTCTGCACTGTTAGCCTGCCAGAGGTGTATTGTGTAAGCCAGCCTAATGGCTGTCTTCCCAATATTCACCATCCTTCACTTCCACTCCTCTACAGATCCTGACTCACACAGGAGCCATCTGTCAAATGGTGGCCATTATTATTTCAGTATCTTGAGGTGAGAGAGCGAAGGGCCAATGCTAACCCAGGGTCCTGAATAAAATGGAAGTTCTGCTGAGCCCTAAGTTGTCCTTATTCTCTTGTTTTCCAGAAAAGAATTTCCTAATTTCTGATCTAGTAACCTCTCTTATGCCAAAAGCAAACTTTCTCTTCTGAAAGCAAGTACACTTAGGGGCATATAATGGAAAAGATAATGTCACTTATTCATAGAGTCCCTGGGCAGGAGACCATAAATGTGATGCATGCCTGTGGTTCAGCTGACAGTCTCATGGACAGTACATTTCACCATCACGGGCAGCAGCGATGGCATCTCCTACGGAAGTGTCCTTTCACCTCAGAGTCCAGAAGTCAGTGACAGACGTCGAGAGAATTCTGAACCTTCCATAGCGAAGCAAGAGGGGAGCTGTAAGGTGAGCGGTCTAGTGCAGCTGCGTGGTCTCCAGAAAGTGATCTTGTTTCTGAGCCTCAACTCTCTCCTCCATAAACTGGCTGCACCCTCAGTTCTTCTCAAGCAGTGGTGGTGGGGTGGGTAGCACATGTTAACAATAGGCCAGCCACGCAGGTAAGAGCAGGCAGGACCGGAGGAGAAGAGGACATGGATGAACAGTACTGAGCACATGTTAACAATAGGCCAGCCACGCAGGTAAGAGCAGGCAGGACCGGAAGAGAGGACATGGATGAACAGTATTGAGCACATGTTAGCCGTCTACCAGCCATGCAGGTAAGAGCAGGCAGGACCGGAGAAGAAGAAGACATGGATGAAGTGGACTGAGCAGATGGCTCATTTGGGAGAGTGCTTGCTGTACAAGGATCTCACTTTGCTTCCTTAGAACTCACATCTTAAAATAAATCTGAGCATAGTGGTGCATGTTGGCTCTCTGGCTGGCCAATCTAGCCTAATTGGAGAGCCCATAACCTGCAAGAGACACTGTCTCCAAAGATCAACATGAGTAGTAACTGAGAAAAACACTCACGGCTGACCTCCAGCCTCCTCATGCAGACACACTTGCACACACATGAAGACACACATCAACACATGCACACACAAAAAAAAAAAAACAATGAAGTGCAACCGTTAAATCTTGTTTTGAGACTAATTCTTTCCCAAACGAGAGCTATTCAGTCTCAGCTCTCAGAACTCCATCTCACCTGCCCGCTCCCCGCTCCCCGCTCCCCGCTCCCCGCTCCCCGCTCCCCGCTCCCCGCTCCCCGCTCCCCACTCCCCACCTGAGCCCTCAGCACTGAAACTCCGAGTGAGTGGAAGCTCTGGCCTCTCCCATCTCCCACACTGAGATGGGTCCCTCTTGTCAGAACACAGGAGCATTTCCTGAGTGGGCTTTGATGAGGAGCACTCATGTTGTCTCAGGTTGTCTCCATGACAACTTCAACTTCAGGATGACATTCTCAGAGGTAAGGGGGGTGGTCTTTTAGCCATTAGGCAGGTGCTTTCCGAGACAAACATCTAAACACTTAGGGGAAAGCTGCTGCTCTTTTTAAATACACTAAGTTCGTCTCTAAATTTGCTGTTTATTTCAGACAATATTGTCAGAGCTGTGAGTCCGAACCTGAGCCCTGGTAGTGCTAACAAATCAGGTTCAAAAGGTCACTTGAACAAGTGTTAGTGAAAAGCAGAGGAGAGAGTCTAGTCACTGGGACCACATTAGGAAGAGGAACAAGGATCTAATTACCCTCAAGTCCATGGCAAGGGTCCTGACATGAGGTTCAGGATTAAACAGAGGGTAAGACGTGTACATTACTAAGCAGTGTTGGTTAAGGTATGGTCCTTCCATGTCAACTTTGTCTGGCTGCAGTCTTGGTTAAGGTGTGTGCCCCTCATCTCTGTCTTGCCAGAATGGTTATAATAAAAGCAACGGGAGAAAATTACAAGAAGCTACTTCAATTCTGAAGTCATCCTGACCCATCTCTTGAGACGATCTAAAGTAGACTTACTAAAACAGAAGTCGATCACCTTTTTCAGCATGCAGTGACGGAGAAGCACACCGTCAAGCTGAGCATGTTCAAGATGTGCCGAGCTCGGGAGAAGCTAGTAAGTTAGAATCTGTTTTCACTAGAAAGCACTGACTCCTTGACTTGGGCTCACAAGGACGCGAGCAGCAGGTGAAAGACTGGCACCTCCACCTGTGTCCTTTCTTTGAAGCTAGACACCTGCTCCTGTGTGACTCTGCCCAAGCATGGCAGTCACTAAGGAGCATCTGCCAGCCTGACCTGAATCATCGCATCTCCCTTCAAAGCTGAAGGCACAAAAATAGGAGTCCAGCCATTGCCCTAAGCTATGGCTGTCCTTACAACTTTCTTGAACCACTATGCAGACAGAACCAAAGCTTCATCAACCAGACCACACCTTGACCAAGACTGCTTGGTTATGCATGCCTCTTGCCTCTCTGCTGCAATTCTTTCTCTATTTAAACCTACAGGTCTTGTGACCCAAAAGACGGACATAGGATGGCTGGGCCCCTTTCTCTGTTCTTCCTCCCAGTATGTGACTACAGCAGGTCTTTCTTTGGACCTACAGCTCCCAAATAATGGCAGAGACTCATTATTAATTATAAAAGCTTGGCCTTGGTTTAGGCTTATTCCCAACTAGCTCCTAAAACTTAAATTAACCCATTTATATTAATCTACATTCTGCCACATGGCTCGTTACCTCTGCTCAGTACTGTGCAGCCCACTTCCTCCGTGTCTAACTGGCAAATCTCTGCCTCTCTGACTCTTCCCGAGTTCCTCTCTCTCCCTGAAAGTCCCACTCTGCTCTCTTTGTCTAACTATTGGCCATTCGGTTCTTTACGAAACCAATCAGAAGGTGACTGAGATAGATGAGGTAAAGCAGACACATCTTCACACTGTACAAAAAGATGATCCCACAACACGGACAACTCTTCTTTTTTTGGTTTCCCCTTTGAGACAGGGTCTCATTGTGTAACTCCAGTTGGTGAGACGCTTGCTATGAACTCACCAAGCTGGCTGTGAACTCACCCACTCTTTCTGCTTCTGCCGCCCAGGTGCTGGGGTTGCAGGCATGTACCTCCATGCTCAGCCTGACTCTCCTCCTCTGCTTTCCATCATAATTTATCTTTAATTGGCATATTGACATATTTAATTGACTAGGTCGAGCCTAGTCCTTTGGAACTTCCAGAATCAGAGCTTTCCCCCTGAAAGTTTGATGTATTCCCACCACTATATGTGATAATGAGTCTGCCATGTATGGCCCGGTATGACCATGAGTTTCCCTTGTAAAAGTACCCTGCTTTGGCCGTTGGGAGGCACAACGTAGTACACCCCTTACTTGCTGCAAAGAGTAAGTCTCTCTTCACTGTTACTTCCTTGTTGTGCTTACTGTAGACGTAAGTCACAAACGATGCCACAGCAGTTTGGAATTAT
>NC_022013.1:12652817-12688093 GCF_000317375.1 Microtus ochrogaster | reverse complement strand
AAGGAAGTGGCCGCTTTTTTAAAGGGAGAGAGACCACGCCCCAATGGGCGGGTATCTCAGCGGCTATAGGCTGGAGGAGCGGAAGGACCTCCCGCAACAGCTTACAGCTTTGCACCCAACAAAATTCTACTTCCTGTGCTGTCCCTGTCACAGGGGTGACTCCTCATAACCAGGAAGTTTTTCCTGTCCTTCATTTACTCGGTCACTGTGATAGCCAGTTTTATTGTGCATCCCACTTCGACACAATATTGAATCACCCGGAAAAAAAATCTCAGTGAGAAATTGTTAAGATCTGGTAGACCTGTGAGCATCTCTATAGGGAATTATCGTGATTGCATTAATTAAGATAGGAAGAGTCTCCCATTGTGAGTAGCACAGTTCCCTAGGCAGGGACTCCCATTGTGAGTAGCACAGTTCCCTAGGCAGGGACTCCTAGGCAGGGAACGGAATAAGCACGGAGAAGCTGAGCTGAACACAGGCATTCCTGCATGCGTTGCTCTCCCTGATTATATGTGAGCATTTCCCTCACGCTCCCACTTTGTGACTCCCCACAGTGATGGGGGGACCTAGAACTGCGAGCTCACCTAAACCTTCCCTCCTTGTGCCTCTGTTGTCAAGATTATCACAATAACAAAACGAAGCTACAGCAGTCACTCACCGGAGCTTGTTGAGAGGCCACCGTGCACCCATCAGAGATTTGTACAGCAACCAACAGGACAGATATCTGGACAGACAGGCATTTTCACTACCATCTGCTCCCTGGCACTGAGCTGGACAGAATGAACGCAAACTTTGACTCTGACCATGAGAACGCTTGTGCCTGGCTTCTGCTTAATGGAAAAACGTTACGTTTGACTCCTCAGAGGTGCCGTGAGATCGCCCTGCACTCCAGTTTATCCCGCACTCCTGCCCTACCCTCATCTTCCACTCACATGCACAGGTCGTGAGCTCCTAAACTGTCCAGCCACCTTGAACCAGGCGGCCAGCGCCCCACAAAGCTAACGCGGGCCATCTGCTAGTATGGCCATCCTAGCCTGCTGCTCGTTGGCCAGCTTCTCTATCTACTTTCCAGTCTCTTTTCCACATGGCCTCAGCCTGTGTTTCTGCCAGTCTCCCCCATTGCAGGCTGATGATGCCTCTCGCATGTGATGCATAGCTGGCTTCAACCTTCCTGCCCTTCCAGGACCCTTGAAACATCACTGAATGGGGTCTACTCTAGGTAGCTCCAGGTTCCAATTATGAGAGATTGTGATCTTCCTGTTCTGCCATGTAGACATCCCAGAACGGTCATGTGACAACGAAGGCCTCTTCATTCTGATTTAAGATTTGAATGTGGACCGGATTCCCTCAAGTGTTTGGTTCCCCAAAGCATTTGATTCCCCAAGCACCCCACCCCCGCCCAGCCAAAGGAGAGTAATGTCGCCTGTGCCTCTCGTCACTGCCAGCAGCTAGGACAGAGTAGTCTCAGGGGCACAGAACAGCTCCGTACTCCCCAAAGTCCTCTCTTCCCTGCTCGCTGGTGCCTGAAATTACTTCAACAGAAAGCAGCGTGTTTTAGTCCACAATTAGAAGTAA
Source organism: Microtus ochrogaster (assembly GCF_000317375.1). Taxonomy (NCBI): domain Eukaryota; kingdom Metazoa; phylum Chordata; class Mammalia; order Rodentia; family Cricetidae; genus Microtus; species Microtus ochrogaster. Next base: position 12,686,518 of record NC_022013.1, on the reverse strand, counting down.
GCCTTTAAACATAGATTTCTCCGGTTGAGAAAACACAGTGATTACTCTGTCACTGAATTATAAATCAATGATTCCCAAAGAAATGGGGGAGAATTTCCTGATCTCCAGGGGTGGAGACTGAGGGCAATTTATGGTCTTTCATTAAAGCACATTAAATAGCATGAGCTAGGTTCGGAATTCCAGGAGGGCAATTGGTAGCCAGGTGTGGTGGTTTCTCTTCATTGTTAACTTGACACAGTAGAGAATCACCTAGGAATAAAGTCTCAGTGAAGGATTATCAACATTAGGTCAGCCTTGGGCATGACTATTGAGATTGCCTTGACTGTTAGTTGATATGGGAAGACCCGCCCACTGTGGGTGGTATCACTCCTTAGGCAAGGGATCCTGAGGAGGTAGAGAAGGCAAGCTGAGCACAAGCACAAGTCATTGCTCTCGCTCTTGACTGCAGTTATGATATGACTAGCTGCCTCAAGTTCCTCTACCTTGTCTTCCTTGCAGTGACGGACTGCAACCTGGAATATGGGCTAAATAAATCTTTTTTTCCATTAAGTTGCTTTTGTCAAGGTATTTTATCATGGCCACAGAAAATGAGACCAATGCCATGTTAAAATGTCAAATGTAAACATGTTTTGGTTCAATAATTCTTCTTCTGAGTGTTCCCTGAGACACCCTTGTGTATAAGTAGGAAGAGACAAATACCAGAATGTTCCATAAATCATAGTTTATAACAAAACCAAGAATTCGGGAGCTAGGAGCTGGCTCAGTGGGGAGAGCACTTGCTGTGCGAGCATGAGGAGCTGAGTTAGAGTCCCCAGCTCTATGGCCAAGGCATGGCATGCAATCCTGTGACCTCAGCAGGACAGGAGGAGAGATAGGACAAGCGGAACTCCAGAGCTAGCTACCGTCCTCGCTCCAGGTTCGAGGGACTACAGCAGAAAGAGTGGTGAAAAGGGTACTCAATAGCCTCCTCTAGGGCTCACACATATATGAACAGGTACGCATAGCTGCACACGCACACACCTCCCACATACAGCACATGCACAAGCATACACACCTGCCACATACACACTGTACACATCTACAGAGGCACACAGACACACACCTCACACATACACACTGTACACATCTACAGAGGCACACAGACACACACATCACATACACAGCACATGAACAAGCATATACACCTTCCACATACACACTGTACACATCTACAGAAGCACACAGACACACACCTCACACATACACACTGTACACATCTACAGAGGCACACAGACACACACCTGCCACATACACACTGTACACATCTACAGAGGCACACAGACACACACATCTCACACAGACACCGCATACACATGCATACACACTGCATGTATACACTACAAACATATGCATACACACTACACACATACACCGCATATGCATGCATATACACTGCACAGATATACACAGACACACATATAGAAATACCTCAAACATGCATATGTACACATACTACACACAGATACACATACACACAAAAAAATTCCATTTACATGCCCATTTATAGGAATCTGGCACAATAACCTATGATCCTTTTATACTATGGAATATTAGGTACCAATTAAAAGGAAATTAAGTGTAACTGGGCTATTATGAAAGACCTTAAAGATGGTATTAAATGAAAAGGTAAAGCTTTAAGGTGACACAAGGAATGAGCAAGGAGGTCAAGACCATGATGGGTTCACCCACTGAAACAGTTTTCCTGAGCTAACGGGAGCTCACCAACCCCAGCCGGACTGGGAAGGAACAAACATAGGACCAAACTAGTTCCTCTGAATGGGGTTGACAGTTGCATGGCTGGGGCAGACTGAGGGGCCACTGGCAGTGGCACCAGGAGCTATCCCTACTGCATGTACTGGCTTTTGGGGAACCTATTCTCTTTGGATATATACCTTGCTCAGTCTAGATATAGTAAGGAGGGCCTTGGACCTTCCACAAGACAATATGCCTTACCCTCTCTGAGGATTGGATGAGGATGAGGTGGAAGGGTATGTGAAGGGAATGGGAGGAGGGCAGGGAGTGGAAACTTGGATTGGTATTTTTTTTAAATCTAATAAAAAAAAGATGACACATGGAGAGTAATCTCCCTCAGGGCTGGGAAGATTGCTCAGTGGGTAGTGCTTGCTGTGCACAAGCATAGTAACAGGGTCCAGATACCAGAAACCACAGAATGCCAGGTGGGAAGGTAGCTTACCTGTAGTTCTCCTTTTCAGAGGCTCTGTGTCAATGACTGAGGCAGAGAGCAATCAGGTAAGACTCCTGACATTGACCTTAGACCCCTACGTGCACATATACACATTTGCACACACATATGTCCACACACATACCATACATACCTATGCATGCAAAAACTAGTTGAAAAAGAAAAAGAGTAAGTATACTCATGTAGAAAGAAAATAAACCTCTTTTCTTTCAATAAATTGTATCAGGATTCAAATACATAAGAAAAAGATATGAAAAGAGATAGAGCAAAACCGAGAGTGGCTATGTTTAAGTGAACTGTAGTTAGAGGTGACATTTAGAGGGGCATTAGTTATATTTGAATTTTAATTGCAATGATAATGCATTTCCTACATACATAATTAAAAACTTTTAGTAATGTTAATAAAGTTTAGTAGTGTTAATAATCCTAGGTTTGGAAAAACTTCTGTATCATCATTGTACAAACTACTAAAGTTATACAAAAGATTCTCGGGATCTGCAGAGTTGTCGCAGTGAGTGAAGTGAGTGCTACACAAGAATGAAGACTTGATCCCCAGACCCACATGAAAATACAGTTATGGTGACACATGCACTTGGGAAGCAGAGAGGAGGGTCCTGGGGGGACCCCAGAACTTGATAGCCAGCCAGTCTAACCAAATCAGTGAGCTCCAAGGGCATTAGGAAACACTGTCTCAAAAAAAAAAAAAAGCACCCTGGGTACCAAGGAGAAAGCATGGCCATGGCCTTGCCCAGTGCCATCACGAACTGAGAGGGACAGGGAGTCCCACACACATGTCCCAGACAGTCCAGTCCAGGAGCCAAGGAGAACACACACCCAGTGCCTCGTGGCACTGGGCACTTTTGGTGAGCAAAAGTATGGTGTAGTATGGGGAAGGGGAGAATGATTCATATCCTGTGGACAGAGGCAGATCTAAGTGGGGAGAATGGTTCATATTCTGTGGACAGAGGCAGATCTAAGGGGGTGGGGGGAGATGGTTCCTATCCTGTGGACAGAGGCAGATGTAAGGGTGGGGGATGGTTCATACCCTGTGGACAGAGGCAGATCTAAGAGGGGGAGAATGGTTCATATATCCTGTGGACAGAGGCATATGTAAGGGAGGGGTGGTTCATATCCTGTGGACAGAGGCAGATCTAAGGGGGGGGGTGTTTCATATCCTGTGGACAGAGGCAGATCTAAGGAGGAGAAAGCAGTGAGGAAGGTGGTTTAGTTGCCACCCAGAGCCATAGTGAAATCCAGGTCTGGTCTGCTGCCAAGGCTTATTTCTGGCTCATGTCCCTGTTGTGACTAAGGTCTTTCTTGATGTTCATGTCTCCTGATATCACTGAAGGCCAAGATAAGCACTGGTAATACCTTCAAGGGCTGCGGCACTTGGAGAGGGGGGATTTACACCTCACCTGGGCAGCACAATACAGCCTACCCTGTTCGATGGACCAGCTGGCCCTGAGGGTGTGAGGATGGGAGAGTGAGTTTCCTCCCCCTTGTCTGCCATGTGGCGGCAGGGGTGAGAGAAAGATGCTCTCCCCCCTCAACCTTGCCACCTGCAGCAGATGAGAGAGCTGACCTTCCCCTTTAACAACAGCAGCACTCAGGGAATGGGCCCTAATCTCTCCTGGGCAGCACAGCAGAGCTGACCCTATTGACCGAGTGCACATGAACCACCCTGAGAACCTGAACTGAAGGCCCCACCTCTCATCTGTCACATGGAGTGGCATGGGAGAGAGAAAGATGCCCTCCCTCCCTTCACTGCCTGTGACCCTTGGGAGAGCAGAATTGTCCCTGCCACTCACCAGCTGCAGCACTCAGGAGAATGGCCCCTGGACCTTACCTGGCCAAGACAGTAGAACTGGCCTGTGACATGACCCTGATGGCATGAAAACAGAAGACCTGGCCCTGCCCCTTGCTCATGGCTTGCAAGAGTGAACCAGAGAGGATAATGCTACAGAACTCCCCCTGGTGGTGAGGAGGGGGAAGAGCAGGCAAGCTGACCAACCCTGAAACTACCCAGGCCCAGAACCCGGGTTATGAAATGGCCCACCCCAACTTCCACCCCATCTGTGATCTACTGGAGCACACAAAAGGGCACATCCAAAACCTGCTGCAGGATCTCTACAACCTAGGACTAGATATCCAAGAGGAGCCCCAGTGAGGGACCAGCTTTGATAGTCTAGCGGAAACCAGAGACTCAAACCAGGCTATTCTTTGCAATGAACACCTGCAAGTAAAGATCTATGAATAAAAAGGTTTGCTGTGTGACTCACATCACACTATAGCTTCCATAATGAGATTTCCCTTTTTCTTTTTCTCTTATTTTTTTTTTAATTTGGAGGTGGGAAGTGTGAAGACAGAGGGCAGATATATGAAGGGACAGGGAGATGAATGGGATGGAGATGCATGATGTGAAAGGCACAAAGAATAAATAAAAAAGGAAGTTTAAAGAGGAGGTGAAGAGCGAGGGAAGAAGACAGCTGTTGTGAGTTTTCTAGGGAAATGTGACACAAACATCTATACACCGCAGAACTAAAACAGACAAAAACAATGATTCTACATGAGCCAACTCAGCAAATCAGCATGTATTGGGGTTACTTACAAAGTAAAGGGGTGCTTTCAGTAACACAGACACAGGTGCATCACTGAAAGGGCCACCCCAGCCTCCGTGACACTTCATGGTGCTTCCTGCAGAACTAGCTGAGGGTTTGAGAGATCGGAGAGTCTCCAGGTGCCTCAGCTAACCAGAATTACCTGTCACCTTTTCCTAGCCTAAAAAAAGCACACAGGCAGTGTGGTCCTTTACTATGTCTTCCTCCAGACAATGGAGCCGCCCATTTTTAAGGTGGGTTTGCTGCTTTACTTAACTTAATCAAGATCTTGTCTCACAGATGTGCCAGGAGGCGTGTCTCCTAGGTGATTCCAAGTCCTATCAAGTTGACAGTCAGCAGTGACTGTGTCTCAGTCTGTGTTCTTTTGCTGTGAAGAGACACCAAGACCAAGGCAACGCTGATGAGATTTCGGGATTGCTTATAATTTCGGAGGTTTAGTCCACTGTTGTTAGGGCGGGGAGCATGGAAGTGTGCAGGCAGGTGCTGGAACAGTAGCTGAGAGCTACATCCTGATCTGTAGGCAGCAAAAGAGTCTGTGGGCTTGGCATGGGCTTTTGGAACCTCAAGCCTTCCTTCAAAGAGGCCACACCTCCTAATCCTTTTAATTCTTTCAAATAGTGCCTCTCCCTGGTGACCAATTCTTACCCAAACCACCATAGACTGTCACACTGGGTAATGTCTAAACAACAGAAATTTACTTCTTGAAACCCAACATTAAGACGGATACCATGTCTACTGGGGGATGTCTGTTGTCTGATCCATATAAGGCATTTTCTAGATAAGCCTGCGCAGAGTTGAAAGACCAAGGGAGATTCCTGATGTCTTTTAGGAGGGTTCTAAAGATATCTAGGGATTCATGAAATATCTACCTCCTGACCTCATCCTCCCAAATGCTATACATCCTAAAACCTTCAAAGGAAGGATTAAGACTTCAATGTATGGCTGTGGGAGAGGGCATAGATAAACCACAGAAATGGCTGCCTTGGAGTTGGGCCAAAACTCAGAGAAACCTAAAACACAGGGGATCGTGTTGAAGTAGATGGAGCAGAGACAGACAACAACCATTGTGGTGAGGCTGGGGAGAAACCAGAACTCTCACACACCATGGTGGGGAGAGAGGTGCTGTAGAATGTCCCATGTACTTCAGAAAGCAGTTTGGAAATCTCTCAGACACTAAGTATGGATCTGTCATGGTGTGGGACAATAGTCTGTATTCTGTCAATTATATTTTAAATAAACGCTGATTGGCCAGTAGCCAGGCAGGAAGTATAGGTGGGACAACCAGACAGGAAGTAGAGGTGGGTCAATGAGAACAGGAGAATTCTGGGAAGAAGAAAGCTCATTTTCCACAGTCCTGTCCCAGCCACAGAAGAAGCAAGATGTGAGCCTCGCTGAAAAAGGTACCAAGCCACGTGGCTAACATAGACAAAAATAATGGGCTAATAGAAGTTATAAGAGTTAATAAGAAGCCTGAGCTAATGGGCCAATCAGTTTACAGTTAATGTAGACCTCTGTGTGATTTCTTTGGGACTTAACTGTGGGAACCAAGCGTGACAGAAACCCTGACAACACTGTCATGTGATAAAATAATCTTAGTCTTAGAATCAAAAGAAATGAAAATTTGGGGGCACAGAAAACTCAAGCTTGAATGCTTTAAAATAGTTTTTCACAATGGACCAAAAGTGGAAATTATTCAAATCAATGAATGTGTGTGTGTGTGTGTGTGTGTGTGTGTGTGTGTGTGTGTGTGTATCCACATAGCGGAATAGTATGTAGCAATTAAAAAGGGATAAAGTGTTTATGCATGAACCATGAATAAACATAAAAACATGATACTAAGCAGAAGAAGCCAGCCATAAAAGGCTACATTTGAATGGTTTCATTTTCATAAAATGCCTTAAGCAAATCTAGAGCGGAAATGAACATTTATGGCTGCCTTGGACCAAGAGGGTTGGGTAGGGATGAAGAGAGACTACTGGCAGGTTCTGTGTTTCTTCATAAAATAAAGAAAATGTCTTAGAATTGATGTTGGTTGTGCAAGTAGTAAATGTCCTGTAGGGTATCGAACTGTACACTCAAAATGTGTGTGTTATATGGTTTGCAAGCCGTGTCTCCATAAAGATACTGAACGCAGATTTTTAAAAAAGTACCAGAAAAAAAGAGACATGGTACCATGAACCAGGTTAAACACCCATGGCTGAGCAGGGTGCAGAGGCACAGGCCTTTAATACTGGCACTTAGGAGGCAATGGTAGGTCCACCTCTGAGGTCAGCCTGGTCTACATAGCAAGTTCCGGGCCAGTCAGGGCTACCTGGTGAGACCCTGTTGCAAAAAAGTAAAAAAGAAAAAAAAATGGCTAAATAGGTCTGGGACACTGTAAGGGGAGGGATGGGGGAGGGCAGGGGGTAGGGTGGGAGCGGAGTGGAGTGGGGTGAGGTGGGGTTTGTTATTGTTAACTAGACTGACACGCTACCAAGCTGCCTTCTGAATACTTATGCTCATATCCTTGGAGATGACTACTCCATCTTAATCAGAGAAGCTTCCCTTTGTAGTGAAAAGCCATGATTGCAGAGATGCATGCTTGCTGAAAACACTGAGAATAAGTGATGGCTAATCAGTCACTCAGCATCAACACGACATTCATACCACCCCTCATGGGAACAATGCAGAAGAGAGGGCAGGGAAGGGAAATGAGGAGCCATTCTGTGGGCATGGCACAGCCGCTGCAATCAGGGCCCCACAGCAGCAAGGGCTGCTGCAATGGGCCTATCAACAGTCAGTCAGAGATCAGGGAGGGGCCTCGTGGCTCTACCCTTCCCCTGCTGAGCTACTGATGGATTCTAGAAAAGGGGCACTGAGTTACCAAACAAAGCAGTCACGAGCCTGGAAAAAGAACTTGTGGAGGTGGGGCTAATAGGGACGGCAGTAATCAAAGGCACTGCACATATAGAAAACTTTCAAAGGGAATAGTAATAAATTTTAGTTGAGTAAAAGAAAAAAGAAAAGTGAAAAATATATTACATTTGAACAGTTTAGGGAACAAGTTAGCCAAGACAGTGTGATAGATTCCTTGGCCTCCACCCTTGAGGTCTGCTGATCACCAAGCCCGTGACATAGGAGCAGTTTGTACGTTCCTGGAGCCCAGCCTGGAGTAGCTCATTCCTAAGGCTGTCTGCAGGGGCTGCTGCTAAGCGCGTGGGCAGAGCAGACTGCCAACATCCGCTCCTCCAAATGCTGCACTCTTCCACCTCCTTGTCACATGTGGGGAACTTATGACACAAGATCATTTCTGGTGAAATTGTGGTGACTACTCTGGACCATTAGTAGGATGAGGCTTAGGATCATTATGAAAACATCCCTGAACACCTGTCTGGAAGTTATCTGGATTAAATTAATGAAAGGGGAAAGAAAGACCCATCATGAATGTAGACAGAACTGTCCTATGGGTTGGAATCCCAAACTGATTTTTTAAAAAAAGGAGAAAAAGATTGGAGAAAGAGCATGGGAGGAGACTAGGAGGTAGGGATGAGCAAAGTATATTGCATTCATGTACATATATGAGATCCCCAAACAATAAGAAAGAAATTTGAAGGATAAAGTGGGCTGGGCACCAATATTCATCTTTCTCTGCCTCCTGACTGTGACTACAATGTGACCAGCTGCCTCCTGCTCCTGCTGCCTTCCCCATAAGGGACTGTGTACCCTTCGACTGTGAGCCAAATAAATCCTTTCTCCCTTAAGCTGCTTTTGTCAGGTAGTTAATCAAACAAGAAGACAAGTAACTGATACAGAAATGATGCCCTCAAAATCCACTGGCAAAGCTGGGCAAGACAATAAAGAGAAAATGGAAAGTCTACTAAAAACATGGATGAAGAGATAAGCAATGAAGATATCTTTAAAAGCAACGAAATCAAAGTAACAATCTTTCTATATCTTTTCTATTAATTAACTTTTCCCAGCCTGACCAGTTTCCCCTTCCTCCCTCCTCCCCTCTCATCCCCTCTCCCATCCTTCCACCTCCCACCCCCATCCACTTCTCCTTTTTCTTCAGAAAAGTGCTGACCTCCCATGGATATCAGCCAGCCATGGCCTATCAAGTTGCCGTGAGATTAAGCACCTCCTCTCCTATAATGGCTGAATGAGGCAACCCAGAAGGAGGAAAGAGTTTCAAAAGCAGGTAACAAAGTCAGAGACGGCCACTGCTTCCTCCAAAGCAATAATTTTTAACAATTTCTCAACTGAAAAGAACAGGCTGAGACTGATTCACTGTGCGCGCCACTGACCATTTAAAGAGCTAACAACACCAGTTTTCTCCAAAGCATTGCCTCAAATCTAAGGGGCAGGGAGGCTACCTTCTGTTTACGAAACCATTATACAGATGCCAGTTATAAACTAGATGCTGGTCAGAGGCAGGCTCAAGAAAGGAACTGGCATTAGGGAAGGGAGCCTCACAACACTGAGGTTGGGGGGCAAGACCAGCCCCTGAAGTGGGAAATCAAGGAGAAGACAAACTGCATCGGGGCCCTGAATGTGGCAAGAGCAGAGCTGCGTTGGGGATATGAGGCTTCAGATGGGCTGAAGGAGGAGCCGGCTCCAGCTGGAGCCGGAGAGGAGCTGCATTCTGATACAGCCGTTGTGTGTAGCTTGGCAAGAAACCTAGACAGAGGAGACTTCTGCTTCCTTGAAAAGCTGGGAACAAAGAAGGTATCTTAGGGCTGGGGAAATAGCTCAGCATCTTGTAGAGGACTCAGGTTTAGTTCCCAGCATCTAATTCAGGTGACTCACAACCGGCTGTAACTCCAGCTCCAGGGAATCCAGTGCCCTCTTCCGGCTTCTGTAAGTACTATACTCAAAAGCACAAATCTACACACACACTTGCACACATCCATGCACGCACGCGCGCGCACACACTCAAACACACCATCAATATTTTAGGAAGTGAAACTAGGGGTTGCAGAGATAGCTCAGTGGTTAAGAGCACTCATTGCTCTTGCATCCTTAAGTACCTGGATTTAGTTCCCAGCACCACACGGTGGCTTGGCTTATGAGCATACACAACTACAGTTTCAGGAGCCACAACATCCTCTTCTGGCCCCTGCAAGCATCTGCCACACATGTGGTTCACATACACACATTCAGGCAAAACGCTAATACTCATAAAATAAAAGAAATCAAAAAGAAAAACTTTTTTAAAAAAAGGAAATTAAACCTCATATATTCTGCCAAGCAAAGAGAAAGACAGACTGACATAAAGACAGGCATTCCTCCACAGCATTTTTTCTACAAGGAAGAGAGCAAAGTTCTCAGAACATAACAAACTTCCAAACGACAAGAACCTGCTTTACTGAAAATAGATAAATTGCGAGAGGCAGGAAGCGAGAAGCCAGCGCACAGAGATACAGCAGAACAGCAATGAAGTACGAAAGCCGTGCTCCCTGTCAGCCCCAAGGTCTGTCCCAGCATCATCCAGGCATGGTGGGACTTGCAGGAATCCAGGTCACTCTGCCTTCCAGGTACCTGAAGCATAAAATGTAACAAAAGACGGAGACACTAGAAAATTCTGATGGGAATTCACAGAGAAAGAGAAGTTCAGGAGAGCAGCAGGAGACATGCCACAATTCAGGCCATGATTAATTGCAGGAGTGGAGGGGCTGGAGGGCTGGGAGGCGGGTGAGGTCACCCCAGGGCAGGTAGACAGTAGCACAAGAGGGAAGGCTGTTTGAACAAGACAAATGCAGGGCTCTGAAGAAGGCTGGCCTGGAAAGTTGGCCCTGTGTTGTTACTCTCCTTTATTTTATTATTAGTGTATTATCATGCTTTCATACCTATAACTATGAGAAAATAAAGTTGTCCAAAAACAACTTTATTAAAAAGTAGGTGTTTATTTGGGCTTGCAGTTTTAGGTCACTCCGTTACAAGTGGCAGGAGCTTGAGACTTATGACCACATCCCACCCACAGTCAAGAGCAGAGAGATATGAGTTCATGTGTGCAAGTTGGCGTGTGCTTGGCTCCATTTCTCTCCCCTGCTTAGGTAATGGTGCCGCCCACAGTGGGCTGTGTGCTCCTACATTAACAATCAAGACAATCTCCCACAGACATGGCCATGGACCAAGCCAATGTAGGAAAAACTGCACTGAGATTCTATTCCCAAGTAAGTCTAGGTTATGTCAAGTTGACAAAGCCAACCATCATGGTACATTGTGATGAGAGTTCCTAAAATTTATTTTTTATTCTTAATTATATGTATGTGTGCCTGCACATGGGTGTGTGCACATGAGGCAGGTGCTCATAGAGACCAGATGAGGGCATCAGATACCCTGGAGCTGGAGTTATACGAGGCTGTGACCCACACAACATGATGCTGGGAACTGAACTTGGGTTTTGTACAAAAGCAGCATGCACTCCCAGCTGCTGAGCCATCTCTCCAGCACACAGTGGTAAGTTTCATATACAAATATTCATCAAGCATGTTATGTACTTTGTATCCACTCCATCCCTTTTCTCACCTCCTTTCCCTAGTCTAGCATTGTCTCCATGGAATCTTCCCGCTGTCTCCCCATCAGCATCTGTCACCTCCCAGCTGAGCTGGCAAAGCTAAAACACTCTGGCTTCCTGCTGCACTCCCCAAATTCTCCAGTGACTTAAATCAGAGGAATTTGTGATGTTCTACCAATTTCCCTGAGTTCTATCAAACCTTCATTCTTTGACACACGCAGTAATAATTGCAAGTTGGATCTGGGAAGAAGTCTCAGTAGGCAAAGTGCTTGACACACAAGCACAAAGATCCAAGTTCCAATTCCCAGAACCCACATCAAAAATAAATAACAGGGCTTCTGCCTCTTGCAATCCTCCTGCTGAGAAGACAGAGGCAGGCAGGTCTCTGGGACCAGCACTGGTCAGTGAGAGACATGTCTCAAAAAACAAGATGGCAGTTGACAAGATGGCGAGTCAGGTAAGGGGCTTGCCAGCCTGTAGCTTGTGCTGAGGTAGCTTATTATACAAGCATGCAAGCATGCAGAAGCCAAAGGCTATGGTCCCAGCTACTTTCTAGACCCACCACAGACTCTTCATCTCCCCTGCACATAGGAGGAATTTGTCTCCATTTTACAGCTGTAGAAACTTATTTTGAGTGATTAAACTGTCTGTACTAATTCGCTGGTGGTGTAAGTATTGAGATGGGTTAGCACCCCAAATTGTCTGACCTTCAGACAACTACAGTCCAGAAAACCTCATCTTCTAACTCTGCTAAGAAATCAATAAATAATGATCATTACTATAACACTAGTATCATTGTTTTGGGTCAAATACTGTGCCAAGGACTCCCCTTGACTTAGTGTTAAATTTAAGAAAAGAAACTTTTCAGGGCAGAACTTAACCAAGCATGGGTCAGGGATCCTAACCCCAGTCTGCTGCTGACTCCTGCAAAGCCCCCAGCCCAGGCCATGCAGCTGGGGTGGGCAAAACTCACCCAAAATGCACCAACCAGGTGCCTGACAGGTGCCATAGGCACCAGGCAGTTGCTCACTGTAATGATCTCTGTGTGATAAGGAAGCATGGCCCAAGCCAGCAACACGGCAACCTGAGTGGGAGAAGAGCCACATGCAGGCCTGGGCCTTTCTGCCCCAGGTTCTGAGGAGAAAACTCAGCTGGTACCTTGCAGCTCCCGATGGACAGGCACTGTTAGAGTGGGCAGAGGTGTGGTGTGGGAGAGAGACAGAATGGCTCAGGTCCTGTGGAGAGAAGCGTATCTTAAGAGACAAAAGAGGAAGGGAAGAGACACGAGAGGAAAGGAGCAGGCTGAGATGGAGAGGGAGCTGCCCCCTTTTCCTGCTGCGACATACGGAAGGCATGTCCGGCCCTTTGGGCAGCCCAGCAGAAATGACCCTGTCGATGAGAGCACAGGGGGGCCAACCCTGAGAATGTGAGCGTGGGAGACCTAGTCCCACCCCTCATCCACCAGAAGGCAGCACGGGCTGGGGAGAGTCACCCTGCCCCAGCGCCAGTCCATCAGTGCCTAAGGCAGGTGGAAGTTGACCTGAGGTAACAAGAACAGGAGAGATGTACCTGTTCCCACCATCAGACCTTGCATCTTTCCTGGGCAACACGGTAGTGAAGGTGTGAGTGAATCAGTCCTGAAGTTGTAAGTGTGGGAGCGTTCTCTGTCTGTCACTGCTTGTCTGTCAGATGGTAGTGTGGGAAGGGTGAGAGAAGCCTTCACCCCCTTATCCCTCACCCCCTTCCACTTGCAACAGATGAGAGAGCTGACCCTCCCCCTTATCAGCTGCAGCCCTCAGGAAATGGGTCCTGCCCTTCTCCTAAATAGCACAACAGAACTGCCCAGGGGTTAGAGGTGAGGGTGAACCAGCTCTGGTGTTAACAGCAAAAGAAAGCTGTCCCTATTACTCATCGGACATGTGGTAGCTTGGGCAGAGGAGAGATGCCATCCCCGCCACCTCCTGCCCATCAACACCTGAGACAGGTGGCGGAGCTGGCCCTGGGACCATAAGAGCAAGAGGACTGTCCCCTGCCCCTCACCAACTGCAGCACTCGGGAGAGTGGCTTCTGTATCTCACCTGGGCAACACAATAGACCTGGCCCTGATGGTGTAGGTGGGGGGAGCCGACACCGAGGGCCTGAAAGCAGGAGAACCAGCCCCAGCCCTCATCATTGCCGCAAGGGTGAATTAGCCGGGGCAATGCTGGAGAGCTCACCCTGGCAGTGTTTCATTGGTTAATAAAGAAACTGCCTTAACCCTTGATAGGACAGAAAATTAGGTAGGCGGAGTAAACAGAACAGAATGTTGGGAGGAAGTGAGCCAGACGCCATGCCGCTCCTCTCTAGTCAGACGCAATGGAGCAAGTCGCCAGGTCAGACATGCTGAATCTTTCCTGGTAAGACACTGGGACACAGATTACTAAATATGGGTTAAGCAAGATATGAGAGTTAGCCAAGAAGAGGCTGGATATAATGGGCCAGGCAGGGTTTAAAAGAATACAGTTTGTGTGTTGTTATTTCAGGGCATAAGCTAGCCAGGCGGCCAGGAGCTGGGCGGCAGGAACGCATTCTGCACACATGTGCTCAACCATGTTCATAGCAGCTTTGTTTGTCATAGCCAGAACCTGGAAACAACCTAAATGCCTCTTGACCAAAGAATGGATAAGGAAAATGTAGTACATTTACACATTGGAGTACTATACAGCAGAAAAAAAATAACGACATCTTGAAATTTGCAGGCAAATGGATGGATCTAGAAAACATCATATTGAGTGAGGTAATCCTGACCCAGAAAGACAATTATGATAATAATTGTCACTCATAAGTACTCACTCATAAGTGGTTCTTAAACATAAAGCAAAAAAAAAAAAAAAAAAAAAACAGCCTATAGTTCACAATCCCAGAGAACTTAGACAACAATGAAGACCCGAATGTGGATCTAATCTACATGAGAAGTAGAAAAAGACAAGATCTTCTGAGTAAATTGGGAGCATGGGGACCATGGGAGAGGGTTGAAGGGGAGGGGAGAGGCAGGGAGGGGAGCAGAGAAAAATGTCGAGCTCAATAAAACCAATAAAAATATTGTCATGGAAGCTGCAGTGTGACATGGTGAGTCACACAATAAACCCTTCGTCCATACATCTTTACTTGTACAGATAGAGACTCACCTACATTACATGTGCTTGTGGTACAGTTGAAGCATCCTTTGGATATATACCAAAAAGTGGTATTGCTGAGCCTTGAGAAAGGTTGTTTCCTTATTTTCTGAGAGAGCACCATACTGATATCCAAAGGGGCTATACCATCTTGCACTCCCACCAGCAATGCAGAAGTGTTCTCTTTATCCCACAACCTCTCCAGCATAAGTTGTCATCAGTGTTTTTGATCTTGGCCACTCTTACAGGTGTAAGATGGAATCTCAGAGTTGTTTTGATTTGCAATTTCTCTGATGACTAAGGATGTTGAGCATTTCCTTAAATGTCTTTCAGCCATTTTAGATTCCTCTGTTGAGAGTTCTCTGTTTAAATCTGGACCCCATTTTTTAGTGGATTATTTGCTCTTTTGATGCTTAATTTCTTGAGTTCTTTGTATATTTTGGAGATCAGAACTCTGTCAGATGTGGGGTTGGTGAAAATCTTTTCCCATTCTGTAGGCTGTCATTTTGCCTTGTTGACCATGTCCTTTGCTTTACAGAAGCTTTTCAGTTTCAGGAGGTCCCATTTAATAATTGTTTCTCTCAGTGTCTGCTGCTGGGGTTATATTTAGGAAGTGGTCTCTAGTGCCAATGTGTTCAAGTGTACTTCCCACATTCTCTTCTGTGAGGTTCAGTGTGGCTGGCTTTATATTGAAGTTGATCCATTTGGACTTGAGTTTTATGCATGGTGATAGATATGGATCTATTTTCATTCTTCTACAAGTATCTTCTAAATATATCCAGTTATGCCAGCACCATTTGCTGAATATGCTTTCTTTTTTCCATTTTATACTTTTTGCTTCTTTGTCAAAACTCAGGTGTTCGTAGGTGTGTGGATTAATATCCAGGTCTTCAATTCAGCCCATGATGAGATTTTTAATTTTTCCCCTTTCTTCCCTTAATTTTTTCTCTTAAATTTTGTTTTATTTGGAGGGAGGTGCAGGGGCAGAGGGTGGATGCAAAGGGATGGGGAAATGAATGGAATCAAGATACATGATGTAAAAGATGAGTAGAATAATTAAAAAGAAAGTAAAAAAGGAAGAAAAGAAACTTTTCAAAAATTGACTAGTGTTTCTATTTTATCACCATGAACAATCAGAATCGTATTTGTGAGGTTGCACTGGGCTCCAGTGCAGTAACGTTTAATTCCAAGTCTCACTGGCTTCGCAAAGGTAACATTTAATCTGTGAAAGCCGTTCATGCCAGCGTCTAACACAAATCAGTGGAGGCTTCATTCCAACACTTGCTTATGGTCCAGATTAGCAGGACCCTCTTGAAAACGGGCTTGTTCATCGTCCAGAAGGCAAAAGCACAAGCATGGTTTCTCACCACAGAAGGAGTAATCCCAGCTTAAATGCAGGACAGTAGAGTGGAGTGCGTACAATAAGCAGGTGGATGCTTGTGTGCATGTGTCTATGTATGTGTGTGCGCTCACAGTGATGCAGGTGCATGTGTGCGCATGTGGAGCCCAGAGAGCAACCTTTTCTGTTGCGCCTGAGCTGCCATCCGCCTTGTTCTGAGGTTACTGGAGGGAGGGTTGTTTGTTGTTGCTGTTGTTGTTGTTGTTTGAGGCATAGTCTCACTGTGTAGTGTGGAATCACTATGTAGACCAGGCTGGCCTTGAACTCACAGAGATCAGCCTTCCTCTGCCTCCAGAGTCCTGGGATTAAAGGCTTGTGCCACCCCACCAAGCAGACATCTTGTTTTTTGAGACAGTGCGTCTCCTTGCCCTGGAGCTCACCAAGCAGGTTAGGCCAGCTGTTCGTCCAACTCCTCTGCCTCCCATTCAATCCACCACCTCTGCCTTCCCAGGACTAGGATTATAAACACATGAAACCATATCGGCTTCTTTACATGGGTTCTTAGGATCAAACTCAAGAACTCATACTTGCAAAATAAACACTTTTCCGACTGAACTATTCCCAGAACACATAGATACTGGGTGAGCCATAAATTCTCTCGTTGGACTCTGAATGACAGGCTAAACGACAGAGCCGAGCCTTGAAACTGCTGTGCATCTCTCCAAGGTCCCTGTTCCACTGTACGATCCAGATAAAGCATTCCTCTAAACCTATCAAAATGCTGATCCAGCCAAGTTAGGGCTGCAGGAAAATTCAGGTGTCCTTAGTCACCCTAATCATGGACTCCCGTCCATCTCAGAGGCTGCCCGGATTCATAGCACCATCTGCTCTCCTGTGCAGGTTTACTTCAGTCCCTGTCAGCCACCATTTATTTCTGACATGTGTTGCCTCTGTAGTCCAAGGCTTTTATGCAGTTCATCCCTTGGTCTGTGTGCTTATAAAATCATAACAATCTAACAACAATTTGCTCAGGACAATAAAAAATACTTTGAAAATGAGTTCAAGAGGTTGGAGTAATGTGACTCAATGACTAAGAATATTTGCTGTGCCAGGCGGTGGTGTTGCGAGCCTTTATTCCCAGCACTCAGATGGCAGAGGCAGGTGTTATCTCTGTGAGTTCAACGCCAGCCTGGTATAAAAGAGCTAGTTTCAGGACAGATACCAAAGCTACAGAGAAACCCTGCCAAAAAAAAACCACTTTCTGTGGAATAATAAGGACAAGAGTTCAAATCCCAGCACCTATACAACAAACCAGGCAACCTGCCCATACCTATAATGCCAGCTCTGAAGAGGTGGAGACAGGAGAATGCTTGATGGCTTGCAGCCTAGGGAGAAAACAAGAGCCCTGGGACCAGAGAGAGCCTCTGCCTCAAAGGAACGAGGGGGAATGCTAGAGGAGCACACCAGCACCCTCTTCTGCTCTCCAAGTGCACAGGCACACACACCTGCACACACACAAATAAACTAATCAAATAAATGAATTTTTAAAAACAAAAGAAATTCACAACCAAGAACAGTGTCTTAGTTAGGGTTTCTATTGCTGTGAAGAGACACCATGACCATAGCAACTCTTATCAAGGAAAACATTTAACTGGAGCTGGCTTCCAGCAGAGGTTCAGTCCTTTATCCTCATGGTGAGAAGCTTGGCAGCATGCAGGCAGACGTGATGCTGGAGCAGAGCAGAGAGTTCTATATCTTGATCCACACAGGCAGCAGAAGGAGACTGTGCATCACAGTGGGCACAGCTTGAGCATATGAGACTTCAAAGCCTGCCCCACAGTGACACACTTCCTCTAAGACCACACCTACTCCACCAAGGCCACACCTCCTAATAATGCTACTCTCTGTGGGCCAAGCGCTCCAACACATGAGTGTATGAGGGCCACTCCCATTTAAACCACTGCGGACAGTACTATACAGAGCTTCACCTGTGCTGGGGCTTGGTACACGTGTTTGGAGTAAGTACAACGTATTTTCTCAATTAAAAAATTTCCCAAGAAGTTAAGGAAGAGTGAAACAGATGGTTCACAAACTATAACTATATCCAAAAAGGTAAAGTTTTAACCAAGGCCAGGCAACACGGCATATACTCATAATTTCTGCACTCAGGAGAACGGCATGTGTGGAACCACCTGAGTTATATATCAAGGCTGTCTCAAAACAAGCAAAATATCAGCCATTCAGAGGAAGCTCGCCACTTGGATCTGTCCAAAGAGGATACACCGGGGTAAACGAAAAACAAACAAGTTTAAATGCAGCTCCAAAAGTGAATGGCAAGTCAGGATGATCCGGGAGACTCTGACGGATTTGGAGGGGCATGGGATGCCGTGATTGTAATTACAAAGCTTCCTCTGAGAGCAGAAAGGAATTATCTCCTCCATAATAAGGAAGCATCCAGCAAAGGCTGGGAGCAAAGCTCAGTCACTAAGGACTAGCCTTGCAAGCATGAAGTTCTGATTTCGATCCCCACCCAGAGACAGGTAAAACAGGCCAGGCATGATGCACGTTTGTGATCCCAGCACTGGAGAGGCAGAAACAGGAGCATCTCTGGTACTCACTGTGAGCACAAACAGCACTTTCTTCCTTGGGTGGCTTTTGTCGGGTTCTTGTCCCAGCAGTACTGCACATAGCTGTGTGCACTTTCTCAGGCCGGGTAGAGCCTTCCCTACCTGCACAGAGAATCAACCTGGAGCTTGTGCACACGGTCGGGCCTTCCCTACCTGCACAGAGAATCAACCTGGAGCTTGTGCACACGGTCAGACCTTCCCTACCTGCACAGAGAATCAACCTGGAGCTTGTGCACACGGTGAGACCTTCCCTACCTGCACAGAGAATCAACCTGGAGCTTGTGCACACGGTAAAACCTTCCGTCTTCAGACCTGGTTGAGAAAATAAATAGGGCCTTATCAGGTTACCCACAACTCTTGAAGTTGCAGGGGTCAAGCCATGGATACCCCATATCCACGCCAGCACTGCTGTGGACTCGAGCCAGGAGCGTACCTCAAGAGCCAACACAAACCAACCCCTAACACTGACCACCTCAAACAACCCTGGAATGAGGACAACAGCTGAGCTCCTACTCTGCCCCCTGATGTCCCCTCCATCCCAGGATACACATCCAAGATGGTCCCCGCTCAGCCTCTTGGATCCTGTCCCATAAATTACTCTGGACAGCAGCCTCGTTCAAGGCAAGCCTGATTCTTAGACTCCCCATCACTATAACTAACTGCCCCAAGAGGGGTTGTGCCTTATCCCCTCAGGTGATGCTTCTGTTGAGAAACAGGCCAGCCACAGATTATCCCCCAGCCTCTACCATGCTGTGCTGGAACTGCCCAAGCCAAAAAAGCAGGCTATGATTCCTTGGGGAGGTGACCCCAAATAGCAGCAGCCTTTGGACAAGTGGCAAGAGGACAAAGAAAATGATTGGGGGGGGAACCTATTGGTCTTATCCTAAATACTGGTCCTATGTGGACTTTACCAGAAAGGGGGCCAGGAAGTGAGCTCTCACAGAGGGGCAAGGAGTTAAGGCCATAAAGTGCCTTAAAGGGGAAAACCAAAAACAAGGTTATTGTGGTTTGAAAGAGAAATGTCACACATGGGCTCATATCTTTGAATACTTGGTCCCCAGTTGGTGGCAAAGCCTTTCTGGCTGGAGAAAGCACATCACTGAAGCAGGTTTTGAGGGTTTATATAGCCTTGTCCCCCACTTTGTTTGTGTGCGCTCCCTCTCTCCCTCGCTCCCTCCCTCTCTCTCATCTGCCGCCATGCCTTTCCCACCATTATGGGCTCTAACCCTCTGGAATCATAAGCCAAGCAGACCCTTTTTCTACAAGTTGCTTTTGACCATGATATTTTATGACAGGAACAGAGAAGTAGCTAATATAAAGGTATTTCCTAACCTCAAGAGAAAATAAAAATATTACAGGAAAGAAAGCATAATCTACATTTACTGCTGCTCAGCTGGAGCTATATTTAGTAGAAGTAATGAATAACGAAGGTTACCAAATTTCTACTGTTGAAGAATGGAGGTGGGGTACCTGAATGGCATGAAAGAGACAAACCCTCACTTGGTCTTCTACAAAGGCAAGGCAATTGCTACTTTAAAAAACTATTGATCAGAAAGTAGTGAGGGGCTTTAGAGGTGACTCTGTGGCTAAGAGCACTGCATCTTTCCTAGAGGAACTGTTTCCCAGCAACCACATCACATGGCCCACAACCCCCCAAAAGCTCCGAGCTCCAGGGGATCCACCCTCCTTAGTCACCTCTACCCCCATCCGTGCACACATACAGAAATACACACACATACCCACAAACGTAAAATAAAATAAACCTTCCTTCTCTCATTGTAGTTTTGAATTTTTATCTTATTTTTAACTTAAACTATAATTGCATCATTTCCCCATTCTTCCCTCCCACCCCTCCCATTTCTTTCATTTTGCTCCCTCTCAAATTTATGGTCTCTTTTTGAAGAAAATCACAACTGGTCAAGATAAATCTTTTTTAAAAGGAGTCTCACTAAGAAGATATATGTATACCTTTCATTTAAAAAAATTGGCTAGCCAGGCAGCAGAGGCGCACGCCTTTAATCCCAGCACTTGGGACGCAGAGATAGGCGGATCTCCAAGTCCGAGACCAGCCTGGTCTACAGAATAAGTTCCAGAGAGACTCTGTCTCGGTTGTGGGGAAGAATTGGCCAAAGAGAGTGGAAGTGCTTGCCATGAGGACAAAGCAGAGGGCCTATGATCACAGTGCGGTGTTACCTTCTATACACATGTGTGTATGTATGAATATATGCATGAATGTATAAATGTAAGTTCAACCTGATGGTTTTGATCGGTGCTGCCTGTGTGCATGTGGACTCAGGGGTGACTATATGGTGTTGGATAACCAATTATGGGGCCTATTCCTCGAGAAGACTTTTTCTCCGACTCTCAGCAGTCCTTATTTGCCTGTAGTTCTTTATCTAGCAATGGGGCCCTGTGAGATTTCCCTTTCCATATTAGCAAGTCTGTTGGTGCTGTGTTGTTCAGGTCTTGTTTCGGCAGCCATGCTGTTGAGGTATTATGAGGGTAGCTTCCTTGTCGTTTCTGGGAGAAATCGCACAGCAGATTTCCTGGTTCTCTGGCTCTTACGATCTTTTCATCTTTTCACCCCCTTCTCAGTGTTCCCTTAGGTACGGGAGCTGCGTTACAGATGTGCCCTGCCGTTGGGCTCCCCACAATCAGCTGTCTTCTCCATGGTTCCTAACTGTATTCTAAATGTTCGTCCTTATACCTAAGACAGGTGGAGCTCTCACCCCTCGTGAAGTTTTCCCAGTAACAGACACAGGCCACTTCGGGAAATCACAAATGGTCGAGGAAAGACATTTTAAAACGAGTGTCACTAAAAATCATACACATGGAAGGCTTTCAGTAATGGAATTGATGAAAGGGGGTGGAAGTGCTTGTGGGTGACGAGGACAAAGCCAGGGGCCTGTGGGCGAGCGCAGCCCTACCTGAATAAGTACGTCTCTGCAGGTCGTGCGCATGCACGGAAACTCCATTCACCAATCAGTTTCTATGGCCCAAGGAAAGTAAAATTTCCTATTATTGATTCCCAGTGTCCATCTGCCAAGTTTCCAGGGGCCCCAGTCTTACTATTCTGGGGTATCTCTAAGTCACAGCAAATCTAAAGTTGCCGTGTCCCAAACAGAGCCAAAAAACAACCCATTCTCTAAATTCTTATATTTAATAACACAAGACTCTTTGAGAGGAAACAGGCCTGATATGTGACTCAAAACATCAATATTTTATTTCTCATTCATCAATCATTCACTACCTACTGGTGAGAGGTACCTTCCAGGGAGTGTCTCCAGGTCTCCTTCCAGAGCAAGGACTGTTAATATTTCATGCACGTGGATGAAGTAGCTGCTTGGACATGCTAGCCCTGCCCAGGCAGCACAGGAAAGTGATGCTATCGCAGAAAGGGACAGGCAGCACCCAGCACACTGCTCTGCCGGGGAGTCTGAACCCACACATCATGACAACAAAGGGAAGCTGAGGCAGGACCCTTAGCACTGCTCCTTTCTGCCCAGTGTTCTCCAACCACCATCATCAATCTCAGGGGCCCAACAATCATAGGAACTGAAGATTGACTGGATCCAGGCAGAGTAGGACATGCTTGTAATCCCAACATTTAGCCTGATCTAAATGTCCAGGCCTGGGCTGCCCAATAAAGCTCATCACCCAAAAAGGGAGGGGAGACAGCTCGGTTGGTAATGAACTTGCCTACACAAATACGAGCACTAGGTCTGATCCCCAGAATCCATGTAAAAAGTTGGGCACTGTGTTGCGTGCTTCTAGTCGCACTGATAAGGTGGAAACAGATGGCTCCCCAGGGCGCACTGCCCAGTCCAATGAGAGAATTTCAGGCCAAGTGAGAGATCCCGGTCCCAGATGGATGCCATCTAGGAACAGCACCAAAAGTTGACTTCTGGCTTCTACATGTGCACATAGGTACCCACACGCACACACAAACAAACACAAAAGTAAAAGATTATCAGTTATTTCATAATTTCATTATTTAGTAATAAAATCTCATTCACCATAAAGCATTTGTGGAAAACCAACAGTATGTTTTGGATCCAGAAAGATCCCAGGAATTCGTGACACACTAGAAACATATAATCTCCAGGGCAGTAGCCACAACACCTATTATATTCCTTCATATTCCTGCCACTTACTGTCCTGGGAACGAGTTATATACTAATTTTTTTTAATTTCTCTTTTTACTTTTTTTCTTTTTTTTTCTTTTTTTTTTGTTTGTTTTTTATTGTTGTTGTTTTGTTTTGTTTTTCTAGACAGGGTTTCTCTATGTAACAGTCTTAGCTGTCCTGGAACTCACTTTATAGACCAGGCTAGCCTCCAACTCACTGAGATCTCTCTGTCTCTGCCTCTCATGTGCTGGGATTAAAAGTGTGCCACCACAGCCCAGCGCTATATACTGTTTTTAACTTTTCTAAACTAAAATACAAGATGGGGAAATTGCTTTATGAGACTCAGCACAGACTCGAATAACTTACAAACAATAACTTCCATCCATTAGAGAATGTAATTCAATGAGTTTTGATAGCTCTGTGCACCCCAAAAGCCCCAAATCCCTCCACAATCAAGATATAAGACAGGGCTGGGGGATGGCTCAGTCAAGAAGTGCTTATCATGGAAGCATAAGGACTTAATTTCAGTCCCCAGCTCCCACATAACAACTGGGCACAGCAGCACACATCTGTAATTCCGGTGCTAGGAAGGTGGAGTCAAGAAGATATCCCGAACTTGCAGGCCAGTCAGCCTAGCTGAGTCAGTGAGCTGCAGGCCCAGTGAGAAATACGGTCTCAAAACATAAGGTGAAGAGGGTGTGGAAGATTCCTAACAGGTGTCAGTAACAGAGCTTGAAGCTAAGCTACCGACGCCTGCCTGTGAGCACCTGTTATCCTGAGCATTGGCAAATCCTGTCTGCTGAAGATAAAACCATCTTAACTAACCCTGCCTGTGAGCACCTGTTATCCTGAGCATTGGCAAATCCTGTCTGCTGAAGATAAAACCATCTTAACTAACCCTGCCCATCTCAGCTCCTGAAAAATTTGCTTAACTCTGAGGCAGAAAAAAAAAATCTCCTTAGGGGCTGATGGAGGAAGGTCATTGGTTAATTATAATAAAGAAACTGCTTGGCCTCATAGGTTAAAACATAGGTGGGTGGAGTAAACAGAACAGAATGCTGGGAGGAAGAGGAAGTGAGCTCAGACTCGACAGCTCTGCTCTCTGGAGCAGAGACGCCATACTCTCCTGTCCCAGGCAGACGCATATGATGAAGCAAGCCGCCAGGTCAGACATGCTGAATCTTTCCTGGTAAGACCGGTGCTACACAGTTTATTAGAGATGGGTTGATCGGGATATCAGAATTAGCCAGTGTAAGGGCTAGAGCTAATGCAGTGTTTAAATGAATATAACTTGTGTGTTGTTATTTTGGGGCATAAGCTAGCGAGGAGGCCGGGGTGCTGGGGACACAGCCCTGCTGCTCCTATTACAACAAGGGGCAAAGATAAAAAGACCACTCAAGTATGATCAATGGTCACAGAGACAAGATTATGACAATGCCTTCCTCTATACAAGCTATAAACTCTTTCTTATGGGGCTAGGCCTCTTTGAGCAATAGCTCAGAGGCTACCGCTGTGGGCTAATTAAAGAGGTTTTTCCTTTTGTCTCAGAGTGCTGAGCAGTTCCTCGTGGGAAGGGGAACCCCCTTCACAAGCACAAGTGACATCATGAAAGCTGCACCCCTGCGGTGCCCACAGGCCATGCAGCCCTGCAGAGTCAGACAGTGCTCTCAGCGAGTGGGTCTCCTCACGGAGCAGTGGCTTTCTGCTTCTATAACCTTGGGGGGGGGGGCTCATGAACCTTGTGACTCGGAGCTCTGTCAGATGTGAAGTTTGTCCACTCCTCAGTCTGGTGAGCCTCTCGCTGCTTCCTGAAGGGAATGTTTCAACTCGGAGAAAATTACTGTGCAACACTATTTTTTTTTTTTGCAACACTATTTTTTTATTATTATTTCTTTTGGTTTTGGTTTTTGTGTGTATGTGTGTTTATTGGTGTGGAAGTATCAGATTCTCTGGAACTGGAGTTACAGACAGTTGTGAGCTGCCATGTGGGTGCTGGGAATTGAACCCAGGTCCTCTGGAAGAACAGCCAGTGCTTTTAACCACTGAGCCATTTCGTCAGCCCCTTTTTCTTTTGCTTTTAAGATTTTACTATAACTACATCATTCCTCTCCTTCCCTTTCCTCCCTCCAAACACTTCCACATCTCCTTGCTCTTTCGAATTAATGGCCTCTTTTTCTTTAATTGTCACTATATGTATATATTTATATACATACATATTTCTAAATATAACCTCCTCAGTCTGTACAATGTTATTTTATGTGTGTTTTCAGGGTTGACTATATGGTATTGAATAGCCAGTTTGTGTGTTCCTCCCTGGAGAGGATCATTTCTCCCACTCTCGGCATTTCTTAGTTCTTTGTGCAGACATGAGACCTGGTGACCTTGCCGTCATTCACTGTGGCCTGTCTATTGTTGTTGTGCTGGTTCAGGTCATGTTTAGGCAGCCATGTTAATGAGACTCAGGTGATAAGCTGCCCACTTCTGGACTCTGTGGGCACCAGGAACACATGTAGCACTTGAAAATCCATACAGGCAAATACTCACACATATAAAATAGTTTGGGTTTTGTTGTTCTGTTTTGCTTTTTATTGCTGTTGGTTGTTTGTCTTTTCCAAGTCCGGGTCTCACTATGTAACTCTGGCTGTCCTGAAGTTCACTATGTAGATCAAGTTGGCCTCAAACTCACAGAGATCTGTCTGCCTCCCAAGGCTGGAATTAAAGGCATGCACTAGGTGCCATAAAATAAAATTTAAATAATTTTTAAACAATGTTGATCCCAAAGATGGGAGGAAAAACATCACCAACCCAAATCATTATGGCCGAATTAATTAAAGCAAACAATTAATTAATTAAAGCAAACTTTTTTATTTGTGTACATGGGCTGCCTCCCCCTCAGGGAGAGTTTGAGAGGTTAGCATTGGATGTGAGAGAGACAAGGCTTTTATAGTTCTGGGGTAGGGGGTTTCCAGATGGGGGATTTGGTGGTCAAAATAGGCAGGGTTACAGGAGCAGAGCATAAGTTTAACAAGCTAGCCCTAACGACCTCCTGAAACAGCATGGTTGTAAGGTAGGCATAACAAGGGAGTCATAGCAACAAGTAGGCATAACAAGGTAGCTGTATAACCTTTTGAAACAAAGGTAGGATTGCAACATGTTTATAAACAATTTTTTTGAAATAAAGACATGATTTCCATCCCTGGAACAGGTAATACAAAACAATTTGTAGTTAAGGTTACAGATGGAGCATAGCCCAATCCTTGAAAAAAAAAAGTGGTTTGATCATAAAAAGGAATGAACCTAAGTTTGTCTTTTCTATAAAATGGCTTGTCTTGTATGTCCCTGTCAAATCCTTGATAGGTTCTTAGCATTCTTTCTCAGAGGGAAACAAAACTTGTTGTGCATCAAAAGATACATTGCTCATTCATAAATTATACCTAGTTATTTAGCATAAACAGAACAAATATTTTAAGATCATATAATCTTTGTATGCTAATGGCTACTATAGATAGGCATTTTATCTCCTTTGCCAGGAAGTTTCTTTGGACCTAAGATTCCAGCCATTTGTTGAGGACAAGCAGGAACACGTTCTCCTCTGTAACTACTTTCTGTTGAAGTTAAGGCACCATGGTCAGGGCCCAGGAAGGTTGGAATATTATCCAAGTTCCAGAAGGTGATGAAGGCAATGGTGCATTCATCGGAGGCACCTGGTTTGCTGACTCAACTAAAGAGTCAGGAAGCAATCACATCTTGATTTACATCAGCTTTCAGCAAGTCCAGGCTTTCAGGCTCTGTAGGACTACAGAGGGCTGGCATGGTATAGATCACCTTTGGAACAGTTTGTAGTCCACAGCTGACTTCTGGTTGGTGTCTACTAGTTGAGTGGAACTTTGACAAGACAGACACAGACTAGGGTTTTCATACGTGAAATGCATTGACCAGGCAGCTGTTACTTAATCGATGAAGCTACAGTTAGCACTCAACACCCTCAGAGGCCTAAGAAGGATAGATTATAGCAAGATATATGATCCAAATGGCCTCTGCATCAATAAAATGACAGAAATTTAGCCATTACCTAGACAGTTGCCCTAGGAGCCTATGGTCTCAATGGCTTCATTGACCTTGGGCTGCCAAGACCCAAGTCTGAGAGATTTCCTTGTAGGGGAGGAACCTGGGGGGACTGTTCTTACTGTGATGGGCCAAAGTAGAGCAATCAACCCAACAGTGTCCCCAGTTTGTGCAGAGTCCCGGAAGCAGGTGAAGCATGGGACAGTTCTGCCCAGTGGTTAGCACTACCACAATCCAGGTGGAGCTATCATGCCCATCTGTCTTCTTTGGAGACCTTAGAGCTGCTGCCAGGAGTTGGAACCTTTGTCTGCCATAGTAAGTGTTCTTCATTAAACATTTTAAAAAGCCATATTCAGCAGATCTCCAGAAGTTTTGAGGGTTGCCTATTAAGTATACCTGATTTTAAATAAACTTTGCTTATTTTCAGTTACTTGTTCTAGGTTTTACCTTGAAAACATATACAGGAGGCTAAATAAAGCTTGTGCCTGTAAAACAAAATACATTTATAGAGCATTTGATCATTTATAAAGTGATTATTAATCTGAATGTTGTTGACAGATGTTTTTATCCCACCCGGTCCTGCAGCCATTCAGTCCCAAAGAAACACATAGAGGTCTACATTAATTATAAACTGGTTGGCCTATTAGCTCAGGCTTCTTATTAACTAAATCTTACAACTTAAATTAGCCCAATAATTCTTGGCTGTGTCAGCCATGTGGCTCAATACCTTTTATCAGCAAGGCTTTCTCATCTTGTTTCCTCTGTGTCTGGATGACAACTGCAGACTGAGTCTTTCCTCTTCCCAGAATTCTCCTGTTCTCGTCATCTTGTCTATACTTCCTGCCTAGCTACTGGCCAATCATCATTTTATTAAAATAATACACGTGACAGGGTACAAGGCCATTGTCCCACAGAAGAATGTCTTTTTCTATTCTTTGGGAATTTTACATCATGTGGCTCAATCCCACTCATTTCCCAGTCCTTCCATATCTGCCCTCTGCCCTTATAGCCTCCCTCCAGAAAGTATAAAAAACAGATAAACCTTCTCACCAACCTCTCTGGGCAATGACCTACTCCTCTGTTAATTGCTGTCTGTCTCTCAGACCAATCAGAGTTGTTGAGTCTCTGATTCACTATAACACTCCACCCCTCCATCTTTTCTGCCTCTCCATCCCATGCTCGTTCATCATAGTGGCATTGGAAGCTGCAGTGTGTCACACAGTGGACTTCTGTCCAAACATTTTTACTTGCAAATATTCATTACAATGAGTTAGGAGGCCTTAGGAACCATGGGAGATGAATCAAAGGGCCATACTGAGCCAGCTCCACCCTTTGCTGGCCCTGGGAAAGCTAGCCTTGTCTCTCAATGGACACTACAGCAAGGGAACTGGCCCCTGCACTCTGGAGAGACGGCCCCCACCCCAAAGCACAAGCAAGGTTGAACGACCCTGAGGGCATGCCTGTAGGTGAGCTGACTCCACCCTGTCACCCAAGGCATGTGGTCCCAGTGGCTGGACTGACCAGCTTGGCTACCACCCAAGACACAACTGGACCTTGGGTTGACCCACCCTAGCATCTACCCCATCTAGGACCTGCTGGAGGACCAGGGACACAGAATGGCCTTTGACAGCTGCCCAGTCCAGACGTCACCATGGCCCTGAGTGACAAGCAGACCTCCAACCTCAGTCTACTTCGTACCACCTTCATTTCTTCCTTTTGGTGTCTCTCCATAGTGCATGAAGCATTCTGTTTCTCTATCTCTCCCATTTCTCCACACATATCTCTTCATTGGAAGAAGGCCCACATGCCTGAGGTGCCAGGCATGCCCATGATCGTCTTCCCATGAGCGAGGGCCTTGAGGATCCCTGCCAGTTGGACCATGTCTGAATGGATAGGCCTAGACATTCATTCTTAAGTCAGTCTCTTTAGCCTATTACAAGTTTTAAGTTAACTTTTGTTTCAGATTCTACAGATTTTTCATCATATCCAATAAACATAAATCCTGAGGTACAGAAAGCTCATATAATAAATAGTCTTACAAAGATAAGATGTACGTCTTAGTTTTAGGTAATTAAACCAATGTTCTAAATTTCTTAGCTGTTCTGTCTTGCTCAATTTCTTTTCTTGTCATAAGTCAGGTGGCTCGCCTGACACGGGATAGGAACTTTCCCACTCCAGAGCAGCAGAACAGCAGAAAACAGTATTTCCACATTACCCATACCCAAAAGACATTTGAATCCCCGCTAAACTGAATTCAATAGCCAGAAAGCTCAGAGATGGGGAATTCAAAGGCTTTGCTGTCAAAGTAGCCATGGGAAGCGGCAGCAGTGGATTTGGAGCTGGAGGGGGAGGGCACAAAGCATGCACAGAGGGTGACATACTGGGGGCAGGAGGATTGTCCGCATCACGTCAGCCTGGAGGTATGGGAGTGGTGGCAGCTAGCGCTTGGTCCAGCTCCCAAGTCCACCTGAAACTGTCACAGGAACACACAAAGAGAAGGAGGAAGTGAAAATGCAACAGATACACAGATCTCGCCCCAGGCACCATGCCCAAAGACAGTGAAACACAAGACAAGACACCGAGCAGAATAACGTCAGAGACAATGACAACTGGGGTCACTCAGAGGTTCACCAATTACCAAAGAAATTTTCTTAACAAATAGGAAGGCTTTTTCAGTTACCTCCCCACACAACACAGACCCTGGGAACCCATTGAAGACTTCCCTGGTTCAATTAGGCTAGGCTTTCTGAGTTCCGTCTGGGCTCCTGGTGTGTCTGACATACTGTGCTGGGTCTCTCCAAAAACCTGGGCTTGGCCCCCAGTGTCATGGGATATCCTATGGCTTTTCTTCTCTGTTGTGTAGCCTAGGCATTGAAACCCTGCCAATGGGTACTAAGGATCCTAGCCTCTGAATTTCCCAGCCCCCAGTATCAACCAGAGCAACCTCAGGGTCCCAAGGCAGGTCAGAGAAAGAACTGGTGGCTCTAGCTAAATGCCCAACTAACCAGAAAAAAACCAGTGGGCTGTGGGACATTCTCAGAGGAATGTCAGGCATCCTCAGACCCCTAAGTCCCCACATCAGGATCCCACAGAGCCAGAGAGCCAGAAACCAGATATCAGAGAAGAAGTTAAAAAGCTTCCATGTCTTAGCAGAACTGAAGGTGTGCCTCAGGACCTTGGAATATCTCCGAGGTAAGCACCCTGCAGAGCAGCTCTCAGTCCACAGGGCCATAGGGAAGAGTCCGGCTTCTCAATTTCTGGATTTGAGTTGAGGTCCTGATCTCCCTGAAGCACTCCAAATGTTAATCTCAATGATGGGAAGAAGAAAGATCACCAACCCAAATCATTATGGCCGAATTAATTAAAGCAAGCTTTTTATTCATGCACATGGGCTGCTTCCCCCAAGACAGGGTTTGAGTGGTCAGCATTGGATGTGAGAGAGACAAGGCTTTTATAGTTCTGGGGTAGGGGGTTTCCAGATGGGGGATTTGGTGGTCAAAATAGGTAGGGTTACAGGAGCAGAGCATAAGTTTAACAAGCTAGCCCTAACGACCTCCTGAAACAGACATGGTTGTAAGGCAGGCATAACAAGGGAGTCATAACAACATGTAGGTATAGCAAGGTAGTCATACAACCTTTTGAAACAAAGGTAGGGTTGCAAGATGTTTATAAACAATTTTTGGAAACACAGACATGATTGCCACTCCTGAAACATACAATACAGAACCATTTGGAGTTAAGATTACAGATGGGGCATACCCCAATCCTTGAGACACAGAAGTTTGATCATAAATAGGAATGAACCTGGTTTGTCTTTACTATAAGATGTGCTTAAGCCTAAACTTGAGGCAGGCTGGTTCTTCAGCAGAGTGCACACAATTGGGAAGGGAAAAAAGTGGGGGGATAGGGGTTTGGAGGAGAAGGACTGGAAAATGGATTTGATCAAAACACATTATTTGCATTCAGAAGATTCTAAGACTAAAAAAAAAAGCCCATGTACTGTCCTAGTTTGCATCTGTGTTGCTGTGACAAACACAAGACGTGGTCTCCTCAAGTTCCCGTGAGGCCACCCAGGAATGCTGTGCTCAGAATAATCCTGGATTTGTTGATTCGGTTTGATAGGCTTATCACATCAGTGGCAGTGGATTTCGGGTAACCAGGAATTTAAACTTAACACTGTGGATACAGAATCCCTGCCACAAGGCAGCACAAAACAAAGACACTGCTGTCATGGCCACTTTGAAGTCAGCCCTCCGAACACTAGCATGTTTAAAAAGAACATGAGAACTCAAATCCTTCCCTCTGTGGAAACCCCTGCCTCCCAGAGAGCAGCGTTCTGTTCCTCTGGCACCCTCATAAGTATGCAGAAGCTGAAAGGCCTTCCCTAGTGAGAACACCCCACCCCCACCCCACCTTCCCAACCAACATAGGTTCCCTGCTTCTGGCTGTGAGTTAATTCAGCCTGACTGAGGGGGAGGCCATTCAACTTCTTTGATTAAATTCCATTCAAAAAGTCCTGCTTCTAAAAGGAACAATAGAGGCCTCTCGAAATTATGTTCATTTTACAAAATTATATATGTAGCAAAGAGTAGAATTTAAATACCATTCAAATCATGAGACCCTTAGAGTAGCACCACCACTTCAGAAACCAGTCTGACAGCTCCCCCAAAAATTCCAGTATATGGCCCTTCAATTTCGCTCCTGGGCACAGCTACAAAGGAAATGGAAACAGGTGTTCACACAGATGAACGGGCCTGAAGAGATGAGACCATTGGGGAACCTGCAAGCATGAGGCCCTGAATTGGATCACCAGCGCCTACGCTAAAAATAATCTGGGGACAGTGGCGCACGTTTGTAATCCCATAACCGGGAGACGGAAATAGACGAGTTTGGCTCCCTGGCCAGCTGGTGGAGCCGAATTGACACCTTGCCTCAAAAAGAGGGGGAGAGTTACTGAAGAAGACACCTCACATTATCCTCTGGTTTCTACAAACATGCTCTCTCTCACACACACACCACACGCTGTCACACACACTCTCAAATACATTCACACACACGCTCTCACACACACGCACTCGCATGCACACACTCCCACACACACAGACACACTCTCACACACACACACTAAAGTAAGATAAAATGAATGTACAGCCCAACTGCCCTGATGCTTCTGAGTTGTCACACAGATGCTCCAAGCTGAACAGACCTTAAGGCAAATCAGGCCAGGCTCCAAGGGAAACTTCTAGATGATTCCAGATCCCAGTTGTCAGAGTCTGTTCAGCTGTCTTTGTGGTGCCCTCTTCAGATCCCTTGCTTGCGGGATCCCAGAACACAATAGAACAACAAGGGCTTTACACGGCATCCAGGGGATCTGTGCCACAGCCACAGCCTCTGGAGCATCCGGTCACTGTGCTGCTGTCTGCAGACTCTCACAGTAGCGCTGCTGCTGCTGCTGAGGTCTAAGAATAGGCAGGGGCGAAGGGATGGCTGATCGGGGCCTTGAAGCTTATCTGGGTGTCTGAAGCCACACTGGGCAGTCTAGATGGAGCCCTGCTCAGTCTCAACAGATGCAGAACCTCGGTTTTAATTAGCTTGAAAAATGACATGTTTCTCTATGGGACTTTCATTTCTAAGAATAACTCATTGTGGTGGTTAATCTCAATTGCCAGGTTGATGAGATCTAGAATCAGCTGAGAGACAGGAATACCTGTGAAGGATTGTCTTAATTAGGTTAATTAAGATGGGAACACATGCCCACGGGGTAGTGCCATTTCCTGAGATGGATCCTGGACTGTGTAAACAGGAGAGCTTTAGCACTAGCCTGCCCCTGTTTCCCGATGGTGGACGTGATGTGACCAGCCTATCACTGCTCCCTGATGGCAGATGTGAAGTGACCAGTCTGCACTGCTCCTGCTGGTGAGCATGATGTGAGGTGGGCTGAACACCAGCCTGTCTCTGCTTTCTGGTGGTGGACCTGATGTGAGCACCTACTTCA
Source organism: Microtus ochrogaster (assembly GCF_000317375.1). Lineage (NCBI taxonomy): Eukaryota > Metazoa > Chordata > Mammalia > Rodentia > Cricetidae > Microtus > Microtus ochrogaster. Next base: position 12,653,854 of record NC_022013.1, on the reverse strand, counting down.
AGTTTCTCTGCCCCTCCTTCCCCGCCATAATGGACAGTTCCTGTAGGCTGTTGCCACAACTGTGAGCCTAGAGAAGGCCTTCGCTTCTTGAGTTGTTTTAGTCAGGGAATTTTACCACAGCAGCAGGAAAGGAACCAAGGCATGCCTATTTCCTGTTGACTGATTCCCCTACCCCCACCCCACTCAGCCCTCTTTTCCCCTGCTTTCCCCAATGTACCCTTTGGGCCCCAGCATCCCCCTTCCACTGTTGTCTTCTACATCCCCAGTTCTATCCATTTTACTGGAATTTTCATAACTTCCTTGTTTTCTCTACTGCCAGAATAAAACCACACTGTGCACATGCCACATTTGAGTTATCCATTCACTGTTGACTGACATCTAGGCTGACTCCACTCACTGTTACAAAAAAAGTATCAGTGAACAAAGACGTACAAATGTCTCTGGTAGGCTCCGCATCCTTCCGGCACATGCCCAGGAGGAGAGCGAAGTCATGGTGGTTCCAGTGTTGCTCTTTTGGGACACCTCACTCTGGTCTCTGAAGGCAGGTGCCAGTTTCACTCCCAACATCAGAAGACAGCTGCTCCTTTCCCCACGGACTCCCCCAATTGTCATTTACTTTCTTCTTCGTGTATTTATTTATTTGAATTATGTGTACATGGAGGCGGGGTTGTGCACATGAGTGCAGGTACATAAGGAGGCCAGAAGGTGGTGCCAGATCCTCTGGAGCCAAAGCTACAGGCAGCTGTGAGCCACCCTACGTGGGTGCTGGGAACTGAACTGACAAGCAAGAGCGACAAGCACTTTTAACTGCTGAATCATCTCTCCAGTTCAGTCATTTATTTTCTTGATAATAGCTATTCTGACAGGGCTAACGTAAAATTTCAGTGCAGTTTTAATGTAAATTAAAAATATTTGTGTCTGTCCTTTCAAGAACAATATGTTTGGCTCATTGGTCCACTTATTGATTGGCAGTTTGGGGTAAGGAGTGTGTGTGTGTGTGTGTGTGTGTGTGTGTGTGTGTGTGTGTGTGTGTGTGT
>NC_022013.1:12649109-12652717 GCF_000317375.1 Microtus ochrogaster | reverse complement strand
TGTGTGTGTGTGTGTGTGTGTGTGTGTGTGTGTGTGTGTGTGTGTCTGTTTCTGTGTCTGTGTGTGTCTGTGTATGTGAGTGTCTGTGTGTGTTTGTTTGTGTGTGTGTCTGTGTGTGTCTGTGTGTGTGTCTGTGTGTAACTGTGTATTGTGTGTCTGTGTATGTCTGTTTAATTTTTTTGTAGTTCTTTACATGTTCTAGACATTAACCATTGTCTGAACTACAGCTGGCATCAACATCTCTTACTAGAGAAGATCTGTCACTATTGTGTTAGTCCTTAGTTACATCAGCCATTGCTCACACATCAATGGCCATCTAATTCTTTTCTTTCCTAAGTCTCTTCTGGCTGAAGAAACAGCCACACAACAAGGTCCTCTTCTAGGCTGTCACTTTTCACTTACTGAGGCTGTAGATCAGGGCATGGGACAGAGAGATGAATTGGAAACACGAGAGCCCCTTGCCTTTGGGGCTCTCACAGTCTAGCAGGAAGGGCATAACGATCATCTTTAATATTTTATTTTTCTCACTGTTTTACTGTCTTCCCCCGCTGACAGTAGCCTAAGAAAGTAGTCCACTGTGTTCCCTTAGTCATTCACACTATGCACCAGATAAAAATATTCACTAATGACTGAATTCAGATGCCAGGCTATCACCTCATCATTCAGGGCCAAACAAGAGCCACACAGACTATGGATTATATTATTTCCAAACGTAGTCTAGTTGGGCATAGTGGCACATGCCTGTGACCCCAGCCTCAGGAAGCTGATGCAGGAGAGTGGCTACAAGTCTGAGGCTAGCTTGACTACACAGGGAGTTCCAGACCAGTGTGGGCTACAAATGGAGACCTTGTCTCAAATAATAAAAATGCATACATATACACAAGCATGCAAACTAGGCAAAAGTGCTCAGGAAAAAAAATTAAGCACACGGGCTGGATGAGGAGGTAGTAGCTCCTCCCAGGACCAGCCTGTCACTCACGTTCTCTGAGTCCTCTCTCCCTGGACAAACTGCAATCGGTCTGGGCGCCACTTCTCTGCCTTTCTGACCTAGAAACTGGAAAAAACCCACCTATATACATACAGTGCTCAAGTAACTAAGGTTGGCTTATGCCCAGTTCCAGAACAGAGTTCCAAAGCCATGGCTTATCTCCTATCTATGTTTTTGTTCACATCAAACCCATGTATATCTTACCAGTTAGGGAAACGGCCTTTTTTCTTTCTCTATTCTCTCTTTTAAAATTCTAGCTGTTTCAAGCTGGATGGTGACCCTCCCTGGTGGACCCCAGATTTGGTGCTCGTTTCTCCCAGTATCCACAGCCTCCTAACACAGAAGCTGCCTCATGCTAGCAGCCTGAACCCAGCCCACAGACTAAGCCCTTCCTCCCCATCACTTTGGTCCACAGGCCAGTTTTAGAGACATTGTTAATGAAGGCTGCAGCCCGACTCAGTACAGGAGAAACACACGTCTTTGGTCCTGCATGATCACAGATCAGCCAAAGCCGACCCTGGGCCAGCTGAGGTAGGGAGACCCTGCACTGGACGTAGAACTAGGAGTCAATATTAACTAGGTGGGCTGCAAACCCCAGTGGCCAAGGTAATAAATGCCGCAGTGCCTCCCTTTTCCTTGGTCTGGCACTTGGTCCATCTTCCCCTGTAATTAGATCACTGGAGACCTGGCCAATAACATCAAGATTGATTCAGGCTTCCTCAGCCGCCCCAGCTGCTTCTAAGGACATCTTAAATAAGGGTTCCACTCTGGGCTGGAGTAAGGAATCAGAGCCAGGAGTTATTTCCTTCCAAGGAGAGCTAACTCCTACCCCTTGAAAAGGGGAGACCTTTAGTTCTAAAGGGGAAAATAATTTTTTCCTATCCAGTTTCCAGAATAGGAGCTGGGACTGGAGCATGAACCAGGGACTGGGGCTGGGCAGGGACTGGGCAGGGGCAGAGGCTGGGGCTGGGGCTGGGGCAGGGGCAGAGGCTGGGACTGGGCAGGGGCAGAGGCTGGGGCTGGGGCTGGGGCAGGGACGGGGCTGAGGCAGGGACTGGGCAGGGGCAGAGGCTGGGGCTGGGGCTGGGGCTGGGGCTGGGGCAGGGGCAGGGGCAGAGGCTGGGGCTGGGGCAGGGGCGGGGCTGAGGCAGGGACTGGGCAGGGGCAGAGGCTGGGGCTGGGGCTGGGGCAGGGGCAGAGGCTGGGACTGGGCAGGGGCAGAGGCTGGGGCTGGGGCTGGGGCAGGGACGGGGCTGAGGCAGGGACTGGGCAGGGGCAGAGGCTGGGGCAGGGACGGGGCTGAGGCTGGGACTGGGCAGGGGCAGAGGCTGGGGCTGGGCAGGGGCAGAGGCTGGGGCTGGGGCAGGGACGGGGCTGAGGCAGGGACTGGGCAGGGGCAGAGGCTGGGGCTGGGGCTGGGACTGGGCAGGGGCAGAGGCTGGGGCTGGGACAGGGGCTAGGGTTGAAGGCTAGGGCTGGGGCTAGCATTGGGCCTGGGGCTGGAATAGGACTGAGCAGGGGCAGGGGCTGGGGCTGGGGCTGGGGTGGTACCTGGGCCAAGGGCAGGGGCTGGGGCTTGGTTTGAGAGTACCTACCAAGCATGCCTGAAGCCCTGGATTCCATCCTCAGAACCATATAAACTAGGAATGACGGAGCATGCCTGTCTGGAGGCAGGTACAGAAAAATCAGAAGTTCAAGGTTGGGGCTGGAGAAATGGTTCAGCTGTTAAACACACGCGCTCCTGCAGGGGATCTGGGGTCTATTTCCAGCTCCCTGATGGCAGGTCCCAGCTCTATGGCTTTAGTTCAAGGGGATCTGACAACCTCTTCCGGCCTCCACAGAAAACATGCTCTCATATGCACATATACAAACACGTGCAAACAAATAAAAATTAAATTTTTTTTAAAAGAAAGAACTAAAACCATTGGCTCTATGCTCAGTTTATTTGTTCTTTTCTTATGTCATAGACACACCTTCTGGAAGTGATTTTTTTTTAATGAAATGAATAGCCCACGTTTTATTCCATACCAGGGATGAAATTTGTCACCATTTTATTGTGGATTGGGGAGATGGAAGAAAAAACAAAGAGGGGGAGGTCCTAAAGCAGACTGGTCATGGAGAAGACTTTTGTCTTCTGTTTTGTATTATAACCATTGTATTGTGTGTGTATAATTATTTTGCCTCTCAGTATTATACCTACAGTTGACAATGTTAAATACTTTTTGAAATGTCTGTTCTTTCTAGATGCTCTGAAGTGTCTGGCAAGTTTTAGAAGTAGTAAAAATAACATTAAGCGCCTTTTTGTTAATCTTTCTGTTATTTTGTCATGTTATTTTGATGGGAATGGCCGAGCTCTCCTGAGTGTCACAGATTGTGTTTGTGCCTGACCCACGAAAGAAAGAAATGCAAAGAGTGCCGAGCCAACGTGCTCACAGCAAGGAAAAGGAACCAGTCTATTGTTTTTATTTTTGTGTATATAAAAGACAAAGCAGTCCTAGCTTACAGCATTTGGTTTTCTACGTGTTAAAGAAGTCAGCAGGGCTGGAGAGATGGCTCAGAGGTTAAGAGCATTGCCTGCTCTTCCAAAGGTCCTGAGTTCAATTCCCAGCAACCACATGGT